>NW_020448963.1:794891-831643 GCF_003343035.1 Apteryx rowi
CTTTCCTTCTTTCTTTCTTCCTTTCCTTCTTTCTTTCTTCCTTTCTTTCTTTCTTTCTTCCTTTCTTCCTTTCCTTCTTTCTTTCTTCCTTTCTTCCTTTCCTTCTTTCTTTCTTCCTTTCTTCCTTTCCTTCTTTCCTTCTTTCTTTCTTCCTTTCCTTCTTTCCTTCTTTCTTTCTTCCTTTCCTTCTTTCCTTCTTTCTTTCTTTCTTCCTTTCTTCCTTTCCTTCCTTCTTTCTTTCTTTCTTCCTTTCCTTCTTTCTTTGCTTGGAGAAAGCAGCTCACCGCGGAGCATCCAGATGTTCCCAGTGAGCAGCCAGGTATGTGTTATGACAAGAGGGACTTACCGAGGCAGGCAGCTGCCCGGCAGCCTGGAAACGGCCGGTCTAAAGGAAAATCTTGTAACAAGCTGGAAAATAGAGCCCCAGCAGCCCGGAAAGCTGCCCGGAGCGGGTGCCGAAGGGGCATCAGAGCTCTGCTGCCTTCCCAGCGCCGCGAGAGCCGCCGGCTCTTGGGTGCTGCAGCCCCCCCGTCTTGCAGGCGGCAGCGGCGCTGCCTCTGATGCTCCATTTCCTGCAAGAGGAGGGGGAAAAGCAAAAAATATTTATATAATAATAATAAAAAATCCCAACCGGATCCTTCCTGGCGAAGGGGGTGATGGACGGGGGCCGTGAAGCTCTGCCTGCATCCCCGAAGCCCTGCCGGGAAATGACTCGCCGTCAGACAGACCTGCGGCGTTTGCGGCGCCGTCCCGTTCGGGATCTGGGAATAGCCGCGAGGGGGGATGGAAAATCGGGAGTGCGCAGCTCCAGCTTTATGCTCCCTGATCGCCCCCGTAGCGGCTGCCTTCTGGGTGCATCCTCGCGTGGGTGGCCGGGAGGGCTCCGTGCCTCAGTTTACCTGGCTGGATTTGACTCCTAGCTAACGCTGGCCAATATCCGCGCTAAGAGCTCAGCCGCTCGTATCCTTAAAGCTTGTTAAAAAAAAGGGAGGATGCTGTCGCTGCACGTGCTCGGCGGACAAAGCGGAGGAGCGGAGCGACGGCGGGGAGGGAGGAGGAGGGGGGGTGCTGAACCGCCCGGGCCCTTAATTTTGGCCTGCGATGCTCTCGCCCCCTGGATTCGCCCTTCCCAGACGTTTACCGTATTGTCCTTCTTCCCGGCTGCTCGGCTAATGCCCCCGGCGGCTCGCTGGTATGCTGCTGCTCGGCTGCTCCGATTTGACTCGTCTCGTGCCAAGATGTTGGCTTAGTCACCCCGGCGACTGCCGCGGCTTCCGCGGAGCTGAGGCCTTGCTGCTTTTTCCCGGGGTTTGAGGATCGGTCCGTGCCCGGGGAACCGGGGACCGTGGGCTTTCCGCTTCCTCCAGGAGGGTGCGCAGCAGTTGCCCCTGGAAATCTCCGTATCGCTTTGCAGCAGGTCCCTGGAGGAGAGCTGGGGCATCTCCATCCTTGGAGGTCTGCCAGGCTCAACTAGGCAAAGCCTTGATCTAGCGTGGGGGACGAGGTTGGGCTGGAGACCCTGGAGCTCCTTTCTTGCTGGGCTGCTGGGAAGTCTTCCTAGATCCTGATACCTCCCTGCCTCAACGCCCGGCTTTTCTGTAGCAAAAATCATCTGAACGGGAGAGGAGAGCTGTTGGCCCTGGGGATCGCAGCACTGTCCAAAACACCCCCAAATGCAGGTGCGCGTCCATCTCTCCTGGACGGGGCTCGTGCAGGTGCCCGGGGTGGTGGGCATCATCTCACGTGCATCAGCGGTGCTCAGCGGTCCTCGGGCATTGCTGATCCCGGTGCGCGGCCAATCCCGTTCTTTGCTCCGGACTTTGTTCTTCTGGGCAGCGCCGGAATACACCCGCTCCAAACAAGAAGCCGGGCGAGACCACGGAGTCGGCCGTTGTTTGGATGAAGAGGCTGCAGAGCGCTGCCAAAAGAGACTGGCGTGGCTCGGAAAACCTCCGGACCGCTTCCCTTTGAACCACTTGGGAGCAAAGTTATTTCCGAACGTAATTACCTGCCTACTGGCAGGGTTGCGCCTCACTGCGGCGGCTGGGCATCCCTCGCACGGCCGTATCTGCGATCACAAAGACCTCGGTGTTGGGCGCGACCCGTCAAGGTTGAACGGGCTGCTGTAAGGCGGGAGAAATCCCGCAGTCTCCGGGGCGGCGATGCCTCTTCTAATGTCTTTCTAAATACAGGCAGTAAGATGCATCGTGAAACTTCTGCCTTTTCTTGCACGGCTTTTTTACACTTGAGCATCCCTCTGAACTCGCCCTTCCACGGCTTTGGTTTTGTTCGCTTTTGATGTGGTTAAAAATTCCCCCTTTTTCTCCTTTACGTTTGCTGGCGGTAGATTTTTTTCATTGATACTTTAACTTCCTTTAGCAACCGTCTGCATTTTATAGCTGCTAATTTACTGCTGCCAACTTCCCCCTTTTTTAATTTATACAATATGTTTATTTTTACTGCGATTTTTTTCTTTTATGCGAAGCCAAGACAATTTTTAACTGAAGATGCCTCCTTTTATGATTGCAGATTTGTGAGATTTTTGGCAAAGCCTTCTTAAGCTAGCTCTAATTACTTTTCATTGTTTTTGTTTACATTTTTCCCCTAATCAATTTTTGCTAATAATCCCTCTCAACTTTTGGAAATTGCCCCCTTTACACCTCTGAGTGCGCTTCCCATTGGTGGGTGCTAAAATCTGTTTCCCCATATGTGTAATCAGATTATGTTTGTTTGTACCTAGGCAACTGCTCGTCTTTGGTTCATTGATCTGTTCGTCTTCAGCTGTCAAAATGAGGTCTGCTCGGTGATTACCCGCATTGATTGTAATATTTTTACGTTGCAGTTGAGTCTCCACGAGTATTAGGATCGCCAAGAATGTTTTCCGGGGGCAGCTTGAGACCCCGGCGTATGTCTTCTGCTGCCTCCGTGCTGAGGGTCCCTGTTGGTATCAGGCAGAGGTGGTCTGTAGGTTTTTTTCACTTCTTCTCCAGCTGGTCTGGATAAAATCCTTGGAAACGTGCTCTAGGTGACCCTGCTTGAGCAGGGGGGTTGGACTAGATGTTCTCCAGAGGTCCCTGCCAACCTCAACCCCTTGTGTGATTCTGCGGTTTGCAGACCTGCAGAAATGTCCCAGCGTGGKTTTTCCCCTCCGTGTATCCGGAGGCTTCACCCCCTCGGGCCGGGTCCCAGTAACACCAGTGACGCCCTGGATTTTGCTCCGGCATGGGGTTGCCTTTTTGAACAGTTTGCAGTTTTGGTACGAGCAGGCTTAGCACGACGTCACCAATTCTTGTGGTCCTCCTAAACCCTTTGGATCAGTGTCAGCTTGGGGAGGGAGCTTGCTAACCCTCATCCCAACCAACCGGATTTTCTGGCATGGGGAAAAGTCGGCCGTCAGGAATTTGCACCCAGGGCAGGTGCCGTGGTGGAAATGGTGCTGCGGTTCTGGATGTCTCCCCTTTCCCTTCCCTCCCGGGGGTGAGGGATTGCCTGGCCTCRCTCCAGCTTTCTCCTTCGCCGCCGCCTCCCGGCACCGCCGGTGTCCTCGGCACTGCTCGAGGCGTCTCCTTGTGCCGGCGTGTCCCGTCCGTGCACCTGATGTGCTGCTGGAGCCCAGGGACGTTGCGTGGCACCCGCTTGGGAGCGGGAGCGCTGGTTCCCAGCTCGGCAGCTGGTGTGGGAAGAGCGGGACCTTTTCCTTAGCATCTCGAGGGTGCCTGGCGGAAACTCTCCAAACAGACCCGTGTCCCAGGAGCGACGTCCAAAGTGCCTGACCCCCTTGCGCGGTTTTACTGAGGATCCCGGGGACACGTTGTTAGAYGTCTCCCATGCTCCGATGACTGCCTGCAGCTCTGGTTGACCCCCTCCAAGTAGGTTCCTAGCCCTGAGACCGGATGTCCTGGGCTCGTGTCCCCGCAGAGCGGAAGGGGCCCTGATGGATGCCCCTGCGGGACCCGTATCCCGCGTTTCCCACGGCTCCTCGCAGCTCTGCCGGGCCAGCGATGCCGCGACGGAGCCGATAGAGCGAGAGCCTCGTGCCGCCAGCCCGGGAGTCCCGTCGGGGAATACTCTGCAAGCTCCTCGTTGGACATTTTGGGATTTCCAGCGTCAGGGAGTGTCTTCCTGTGAGCTGGGAATCTAGTCCAGAGGCCAAGGCAAGTCCGGAGCCTGGCCAAGGCCAGCCGTGGGGCACAGGGTACCGCTCCACGTGCGAGGAGCCCTAGTTTCTGCAAAGACGTGCCTGCAGCTGGCTTTGCAGTTCCTCAGAAGTTGTTCCCGCTCGGAGCTGCCAACCAGAAGCAAATTTACAGCCTGTCAGTAAAAACAGTGAAAAGCAGGAAAACTTGGCTGTCAGGTAAATGCGCAGAGCCAAATGCAAATGTCGGAGAACGGGGGGGGGGATCTGTCGTCCCGGCTTCAGCCACGTGCTGTCGGCAGAGGGGAGGCGAAAGCTTGCTTCTCACGTGGAAACGTGCCCCCTTTTCGCAGAAGGGCCGGCGGCGCCTAAGGAGCGGGAGCATCTGCAGGCGCAAGGCTCCTGCAAGTTGCTGGGAGCCTCCCCGTTCCCCGGTGCTCCGGGGTCACCCATGGAGCGGCGTGGGGACCAGCGGCATCTCCCGCGATAACCCACGCGCTTCCTGGGCGCTCCCGCTGCGAGAAGGGATGCCTCCGCTCCGGGCAGCTCTGAACGATGCTTTGCAAGATCCCGATGCTTTGCAAGGTCCCGATGCTTTGCATGGTCGCGAAAGAAGTTAGCTGGGTTAATCTCCTGGTGCTACTAGCGCTTGGACGCACCGGGGATTAGCCTGGCTTGGTCTTCAACGCTCTTTCGGTGAGCCCTGGTCCTGCTTCCCGGCTCCCCTCGCCCCCGGCGTGCCTGTGCTCCGTGTGGTCCTGCCTTTACAAGCCAGCGCAGCGCTGCAGCTGCGCGTCGCTGCACAGACAGTGGGGTTTTGCTGGAGATTTGGCTGTATTTGCGGATAATATCTTTCCCCCCGTAAACGTTATTACCCCATGCATGTTCGGGGAGGTGGTGGGGGGGGGGGTAGTCACCATCTGCGTTTTCCAATAAAAGCAAATTAAAATGGAAGCCCATTAAGGATAGCTCGATTGGGATGCTGAGCAGGGCTCCGGAGCCTGCTGGGAACAAGTTGCTTTCAGCCCGCGCCGCCACGCAGGTTGACAAAACCTCATTTAGCGCCAGCGGCGCTGGGAAGCGGGACGGCGTGGCCGTGGGCACGGTCCTTTGGAAAGGGGACCTGTGTCAGGGAGCCCACGCTAAAGGCCGGACCGGGACAGCTTGTTGTGGAAGCTGCCAGCTCCTTTGGGGCTGAAACACCTGCATGATCTGGGAGAGCTGGGCTCGATGTCCAGACAGGACGGGGTGAGACCAGGACGCCTGGGCTCCGTTCTCAGCCCTGCTTGGTGCTGCGGAGCTGCTTGGACGTGCAGCTCCATCTCTTGGGCTTTGCCGTCTCTGGGAAGGGGCACGGATGGGGAGGACCACGCCGCAAGCAATTGCTTTTGCCATTCCTTTTTCCCCCCCCCCCCCTTTTCCCCTTGCAATGCCCGCCGAGCCTCCGCGGGTGCTTCCACCCTTCCCTTCGGTGGGACCCTGCGGCGCTGCTGTAACGCGGCATCTCCAGCAGCCTCCAGCACGCGGAGGACAGGTTTTTTCCTGCCTCTTGGAACATCCCTCTGGAGCCCAGGAGCAACGAACCTGGAGGCTGTCGGGAGGAATACGGCCCAGCTCCGGCTTTCTGGGAAAACGGCTCAGCGGCGCATCCCGTCTTCACTGGGCCTCTCTGGAAGGGGAGGCTGAGGCTGGATGCGGAGGAGGCCGACGCTTGTTGAACCCCGGGAACTCCTTTCCGCAAGGTGTCTTGGGGACAAAGAGGTTGGCGCAACCGCAGAGGGCCGCCGTCACTCGCGCCGGCGGTAGCGGCGGCTGTTAAATGTTTGCATCTGCGTCTTCTCCGCGTGGCTACTGCATTCCCGGGAGCAGCAGGAGGGCCCCTGCTCGCTGGCATTTAGCATCTGCATTGTCTCTTCTCAGCGGCCTGCCCTCAGCTGAACTCGGACCACCTACAAATCCCCGGCTCCTTTTGGGGACGATGCCTCCAGCGAGGTCTGTGGGTCCCCGGTGCCGCCAGAGCAGCTTTCTGGGGTCTCTGATGGGGTTTCTCAGATTTCTACTGACCTCCGGGGCAGGTGGAGCTGGGCAACTGGGGCAAAATAGGATGCACGTGCAGCGATGACTTGGGCAAGGTTGTGGCAGCTGGGCTAAGCCCAGTCCTCCTCCCATCCAGCCTCATCTGCCCCTTCAACAGACTGCAAAATCGCCAAGTGTGAATTCCTGCAGAGCTCCAGCCTCTCTCAGTTCTCCCAGAAAGCCGGAGCTGAGCCATATCCCTCCCGACCAGGCGGATGAGACAGGCAGTCCTTAGCTCTCCAGAAAGCGCTTGTCCGCGTGACAGCATTAGCAACAGCATCCAGCTGTGCTGCTGGTCGGCTGGGTGCTTAGAAACCAGGCCACGTCCTTGGATGACTTGCGAGGCCCCTGGGGCTGTAGAGTTGGGCGCAACCCGTCTTCGCATCTGAGGATGCCTGAGCTGCCGCTTTTCCGCCCCTTGCGATGGGCTGAGGAGCAGTTGGACGTATCTGGGCTTTGAGGTAGGGGAGGGAGCAGAGACGTTCGCCAAGCAGGACGGGAGGCAGAGTCCCCGTCTCCAACACCTTCCTCCCATCCCGTCCCCTCCCCTCTCCTCCCTGCGGTGACTTCCTACATGTGCTGGAAGGACGGTGCAGGAAAAGCAGGGAAGTCCTGGAGTGCTCTGTAAGTCAGATAAATTGTGTGTTACTTTCCCACTGGGTAAAAACTCGGCCACGGCATTGGATTCCTGAGGTTCGAGCTCCGATTTCTCAATTAGAGCTGGAATTTCTGCCTTTGCTCCCAGCGCCGGAGGGGTCTGAAACTACAGACCGGCTTCTTCTAATGGCAGTGGCCAGAAAGACGCTAACTGAGAGGCCTGGGAGTGTCTTGGGTAGAGTAATAACAGAGGTGGCATCTCCCGACCCTTCTGCAAGCTGCAGGGCTTCGCAGGGCAGCGCCTGCGTGCGTGTTTGTGTGCATGGGAGATGGGGAGGAGAGGCTCTTTGGCGTCCTACCTGGATAACTTCTCCGATATCTGGAGAGCAGGCAGGCTCAGCTCCTTCGCCCCTGCCCATCCTGGTGCTCACCGAGGGGTAGGTTGGAGCTTTTTCTCCCGACGTGCTGACTTTGGGTCACCATGGCCACGCTTGGCACTGCTCGCTGGAGTGCTGTGTGCCGGTCTCTTCTCCGAGCCCTGCTTTCCTTATCCGTGAAGGAGGGTGATGCCTGGTGATGGGAGGGTTGCACGCAGTTCCTGGGCCTCTGTCTCCGAACGGCTCCAGCGTGAAGGTCTAGCAAGGGCCAGGAGCCAAGGTGCCCAGCGCAGCATCACTCCTGGGTGCACGTCCGGAGCCTGCCAGGCTCCCATCCCCGTACTCCCCTGGTGACTTTGGACCTGTCTCCTGTCTCCCTCTGGATGGTGCCAGTGATGGACATCACCCTTTCTCTCCACTCTTAGGCTGGCTGGACCTAACTTTGCAGAGAAAGGCGTTGAAAGACCAGGTACCTGCTTGCTCCTGGCTACCTTACGGCACCGGGACCACCGGCACCACCAGCGCGGCTCACGGGGTGGCTTTTGGGGCCGCGCGTGCGGGGCAGGATACGAGCGGTTCCCATCCCCGATCGGTCATTGCCTCTTCTCGCTCCCTATCAATCACTCTCCCTCTTGGAGTTTAAGTGGATCCCTGAGTGAAGTATCCAAAATATCCTGTAGCCGCCGGTTCACAATGCAGCGTGCTGTTACCGCGCCAGCGGGTCGGCCGGGGGGGGATTGGGTTTCAGCTTGTTCCGCTGGCCATCGGCCAGGCAAAGCAAAGCTCGGGGCTGCGGCGAAAGGCCAGTGGGTTTGCTCGGCCCCTCTTCGCGCTCGCTGGCAAAAATACCGTAATAAGGCTCCAGTAAAGCGCAGGAGGCAGAGAGGGGCCTTTCAACTGCTGGAAGGATAAACAGATCTGCAGCGAAGGCTCCTTGGGGTGGGGGACAGACGGATTTCTCATTAGCTGCCCCTCCTGTGCGGGGAGATGGTGGCCGTGCCTGAGGCCGGGCTGGAAATGCTGTTTCACGAGCGCGTGCGCTTGCGCGGAGGAGTTTGTCCCAAGCAGGAGGATCCCCGATGGTGTAGGCACGTGGCAGCTCCTGATCTTCTCGCTCCATCGGGGCGCTCCGGTGCCAAGTGGCATCCGTCACGAGGGACGTGCCCTGCTCTTTCAGTGTCACTCCGGCATGGCTTACTTTGATGGGGTGCATTAGCTGGGTTTCCAAGCCCACTTCTGGGAGGGGACGATGCAATAGTCTCCCCTACGTGCGCCTTGTTTGGCTTGGGATGTCCTTGCTCCAAGCACCCTTGGAGAAGCCCGGGCAACTTCTTGCCTGCTTTGCACRTCCGGCACCGGCCACAGCTAATATGATCCCGGGTCAACCTAGAAGTTGATTCCCTGAGTTAATAATATTGTACCAGGATTAAATRCTGGCAAGTTTCCTACCCTGAGGGAGGAGCTGGTGTGAGAAGTGGAAGGAGAAAGGAAAAAGTTGTGGGTGGAAAAATGAGGGTGGAGGATCCAGCTATCTGTGGGGCTATTTATTTGTCCAGCTGTTTCTTTATCTGGCTGAATTTGGAGCCTGTGAATGTGAAGGATTTGCCAGGACTTCTGAGAAGCTCGGGGCCAGATGCTCAGTAGGTCTAAATTGGCAAAACTCCATGGAAGTTATTTTTACGGACACAGAGAAGTGTGTCTGCACTGCGCACAGATCCTCTGTTAATCCTTTGCCCCTCTAGTCCCTTCGCCTTTGTCCCTCGCTCCTGTCGCTCCCCGTGCCCGGTCCTGGGTGTCCCACGCTCGTRTCCCAGATCACTGCAAGCACCTGGTGTGGTCCCAAACTTTCCTACCCGCTAATCTCGGTCCTGACCTGGCCGCAGGGGGAATGTCGCTGCGGCTGAGATCCCCCACACTCATTTCACTTGTGGCTGAGTAGTAAGAAGCTCATGCAGAAACGCAGGAGCCCTTCTCCCGCCGTATTGGCACCGCAGACCATCAGCTCGATGCGTTTCAGCCTAACTGTGGGCATCTGGAGGGTGCAGCGTGGTGGCAGTGACCTACCTTTCGAGCTGAGCGGGTGGCGAAGGCGCCGCGGACCCCGGTGCGCTCTTCTAGCGAGCAGAGCAGCGGTGCCTCCGCCGGCCGATCGTGCCGGCGGCAGGCCCCAGCGCCGGTAGAAAGTTGCTTATTGAAAGCATCTTCAAAGTGAAAAGGACAGGCACTTATCTCCTAACCGTCCCGTGGGGAGCAGCGTGGTTTCTAGCGGGAAGGAGGCCAGAGTTGTGTCTGCTAGTTTCGAGCAGCTGCGGATTTATTTATAATGCTGCGGGTAGCATGTGAATCTGCAGATAAACACGCGGAAGGGAATAAGRCAAACAACAATATTGAGAAAACGCTGCTCCGGTGAGAGCATCTCGCTGAGCTGCAGCTATCGCCAGCCACCAGAGATGGGCCGGTGGCCAGACACCCACTGCTGCCACTCTCCCGGGGCTTTGCCAGAGGGTTGCTCCGTCCGGCATGCCAGGGGTGTCCTTATGGGCCCCACGTGTGTCCAGACCTGCCAAGACATCTCCCCACAACCAGCACCCACCCTGGGATTCGGGTGGCGTCAGAGCTGCCAAACTGGCAGGACGGCAGCATCAGCTGGTGACAGTGAGCCGAGCTGATGAGTTTGCTTTGAGAAACGCTGGCTGCAGCAGGCAACATCCCCCCTCCCTGGTTTGCAGGCTGCTAACAGTCAGGCTTGGTGCTGCTGATGCAGGAGTTGGGCTATCGTCGTGGTCTACAGGTGAAGGGGCTCATCCTGTTGGGTGTATGAGCACAGGGACAGCCCGCAGGTAGGAATTGGAGACCTGCTTGGTGAGATATGGGCCTGGCAGTCCATCCTGCATTATCGCTAGTGCAGAAGTTGCAAGGGGCTGGTAACGGTGGGGAGAGCTCCTCTGGGACCACTGCGGGTGAAGGAGTTGTCTCCTGAGGATGGTGGTTTCCCGTTCTTTGGGGCTCATCACATCTGGTGTGGGCCTGTAGCAAGCCTTTGTATGACTGACTTCTTGGGGACCGGAGGAGAGTCACCCATCTACCCAGAGATGTCAGTGATGTGAACATGTGTGCCTCCTAGATTATCACACCTTGATGGGCCAGAAGGTGCCAGGGTGACCTCCTGCCCAGCACATGCTCCTGCAGCATGTTCTTATCCAGCTCCTGGCTCACCCAGGATGGGAAAGGACCTAAATGGTACAAGATCTGCACCTCTTGGCAATTGCTCTTCAGGGGTGATTATTTTCCCTGTTAAAAATTGTGTCTGTCTTTCAGTTGCTGGGTTTAGCTTCCAGGCAAAGCATGTAGCTACAGTTTCCCTCGTGGGCTAAGGAGCTCTCTGTTTGCTGCTGCTTTCTTCCAGCGTAGATCCTTGCAGACCACAATCAATCACCTTTCAAAGTCCGCTTTGATGAACTTCCTCAATGCTCCTGCAGCAATAAAACCCCGTCCAATTGAAGGAAAAATAGACTCTGGGGGAATCTCAGCCTTTCTTTTCAGCAGCTGAGCTGGGAGGTGAGGCCTTGTCTGACTTTGTTAAACATTCCTGGTTTTAGTGGTTGCTAGTTTGGACTCAGTGCTGGCACGTGCAGGATGGGATGTTCTTCTTCCCAACGCAGTCTGCCCGCCACAGCCTCTTGCTGTGGAGACCTGAGCAGATCTGAACCGGTGAAAGAAGCAGAGAGGAGYCCCTGCAGTCAAGGAATACATTTATTCACTGGACGTCACTCCTGATTTTGCTTCCTGAAGAAATGCGTGAATTGATATGCTTGCTTTTTCTGGAAATAAGTAGCTTCTCAGGGGTGAGACAGTGAGCTTTCCTGGGGGTCACATGGCCTCTCTGAGCTCAGGTGAATGGGGTGAGATGCTCTTGGCCATGTATACAAGCAAGATAACTCTATGGCAGACCATTATTTAGGCAATAAGGCATCCTRGAGTGTTTTGAGATCAGCCATCATTTGATGGTGGAGCAAACCCACCACCACCATCGAAACCCRGCCTGGCTTCACAAACACTTCTGCAGTCAGGGCAGCTAACCAGGTTTGCTCTGACTCATGGGCACCAGTTATCCRTAATTTTCTGGATTTCAGGCAACTGCTGCTAAGTGCTAACATGTCAGCCGATCTCCAAATATTTCCTGGATTTTAGCCAGGGCAACAGTTTGCTAGAAAAGCTGTGCAAGATGGGGCWCAAAGGGATGTTACAGCTGTGGGCACTGAGGAGAGCAGTCTTGGGAGATCTACCCTACCAAAAGAAGGTTAATAAATAGGAGAAAGGGACCTGTTTCGGGGTGAAATAAAAAGGAAACTCAGTTTGTTTTGTTATCTTGGTGAAGGCTGAGAGATGATTCATTTGCAAGCCTTAAACACCRACAGGGGAAGGAGGGTTTAGATAGCAGAGTCTTCATAAAAGTAAAATGAAATCTAATAGCTGGCGGCTGAAAAGCGTGAATTCAGACTAAAAGGAATGGAAGATCTTCTTTATGAGAAGATAATTGACCACTGGAAAAACCTACTTGTAATGAGTAGATTTCTACCCCTCATTGTCTTATGTGAAAAGTAGATATCATCGGGTGGGCGCAGGTAGAAACGTGAGCTCCAAGGAGGTGTGCCGTTCTTCAGCTGAGGATGAGGATCAACGGAAAGGGCTATGGGGAACATGCTCTGCAGGAGTGTGCTGGGCCCAAAATTTCTGTTGCACCAAGTTTTCRTTGAATTGAATAACAGGTTTTTCAAAATGCTTCAAATACTATTTTTATTGGGAGAATTATTTATATTATTTCAGAGTATTTCTTCTTTTACATGATGGTCACTGCTATTAATATACTCACTACACGCTGCTGTCAGTGGTAGTTAAGATAAAGTAACAATTTCAAGGTTTTTTAAAAGCAATTAAATGCAGCTTCCAGCCTGAAATGTGTGAAAAATCTTGTTTTCCTTTTAGATCAAAGTGTCTCCGGGGTTTTAATGAAAAAGGCAGAAACTTTGAAAAAATAAACACTATTATTGAACTATGGAAGCAAATATTTAGTTTATAAAGAAATTTCATAAATCTGAAATTACGACACTTCTGGACTAGCTGTTTTCCAGAACTCTCCTTAGTGGGAAAATTTGARAAGAACTATTTTTGCTTTTTATTTTTGGAATAAAACCAAATTTTGAAATGCTGGTTTCCTGTGAACTGGAAACCTCTGGCTCTAACCAGGAGTAATGAACAACCAACAGTCTGAAAATGATTTACTGCTAGAAGTAGGTGCAAGTAGCATATCTAGGCAGAGGCACTTTTTGGCTTGCTAGTGGGAAAACGGAGTTCACGTGCCTCACGTGCTATTCAGCAGGTTGAACAACAGCCGTTTCTCCATTTAGACATTCAGCCTTGGCTCTGAAAGTTATGGATTTGCTCACGTAGATCCTTTCTTCCTTCACTTTTATAGTGGAAGTGGAGAAGGTAGAGATGCTTTCTGGGGTTTGTGGCAGGATGCTTGGTTTTTTTGGTGGTCAGGAGCAGCAATAGGACACGGCATCCTTCCAGTCATGGCCAGTTACTCTCCATCCATGCTTTGACCATGGGACCTAGCACTGTTTGCTGGGTCCATAGCACGGTGGCTGAAGATCTGGACTATATAGAAGCTCTCCTGGTTGAGCGCTTGCAGTGAGCGAGATAATGATGGATGGGTACATCCAGGACTCTTCTGCCTTTCTGTGTTCAGCAACCCTAGACTTGGCAATGACTTTGTCTTGCTGCTAGAGCTGTACCGAGGTTGTAGCCATATGGCTGTGACAGGGACAGTAGCCGAAGGGCAGAATCCCTCTGGCTAGCTGCATGTACTTTTAATTTCCTGCCCTCCCTGCGCATCCCCCTCTCTCTTCCATCTCTGCAAAGATCAGAGGTGAGACAAGATGCTGCTGGTGTGTTTTGTGCCTGCTAGGGATGAAAGAAGCCTTTCCATGTTCCGCAGAAGTAGGGGTTTTTATCAGCATAACTCACGCGGAGCCAAAGGTCAGGATGGCATTTAGGGCTGTGGCCAAACTGCCGAGCATTCGCTTTCCGTCTTCTGTGTCACCTCCTACAGCGTGGTGATCTTGCTGCCCCAGGCTTTGAGYGCAGCAACGTTTCCTTCATATTCGAAGGAAATACGTGATTTCCCCGGTACCTGCAGTTGGGGGTAATGGCAGGGGTAGACGATGCTGCTATACACATCAGCATCTCGCAGTGACTCCTTGCAGAGGAGTGTCTGCACGTCCTGAGCCCTCATCTCTGGCCAGGTCCCATGACAGGCCTGGGCGGCACATGCGGCATTACTGACATTTTATTTTCAGCTTAAGACTGACGGGCCTGGAATCAGGCCTGGTCCTAGCAAAGCCTGAAGGAAGAGAGATAATTTCTAGCTTGTACATAAGATGCTTTGTACTGAGAGCAGTAGAGCCCTACAACTGGACTCATCATGTCCCCCTGCCCATTGCACATTAACCAGGAGGTCAGGGAAAGGGAAGGTGCAAGCTGGAATTCGTGTTTGTGTCTTGCTTTTGCATGCAATGGATGTTTTCCAGTATCCCCGCAAATGCGGTCGGCCTCCTAAACGTATGCACTCTAAAGCTGGTGCTGATTCACATTGCTCCTGCTGAGCAGAGGGTTATAATTTCTTCTGCAAGCATCATCTCAGCCTTAGCTACAGAATCGCTCGACGAACGCTGCCCAAGCACTGTCTTTCCTGCAAGCTTAACACTTTTCCCAAGCCTAGACTCAGTGTGGAGAAGCCTTTAGGCTTTCTAACCCTCATTTTCTAAACATTGGAATATGTAGTTTTGTCCGATTTTATCAAAACATCAAACCCRGGCGAGGTGCAGAAAATCCCAGCGCTGTATCAGCATGCAATACTCCAGTACAGACCTGGAGTTAAGTCTCCTGACTATGGAAAACAGAATTACTCTGACAGCTCCGTCTTTTGTGTTTGAGAGGTGACATTTTGGGAAGCTCGTGACTTGGCAGTGGCTGGATTTTTAGAGGCACGGGCAAAGGTGTCCGAGCCACCACGCCTTGACCATTCATGGAAGTGTGATTATGCAAACCAATAGCTATTTGGGATGAAAAAAGTCAGCCTAAATGCTGGAAGTGCGAGCAGCTGTAGGAAGGACGAAAAGCGCTCTCCAAAGGCATCACTGCCTGCGTGGCTTAGGAAACCTTCCTCTTTGCTCGGTGCCGGTTGGCCATAGCAGCGTCTGACCTATTTCTTCCCAAATTGCCAAGAAAATCAGCTTAACGCTAGTTTAATTTTTAAGTACTGCAAGTCCTTAAACTGCTGTTCCTTCCTGTGTGCTACAGCATTGCTGAGGATTTTGCCTACCGTACAAAGCACTGGAAAAAAATGTCCCACAGATGTTGGCAGCTCTGTAACTGGAGGGTAACGGAGACACCCTGTCCGGGTTGAGGCTCCTCATCTACAGTTGCAGAACTTCTCCCTGGCTGCGATATTCTGATTTTGGTTTTTAAAGAGGAAACTCCAGCTGGGCTGGTGCTCAGAAGAGCACGTTCCACCCCATGTACTGCAGGAAACGAGGGGGCCGGTTCCCGCTAAGCAGAGAACGTGAAGGAAGCAAATGTGGCAGAGGGACGGACGCCAGGCTCCTGCCTGGCTGAGCCAGGGCTCCAAGGCGTCACCGAGTCTGACAGCAGCCTGTGTCTGATGGGGACCGATTCGGTGCTCGTGAGCTAGCCATGTCTGCATCCCGGCAGGGTCAGGGGGAGGAGGAGACAAGCTACTTCTCTTCCTCCTGGCCTCTCGCTCACTGCACCTATTTGAGCACCGAGCAGGCAACATCTGGGCTAGTTGTGGCTGGGGTGCTGCGCCCTTGTAGACTTTGGTGTTGGGCAAAACCTAACAGAGACCGTTGCCCAGATTGCCGCCTTGACTCCTTGTTTTGCTTTCTTCTCGCAGAGACCTTGATGGACTCCACAACGGCAACGGCAGAGCTGGGCTGGATGGTACATCCTCCCTCAGGGGTGAGTTATCCTACGACTTTATGGGAGCCGGGAGCCAGATCGGTGGCCAGGGGGTCTCTGAACAAGTGAACGTGTTGATCGCTCAACACAATTCATCCTAAGTGCTGTGGCCGTGTGAAAAGGGATGGTGGGAAGAGCACGCAAAAATATGACAATTGAGGTTTCCAGTAATTTTCTAGGAGGTGTCTGCACAAAAAATACCCCAGTGTTGGAGCACTGTAATTCTCACCTGACAGTGTCAGGGCAACATGATTCTCTTTAAAACTGGTCCACAGTCACTTAAAAATCAAAGAGAGGGAGGAATGAAATGCAAAGACCACCGTTGTTTGTCCCCAGYGTCTCACTTGTCATCCCATTGCCCGTCACCTGTTGCAGAAAAGGGGCAGAGCGTTGGCCTTCGAGGTTGCAGAAACCGCAGCCGCTTGATTAGGTTTTGGGGCATCTACGTGGTTCAGAGCGTTTCAGAGCGCGGCAGYGGGGAGCAGCTCGGAGCCGGGCGTCCCTTCCAGACGTGGTCCCTCTCTGCCGCTGGCTCAGGGCATCGGCCAGCGCTGATTTTCTGGGTGGCAGAAGTGAAGTTTGGGTGGTGCCTCTGCAATGGCCCAACCCAAGCTGCGTAAGCATAGTTCAGCGTCGCGCTCGCCCTCCAGCTCACGTGGCCTAAGTGAGCCTGGCCAAAGCCCAGCTCGGAGATGTTTCTCTTCTTCATGCATGGAGCGGATGGCTCAGCCCACCACCCTGCCTGCAGCCTCTCCTTTCCTCTTCTGTGTCCTTGCACCCTGCCAGTGCAGGCAGCCCACATCGCCCTGGATTTCTTTTTTTTTTTTCTTGCATTCCTGGGGACCAGGTTTGCAACGGAGCCGGAGGACTGGCCGGTCCGGCGTGGCGGCAGGGTTGACTCCTGCCCGTCCCCTGCTTTGCCTTGCACACCCAACCCACGTAAACCTCCCCACGGCCGGGCTTCCCGCGCCGCTACGCCGCCCCGGACCTGCCGCCCAGCCTCAGCGGGGACCGAACGAAGACGTCGCTTTGCGTTTCATGCCGCGGGGCTGACGGGAGAGCCCCGTCCCCGGCGGCGCCTGGCCCCTCGCCAGCGCGCTCTCCGGACGCAGCCTCGCGAGCTGGGTTGGCAGAAGAAAAGAAACCGCGGAGAAAAGCCTCCGTCAAGGAGATTAAACCTTGCCGGAGAGGTTTCCCCCTCCGCGCCCCGGCCAACCCCGCGCCGGGCCAGCCGACCTGCCGGTGCCCGGGCGCCRAAGCTCCCGGCACCGATCCTCCATCATCATGATAAAGGCTCGCGCTCTCCTATTAGCATGGGAGCTCGCAAAGGCCCGGCCGCTCCGCCGGCACCGGGGACCGGCCTGCCAAAGGGAAATGATGGGCGCACAATAGGCGAGAGCAGAGGTCAAGTCTTTTTCTCTCCTCGCCCAGCCTTTCTTGTTTGCGGGTTTTCCATATGTAAAGCGAGCCTTGCTCCCGGCTCCCCCAGCCCCGCGGTAATGAGGCCTGGGCCTGCTGGAAGCCGTCTCTCCGTATTATTGTGCTGCCTGCTTCTTTTGAGTCCCCGGCATGTTAATTAGAGAGCGAGGAGAAAGGGAGAGGCTTCTAATTAAGCGCCGAGGAAGCGCAGGGGCTGAGGCACGGGGGTGACTTTCTCTCCCAGCTGAGAAAAGGGAGCTTTGGAGTGGGGCATTGAAGGGATTAGCTCAGCCAGMGGTGCCAGCAGCTCCGAACCAGCCCGCTGCCGGCAGCTCCCCCTGGACACTGCTGCAGGAGGCCACCGGCTGCTCGCCCTCCGGGACCGGGCATCCCGAGCGAGTGGCCTGGCCCCGGGGCATGTGTGGGATCCATGCGGGGAAGAGCTCGGCTGGAAAGCTCGGCACAGGAGCAGTATCGCCAGCGAGAGCATCTCTTGCGCAGCACCTTCCCAGCCCTGCGGCCGGCAGAAGATGCTCCTGCATCCGGGATGGAGGACATCACGTACACCGTGCTCGTACCCAGCGTCGTGCTGGAGGCTCTCCTTCCACCACGTGCTCCTCCTGCCTGGCCGGGGCTGAGCACGTCAGACTTGTGTCTTGAGTCCTTCCCACCAGGGCCATGCTGGAGTGGATGGGGGACAGGGTGGGTAGTGGGCATCTCTGGATCTTGGTGGCTAACATGACGTTTCAGTTTGGGAGGCTGCTGGTGTCAGGAGCGAGCGGTACAGGCAAGAARAAGCCACGTTGGAGACAGGGCAAGGGAGACCAGTTGTTTGCCCCTGTTTTGTCCTTGGTTATTCCATCCCCTCCCAACCAGTGTCCCAAAACCTGGGGAGATCCTCCTGCAATTTTCCACCGCCACGCCAGATTTCTTTCTGCAAACACCCCTCACCACCACCACCACCCGCTGCGTTTTCAAGGGATATTCTCCTCCTCCTCCAGCGACGGTAGCAGATTTGCGGCCGCTGCCAATCAGAAATGGTTGGAGCTGTTTGGGGATCTTCCCTGCCAGCCTTCTGCTCGGTTGTTAGCCTTGATGCACAAAGAACAATCTGTCTCTCATCTCGTGAGCCTCCTTCTGCAGGACCAAATGCCCTCGTGAGGCCGTTTGCAGGCCGAAGGGCTGGGGATGCAGCGAAGGCTCTGCTTGCGCGAGGTTTTCACTAAAAGACCTCGGTCCTGGGCTTGACGCTGGCTCCGAGCACTGGAAGCGTTGGCTCTTGCTCCGGTCCGCTGTCCCATCCCGGGTATTGCAGTCCCACTTCCAGGGCAGGGTTCTGCTCTGCCCATCAGATTTCATGTCCATGGGAAACAGCTTGGCTTCCACTTGAGCAGGTTTGTGAACGAGTTCATAAAAAAGCCATTCCAGCTGGCTGGGCTTGTGTCACATGTTAACCAGCCCCAAATCCCTTCCGTTCACCCCGTGCAAAGCGGAACGTGTCTCTCGTCGGCGTCGCAAGGGGATCAGTCCTCTGCCCTGCTCCTCACGGGCAGCTGGTTCTTGGGCACCTCGGTGAAGCCTCGCTGCTGGCAGCTGCTGGTGGGGAGCCCGGTTTCCTGCCTTGCCCAGAGGCTGTTGTGGGTGGAGAGGGGTCAGCGCGGGGAGATGCTCTGCTTTCCTGCAAAGGCTGAGGTGGATGAAAGGCTCTCTTCCCAGCAAGTGCCCTTTCCCATCTGTGCTCACCACAAATGAAGGACGCTGGTGGCCGGGTTACAGGCTCCAGCCCTGCCCTTGCCTGGTGCGTAACCTGCTAGTCCTGCTGTACTATGATTTCTTTGCCATATGGCCTGGCAGTTCCTTTTAAGGGAGATTTCCTTAAGCTTTCGCAGATTCCTCCTCCTCGCTCCTCTCCCCACCCCCAAACTCCAGGAGCTGGGGATGGAGGAAGGGGCAAAGGGCCGGGCGGCGGGGGAATTCTGCGTTTTTGCTCTCCTCGCGCCCCAGGATCATTAGGGCCCTTGATTTGCCTCACCAAGGCAAGGCTTTGCCAAGCCTGAGACACAGCGCGAATCCTTCTCCCTCGCCCTTCCCTGGAAGACCTCTCTGCGGTGCAAGCATAATGATAGGATGAAGGCAGCAACAAGCACTGAAAGGTTTGGGAAATAAGGCTGAAGAAAGGGCAGGGAGCTGGGCAGGACCAGTCTGGAGAGGGGAGAGTTATGGGAAAAACAAGGTTGTTGGCCTGGGAAATATTCCAGCTCCGAGCTATCTAGTCAGACGGGATTTACCGTGGTGCCACAGCTCATAGGACATCCCCCAGGTCCACCTGAAGATGGCTGTCACTCCTGCCACGGGACTTGCCCGTACCTGGGGCCGTGTCCTGTATCACACCTGCAGGAGGGAGCCCAAAATAAGTTGGCCCACGTAGGAGCGGGGACGAGGGCTACCAGATGGATCTAGCCCAGCATAGCCTTTTGGGGTATTCAGTGGGAATAACCAGACTCCCATAAACCTGCCCTCCTGGCTTGGAGGGAAAGGCCACCGTTGGCTAGTCACGCGGGTCTTAGTGCCGTTTTGCCAGCAGCACTGCCTTTAAAGCCTCTGAAATATGGGTGCACGGTAGTCAGGGTCACAACTGGTATGAAATAGCTCCAGGGCGAAGGTGCGGGATGGGGCTCCGAAGAGCTCCCAGCTCCCCTTTTCAGCGCCCCTCTCCTGCTGGCTCTCGTGCTGCAAGGAGCTGCCCTGCTGCTGTCCTGTCGCCGTCTGGAGAGGGGTTTTGCTGGCACACCGGTAGTCTGCACCTTGCACTAATATTCGAGCTCCAGCCTGGAAGGAGGTTTTACAGTCGCGTTATGAACTCCTGAGAAAGCAGGTTCTGTCTGCCACATTTGTAACCGTAGTGGCACCGGTGGGAATACATCTGCTAAAGGCATCGTGTTACTTTACTACGAGGCTCTGCAGTTAAGAGGCCTCTGCAGTACAGTGTAGCCTACTGGTGAGAGCCCCTGCTAAAGACATTACTGCCTGCAGATGAAACGCATGGTCCTGCCATGCCCTGCCCCACCGGTGCCACGCGCAGAGGGGACTCTGCTGTGGCACTGGTTTTGCCATCCTTTTGGGCAGCAAGTATGGYGCTAGGCAGAAAACTGCTGACAGCGAGACATTTCTGAGGTCTGCCTAGGACCTGGGTCGGGCTGGCCTTACTGGGCTGAGCCTGTCTGGCATGCAATTTGGGTCAAACCTTGCAGGATCRGGATGGAGCCACGTAGGTATGGGGCATTTGGAGGGGTGTGCGGTGTTGGAGCTGTGCCTGGGCAAGGTGTTCGGTGCCGGTGGGGCTGAATCCATGCTACGTGCTAGTGTGGACGTGGTGTGGCACAGTTTGTACTAGTGCAACTTGCTCACTTGACACACAACAGGGTTGGGAAGCAGCAGAGCGGATGGGGACCTAGCTCGCGCTTAATCCTGTGAATGTCGGTTCAATGCCGCCCAGTGACTTTTTGTGTCCCGTCTGCAGTGGGAAGAAGTGAGTGGATATGACGAGAACATGAACACAATTCGCACCTACCAGGTGTGCAACGTCTTTGAATCCAGCCAAAACAACTGGCTCCGGACCAAGTACATCCGGAGGCGGGGTGCCCACCGCATCCACGTAGAGATGAAATTTTCTGTTCGGGACTGCAGCAGTATCCCTAATGTTCCAGGCTCGTGTAAGGAGACTTTTAATCTCTACTACTATGAGTCAGACTTTGACTCGGCCACCAAGACTTTTCCCAACTGGATGGAAAACCCTTGGATGAAGGTAGACACAATTGCTGCTGACGAGAGCTTCTCGCAGGTGGACCTAGGTGGCCGGGTGATGAAGATTAACACCGAGGTGCGCAGCTTTGGACCTGTCTCCAAGAATGGTTTCTACCTGGCCTTCCAGGACTATGGAGGCTGCATGTCCTTGATTGCGGTCCGCGTCTTCTACCGCAAGTGTCCCCGCGTGATCCAGAACGGGGCTGTTTTCCAAGAGACCCTCTCAGGAGCGGAGAGCACCTCGCTGGTGGCAGCCCGGGGGACGTGCATCACCAACGCGGAGGAGGTGGACGTGCCCATCAAGCTGTACTGCAACGGGGACGGCGAGTGGCTGGTGCCCATCGGCCGCTGCATGTGCAGGGCGGGTTACGAATCGGTGGAGAATGGGACCGTCTGCAGAGGTAACTATTTATCTTCCTTTTCGCTTTGCGGGCTTGTCTCGTTGCTGCGGCAGACTGTCTTGCGTTAGCGCTCGGAGGGTCTTGTGGCGGAGGTGCTGAGGAGCTCTTTGTCACGTGTAGGGGGCCCTGACCTGCCCGGTGGCTGTGCCCTGCCCCTGGGGTGACAGGATAGCCTGCTGGCCCCCGTATCCTCTGGCTGCTCCGTGGGCAGCTTCCTGTGCCATCGCTGCCTCAGCGATTCCCAGCACCTGCCCGGGAGGCAGTAGAGCCTTCAACCAGCTCTCGGGGACCGGGGTTTGGAGGAAGAGGCTGTGGCCCTGCTTCCTGACGTGAGAGGCAAGTTGGACCAGGGCCTGGGTTCTGTGGGCTCTGCTCCATGTGGATAATTAGGATTTGTAGCTTTAACCTGCATAATCAACCTAGGAGTGACCTCCTGAGGCAGGGATGGAACAAGAGGGAGAGCAGTCCTGGACAAAGTGCTGGGAGCACATGGGATGAACGGATGGGCAGAGCCGTACGCAGCTCCGGTGTGCGTGCGGATACTCGCTTCCTCTGTGACCTTCCTCTGCACCTCTTTCCTGCCTCGGGAGGTTGTGGCCGGGCCTGTCCATTCATTGCAGAGACTCTTTTTTACCTTTGGGTCCTCTGAACCGCCGTGCCTGAGTCCAGGGGTGCAAGGCCCTTCGGTGGTACCTTTCATGCTGGGATGGCAAAGGGAGCAGGAGAAAATGCTTTGAATCTGGAAAAGGGATGGAGGTCCCTGTTTAGTTGCACAGAAACAGGGCTGGGGACCTGCAGTAGGAACTGGTTTTGCTTTTGTTTGTGCCCTGCAGCTTAGCACCGGGGCTGAATTTCTTAGGGAGTTTAGCAAGCGGGATTCCTGGCACCCAGAGATCTTGTAGTGCAAGAGAACAAGTTGGCTGCAGCATTATCTAGTGAGACYCAACTGGTCCAGGAGCCAGGAAGACAAGCATCCTGGTGGGATTGGGCATTGTCATGGGATGTTCAGGGTCAAGTTTGCCTCTCCAGACTGGATACCTCTGAACCAGGCCTCTGAGCATCTTCTGTAGTCACATGTCTCCTCTCCTAAGGTAAATGTTTAAAGTAGCATCTCTGGAAGTGCCTGTTTCTTCAGCGTGGCTCAGCTGAGTGCCGTGGTGCCARTGCAGTCCTACAGAAACAGCCTAGTTTATCCCCAATCTCCGTGGTTTGCTCTGTGCGGATAGGGGTTGGTGCAATATTRCCCAGGCTGAGCCGGGGTTCACCTCCTGGCTAAAGCAGTGCCAGTTTCTCAGATTTTGCCGAAGGCTGAGGCTAGATTGACTTCCCCCATTACCATTTCCTCACCTCCTGGAAAAGGGAAGGGGTCCAAAACTGGGTCCGGGACATTCACCATGCACTTCCAAGGCAGAGAGCCTTGCTTTTGTTGGAAACTGGGTCACACACTCCAGGGATGGGTGAGGAGAAGGGCAGCAAAATGATGTGTTTGGCAATGTGCTTGGTGCTCCAAGCTTGCCTGCGCCCCCTTCCCAGAAATCACTGCTCCCAAACCAATCTCTTTCTCTTCCCCAGTCTCGCAGGCAGCACAAGGGAAGGAAACACAACGCGAGTTTGGGGAGAGATAGAAAGGAGCTGATGGGCTTATGGGAAAGTTAGGGAAATGGAAGAGCTGCAGAACAGGACCAAAGGCTGCATGCGCTCTGGGCACCAGTGACTGTACCGTGCAAGAGCAAACCATGGCATYTGGTGAACAAACTCTTTCTTCCTCGTCCTGGTTGAGCATGAAAATCGCATTGCAGTTTTGATAGCATTGGCACAATCTGAGCAGAGCGGGAGTTTCTCTGAGATCAATTATAGATACAGCGGCGAGCACTGTAAAGGGAAGGCTCAGCCTCGGATGGTGTGCGAGGAAGGAGCCGCATCTCCTCTCTCCTTGCTGCAGAAAGGGGTGGCTCGGTGGCACCAAGCAAGCATCAGGAGGGTGCTGATAGTGGAGATATGGACGCACTGAAGGTGGGAGAATCTGTGGACATGTTTGGTTGGGGCTGCAGGTCGGATAGTCACGATGCTSTGGCATCTCACAGCCTGCAGAGGAGCCTTCGTGGTCAGAATGACCCAGCCTCCATCTCTGAGCAGGCAGAGCTGGTCCTGGGCTTCCCCCTGGAAGGCCAGGCCGGAGCACAGTGCTGCAGTGATTTGGGAGGCTGAGGGCTTGGGACATTCACCTCCCAGCCCCTACAGCTGTTTTAGGCTCAGCAGGATGCCCTGGTGTCAAGGGATGGACTGGAGGCACCTGCAGTGACTGTAAAACCTGAATATGCTGTCCTTTCTCCTAGAGCASTCATCCTCTCCCAAGTCCCCAGCTGGAGTGTTTTGTGGGATAGGGTCTTGGACAGGGATGGGAGTTACTGGAGACAACTAAAAGTGGAGTCTGAGGAGGACACAGGGAAATTTGAAAATTTGAAAGTGGGTAAACAGTTACTTGTTGAGGCCAAAGGCCCAAAAGTGAAGCCCTTGATGGAGACCTCCGTTGTGCTACACACCTGCCCCTGGGAGGGGGCACCACATGTCCTGCTGGTGGCTGGCCTGCTCACACATCAGGCTACCATTCCTGATGTGCTGGGACATCATTTAATATGTTTCCTTTGACCCTGCTGGGCCGCTGAATGTCTTTTGCCACTGAGCTAGGGATGTTCAAGCATCCTGCAGCTGTAGCTGCTCACAGGAATAGCAAACAGCCTCGGAATGCATCAGGAATAGAGCTCTAGGTGATGGGAACAACTGTTTTTCTGAAGGTGGAGGGCATGGGGTTAGTTCCCTGCCAGATGGGAAAGCCTAGGATGGAGAGGGAGACAAGCAGGGTATCTCTGCTCTAGCATCCTTCATCTCAGTTAGAGGACCTGGGGGTAAAAGTGCTGCTGTAACACAATATGAAAAGGGAACCTGGATAACCTCGGCGTCAAAGGGAAGCTGGACACTTTATGGTGCCCAAGTGAAGCAGCCCAGGTTTGCCCAGCCCTACACAACACTTTGATGCAGCTACGGTTTCTCACGGGGTGCTGCTCATTCAAACGGGCTCCTTGATCCCACGGGACAGTCCCTGTGCCCTGTGGGACCTGGCATGCTCCGGGGCACCCAGGACCTCCTTCAGAGCCCCGTTTCTGCAGCCTGCTTTACTGGGGCCATCAGGGAAAGCAAAGCGAGCGGGAGAGGGGGATCGAGATGGAGCGAACGAGCAGGAGCGAGGCTGGGTCTTCTCTTTGTTTGCGCAGCAGCAGGATTTTGGGAGGTCCGGTACCTCAGCAGCTGTTTCTCCAGCCRGCGCTTGTGTGTGCGCGGCTCTGCGCTCCCTGCTGTCATTAATCACGCAGTGGCCTGCAGTCCACCGTCTCCTTGGGGCAGCTGGCTCCGGGGYTGCACCGCAGCCAAGTGGAGCCGTTCCTGCACGGGGCTCTGTGACCGGAGTTGTACGGGGCTCCGGGGACCATGCCAGACCAAGAAGCTTCCTCCGGTTTCCTCCACCGGTCCCAGATGGATAACCTGGGTAGAGTGGAGAACGGGAAGGGAGCCACCCGCAGAGACGGTGGGAGAGTCTTAGCATCTCCATCCTTTCTCAGCATCCCAGAGGGTCTCAGGGAAGGGGCTGTTCGCCCCAGCTCAGTAAGGCAATGGAAGGGCTCTCCTCCCCGACTCAACTCGAGAAGGACCTGCGGGCTGCAATCCTTCATCCTTGCGCCGCTCCCGTCATGTCTTTGCCCCGTGCTGGTCCCAGCAGAGGCAGCGCATGAGCCGTCTGCTGCGGAGAACTTGCTCATACATGTGGCTGGCAGGTTTTCTCGTGTTTCGAAGGGTGGGAGGAAATCTGGGCCCCTTTCCAAAAGCAAAACAAAAGCAAATCCGGGCTGGCTTTCGGTGTGAAACGCTCTCACAAGTCTCGGTGGCCTGCATGGGAYGTGGCAAGGAGCGTGGGGGACACTGCTCACCTGTGCTGCCCCGCTAACAAATCTCGGTGGAAAAGGGCATCCCAAGCGACGGATGACCCGGCGATGCAGATGCAAGGAATCGGGAAGAGTTGCTCATTTTCTCTGCTGGGCTTTTCGTCTGGCTCATACGGCGCGAGCCTGCTCAAGGCAGCGTGCGCAAGGGATATTTATGGAGGAAGTTCATGCATCTAACAGCTTAAGCTCTTCTAAGCTTGTAGCCCCAGCACAAAAGGATTTGGGAGCAGTTAACAATTCCGCGTGGTTAAGAGATTTCCATTTCGCTAGGCCTCGCTCGCCAATCCCGCAGGGCCCTGCAGGGGCTGGCTGGCCGCACCGCTTCGCTTCCCTCCTCCGCCGAGACGCGCTCGCTTCCCTGCTTCTTTCCGTTACGCTGGCGTGGGGCTCGGAGCACGCTCCTCCCCGCGCCGCCTCCCTTCCCGTCGCCGTACGCCCAGCCCCTGCTCTCCCAGCTTCCCGGCTTCACCTTCTGCTGCTCTCTGCCTTCGTCTTTTTTTTTTTTTTTTCCCCAATCTCCCCGTTCTTTGTCTGGGCTGCCTCCTCCCTTTCCCCCCCCCTCGCCCGTCCCTCCCATGCAGCATATTAAGCGCATTTCTCTCTCTGCCGCTCGTGTTCATTGGCTCTGCTCTGCGACGGAGGAGGCAGCGCTATTGTGCTCCCCGCTCTCCCTATTTAGACYGGACTGTAATCGAACGCCGCCTGGGATAGTCTCTGCCTGCTTGGAGACAGCAGTCGCTGGCTGCTGGTACTACGTGTTGAGCCGTGCCCCCGTTTCCACCTTCCCTCCGGCTTCTGGGGGCTTCTGGCCACACGTGTAATCGCTGTAGCAGTCGCGGCGCTTGCGTTCACAGCAGACATCCTTCTCTTCGTGGGGTTTGTGCAGCGCCGAGCGCAGGGAGTCCTGGTCGTGCTGTGATAACGAGGGACGGTGGGACAGTCCCTTCCCGCCGCTACTTCGTTCCTTCGGGGTGCAGGCATTTCTGGGGAGGAACTGGAGCAATGGTGGGGTGGGGAGATTGGTGGCGTGCTGGAAAGAGGGGGAGGCCGGTCACCAAGGTGGTCTGTAGAGGATCCAGCTGGCCACCCATCTTCTTCTCCAGCTCAAGGTGAATCCAGGCCACTGCTGTCGGGGGCCTGGGGGCTCARCAGTGAGTCACACCGTAAGGGGGAGGCAGAAAGGGAGCCTTCTTCACCTGACTCCTGCTCTTTCCTTCTCCTGGGAAGGGAGCCAAGATGGAGAGCATGGAGGTGCTGAGCCAACTCCAGCACTAGCACCCATCTAGCCCAATACTGACCTTATCCAGCTCAACAAACAACCCTGCCCACCTCCAAAACAGATCCATCTCCAAAACTGACCCAGCCCGGCTTCACCACTAACCCAACAAAATACTTACCGAGCCCAACTCCTCCAGCCCAGCTCAGCTCCAACACCGACCAGCCCAAGTCCAACTCTAAAGGGAGAAGCATGGCCCGTGGGATCATTGCCATAGCAGACTAATACATGGGGAATCACTATTTGGGGTTGTACAAGACCAGCTTGTTAGGTTTGGGTGGGGATGTGACCTGCAGGTGGGCTCCCTGCTGGGCTTCCCTACTTGTGTTTGCATGATACTTAAGGTCCAAAGTAGTTGTGACTGTGTTGTGCAGTTGCCCGGACTCGCAACTAGCCCCTGTGGTGTGTACGAATGCGTATCCAGGACTCAGAGCTGTTCCTCCACGTCGGAGTTGTGTGAAAAAATTAGGAATCTGTTCTAGCTGTGTTTTGTTTGTGTTTGCGTTTGCGTTTGGGAGGCAGGACACAGGCTGGCTGCATGCAGGGGAATGCATGGAGGGGCTGCGTGTCTTTGATGCGCCGRGGAAGGATATGTTCTAGCTGTCTTGTAATCGTATTCCATATGTACRTGATGTTTTGAAGATAAGGGGCTATTTATGGCTCCATGCCTGTTTTGGTTCTTGGGCCTCCACTGATAATGCTGGACCCAACCAATAAATTATAAGGCCCTAGGGGTAATTAAATTCTTATAGAAAACATTCCTGGTTGAACTAGAGCAGATACAGCCAATTGTGATGTAAATGTTTCCAGAGATGGAGAATTATCTGTTAAATTCTTCCAATGGTTTCTCATCCTCTGTGAAAAGCATAAGCCTTCTCACTACCTGACCGTGCCGGACATTTAGACCTTGGCAAACTTTGTCCAGTAAGTCCTTCAGCATCACATTTCTGCTTTCCGTGGGGCTATTTAAGAGTAATCTATGAGCCTTTGGCTCTCTCTTTGGTCAGGCCAACCTTATTAGCTCTTCCGCCCCCTTGCCAGTCCTTTGGGCTTTCTAGTGGTGGAGCCACCATCCCTCAGATTCAAACGTGATTCTCATAGCCATCAGTTTAGTGCCAGAGTGGATGTCACTTCCCTCCTTGAGATGTCCTTGTTTATACGTCCCACATTTGCTTTAGCCGTTTTGGCCATGGCTTTACACGGGGTGCTTTTGCTCAGCTGGTTGTCTTACCGTGACCCACGGCCTTTCTGGCGTGACTGCATGCAGGCCACCCATGTGGCCTCTATTCTTTCCCCTGGAGGCGTGATTTGACATGTATTTGTACCGAAGTGCGTATTGCCTGCTTGTGCCAGGCTTACCACGGCATCCAGATTGCTGGGTATGAGCAACCCATGTTCTTCAGCATTAACCACGCTACAACTTCCGTGTCATCAGCTAACTTTATTAGGAATACTTTGGGCTTTCTCCGCATCATTGATAAAAATGTTTAATAGCCCAGAGCCATGAACCAAATCTGTTGGCTCTAGTAGAAACAGACCTGCTCGCTGCAAATTCTCTGCTTAAATCGCAGAGCAAAGCAGTATCGGCTAGCCAAGTTTTAATGCGTTGAATATGTCCCACAGTGTGTGTGGACCCTCTAATTTCTGAATAAAATATCATGTGTTACTAAGGGAAATGCTCTACAGAAGTCTGGGTGCATTGCATTAACACTGTTACCTCTCCCAACCAAACTTGTAATTGCATCAAAACACATACGAGGCTAATTTGCCTTAATCTGTTTTCCATAAATGTACATAGATTTTCACGTCTGCTACCACCTTCCTTTAATTCTTTACTGACCCAGTCCCATAGCTGGCACATCTTTATTTGCCTGGTACAGATGCTGGAATGGCAGTCCTAAAATAGCCATGACTGCCTCGTTTAACAAATAGCTTTTTCCTACATCTCTGGAACATCCCACTACTTCACGGCATGTGGAAAGTGAACGTTAACTGTCCACTGGTTCATCCAACTCTCTAAAAACTCTTAGGTAGACGCTATCCTGACATACTGATTTAACAGTGTTTAACTTTAGTAGCTGCTATTCAACATCTTGAGTTACTGCTGGAATGGAAAGTATTTCACCATCATCCTATACGATGATTACATCACCTGGCTTCTTCCCAAGTACAAAACAGGAATTTGTCTGCCTTTTCTACAGGGCTGTTGACAATTTGAATGCTCCCAGCCGGCGATGGCTCGGTGTCGTTGTGGATACTGCTCTTTGGGCTTCTCCCTCTCCTCCCTCTCCGTCTGGGAAGCGAGAATACAGCGTCTTTCTTTCCATCGCTTTGATTCTTCTCCCTCCTGCTTCTTGCTGACCCCTCCATGTTGTGAATCCAATTAGGGCTGTGGTGGGGATTGCAGCTGCTCAGTATTAACTGCTCCAAGCCTGTCTGGTGCCTCGTGGAGTCAGAGGAGATGTCTACCTGTTCCCTTTGCGTTTCTGGATGGCATTCGGCTTCTGCAGATCAGAATAGGACCAGGGAAGCCTGGGAGAGCAAAGTGGAGTCAGACAGGTGGGGTTTTGAGCCATTTTCTTCCTGGAGATCCAAAACCCCAAGGGATGGTGACCTAGCAAAGAGGGGCACAGATGGTCCAGGAATGGGGCAAGACTTGTGCTACCGAGGAAGGGAGGTGAACAGCTCATCTCACAATAGGAAATCCCAGTTCTGAGGGACTAGACTTTCACGGCTGCAAGCAGGCAAAGGAGATTAGAGGGAACTGCTTTGTTTTCAAGACATAGCACGGGCTGAGACGTTCCACAAAGGTCTTTTCTCTTTGGAGAAAGGGATCAAAATAGATTTTCCAGAACACGTGTCTCCRGGGTGTGATTCTTGAACAGCAGGAGTGCTTTAGAGTACTCCTAGCCTTGTTGAGAAGGCATAGGAGATACCTGAGCAGGATACAGAAGATAGATAACCCTGAGAGCACCCCGCTGGAAGCAGGGAGGGGAAAAGCATATTCTGATTTGTTAGTACGGGCAGGTCACGAGGCATGTCCTCTGTGTAAAGGGAGTGTCGGAAAAAGAGATGGGTATCCGAGGTCCAGCAGAACTCCTTAGGAGCGTCAGTGCCTTGATGGAAATGATCACCAGTATGGCCATCGCCAGGGTTTCTCGAAGAGATGCAGTGGAGTTTTGCCTTGCACCCACCTACTTATCACAGCTGGTGCTTCCCACAGTCCCTTTGCACGAGCCGGTTCTTCTCCCAGCACAAGCTCTTCCTCCGGCAGAGCTGCAGGGAAGGTCTCTTCTCCCCTTCCCAATTTGGGGCAGTTTGCTTCCCCCGCTCCTTGCTCCCCAGGCGCGGTGTTATGCCGGGAGCAGCAGGCCGATGCAAGGAGGTAGGTGAGAACAGACCCAGGCAGAGCCAAGTGTCATCGCTTCTCCATCAGAATAAAAATAACGTCCCGTCTGACCCCACCACCTGCACCGGGTGTCCCCCGGGGGCTGCGAGCTTGGGCGCAGAGACCGGAGCCCTGCCGTAACATGAGTGTTTTAACAGAGCTCGCGTTCTGTGCAGATAAGAAAATCTCTCTCCGTCTTATTTTTACACAGGAAACGTTTTGGATCAAAAATCACATTCCTCTCCTTGCTACACCCATGCGAACGGGGAATAGCTCGCTTGACTTCTCTGGAAGCACCCCACGCTTGCGCTGGTGGGAGAGCAGGGTTTCTCTGTTTTTCCTCACTTAGCTTCTTAGGCCTCCCCTTTTTTTTCTTATTTTTTTCTTCCTTTTTTTTTTTTTTTTTTTGTAATGAATAGCTGGCATCCAGGCCCAGGCTTCCAGGATTTTAACTCGTTATGACTATAAAATGAAGCGAACATGTTTTTTACCAGCAGCCCTTAGCTTTTCGTTGGAATCAAGGCATTCAAAGATCTGGGAGGGAATGAGGGTTTTCCCCTGAATTTGGCATGGGGCTGTATTTTTATGGGGAAAATGTTCTTCATCGTACATAACTGAAGGAAAACTGGACAAAATGCTGCTCTTGAGGATGGTGTTTTTCATTCGAAACTTTTCTGTGAGTCAGGCCAAAACCAAGAGATGGTTTTGAACGTTTAATTTTGGGAAATACCCTCAGATGTTCTCTGCGGAGAGAGCTGCCGGTTTGAAGTTAGTCTGCTGTCGGGTGACCACCCTGTAAGAGTTCAGTATTTTATTTTATTTTGGCAATACACGGTAAAAATCATACAGAAAATTTAATCTAGAAGCCATGATTAGCTTAATTAGCTCCAGGGAAACTCTATATTGTTCCCCATACGCCTCAGAAACATRGTATATCGCTGGAAAGTATGAATAAAAATCCCCGTAAAGGTTAGGAAATGGAATCAAAATGTTTCATAGCTAACACGATGGCTGTGTTTATGCACACCAAACTTCAAACAATASGAAATTAGGTCAAGCCAAGCAAAATACGCGACATTTTCACGTGCCGTGATTTTCAAAGGAGTCTGTGAGTTCTGTGACGCCCGTCGGCAGTTCTCATTCCTCATGTGAGCGGGAATTATAATTTAAGCACCGTTATGAAGGAGCTGCATAAACATCGCGGTAGAAGCCGGCAGAAATGCTATGAAAGCAGCACAGTTAGCCTAAGGCATCCCTTCTTCTCCATTTCTGTATTTTTTTTTTTYMTAGRCSTTTGGGGAACCAGTTTCTGAGAAAAGAACCAAAAAAGAGCTGAAAAGGTTGAAGGGTRTTAAAAAGAAAATTAAGAAAGAAGGGGCACAGCCCAGCAGGCTTTGGGACCTGRCCACCAGGTATTTTAAGGTAGGGCTCCGGAGCGCATCTGCCATACTTGGAATGGCTTATGACTCCGTTGGAGATACTTTCACAACCCGAAGAGGCTCTGGACCACCACGGTAGGCGTTCTCCATCCTAGGAAGTTCCACCAGAAGCATTTCCCCGAGCGTACGGCAGCCCCAGCGTCTCCGTCGCTCAAGCGCCTTTGTTCCGAGCCCGTCTTTGTTCATGCGGTGACCGGTAGCGTCAGCAAAGACACGCGGCGCYGCGAGTCGGCACCCTGCGGGGCTTTGACGTTGCTCTCAAGGGATCCGTATTTAGGGCGTCGCGGGAGAACTGTCCTGCATTAAGCAGCGGAAATCGTGGGTCAAAGGCTCCGTAATCTGCTTTTCCTTATGCCGTTTTTCAGGTTTCCTGCCATCCTGCTATCAGCTGTGCTGGTCGTATGGGGGCCATGAGAGCTCTTGCATCTGCCTAGAAATGGGGAGACTGTTTCTTAGCATCTGAGAAACTAATAACTTGCAGAACAGCTGGTCTTGTAGGCAGGAAAAAGAAAAACAGCGTACAGTGTGGGTAGTAAGTCACCAGGTCTCGGAAAGCATCCTGTTAAGGCGAGACAGAGAAAATCATACTGAGAACAGAAGCTTCCAGCTCAGTGCATCGCTCTTCCCGCATCCAGTGGGCTTTTTTTGCGGAAAGGCACCCAAAAGAGGGACCTGTGTGAACAGATTGTGCTCTGTAGATAGCCGACTCCTGTGAAACCTTTCCAGGTCTCTGAAGCAAGGCCTGGAAGAAGACTCCTCCTTGCTTCAGCGGGTTAAACTAGCATGCGCCAAGGGTGCTCCTGGAGTCCTTGGAGTTAAACTGGGAATATTAGTTTTGCTCCTTCTGTCAGAAAGTGGGAAGACTTTTCCAAGAACCCGCTCTCACGGTGTCAGCCTGCCAGAGGGACTGGGAAACTTGCAGCGTTTGCAGAACAGCAGACAGCTCTAAAGTTGCCTTTGCGTTAAGTGAATGCAACCAGAACGGCATCGCATTGTGTTAAAATACAGCCAAAATGGCAAGTCATCGATAATGCCATGGTACATCGCTAGCAGAGACCTGGTCTGCATCTGAGGCTTCTCTGCTGGACTGCAAACGATGACGGATGATTTTGCCGTGCTGAACTCACGATAAACTGGGCGCTGCCRGCCGCAAATGGCAAGGGCTTTATTTCCCGCTCGCAAACGTACGAGGCCGCATTCAAGCACATCTCATTTTTTGTGGTGGTGGCCGAAATAAATTTTCAAATAAATATAGTGCTTTGCCTAGGTCCCAGGGGCGCAGGACTGGAGAGGAATGCAGGGTGTGGTGCAACGCATCCCATGCTCGGAGACGGATTGCTGATGATAGGTTAAATTGTGCCAGAGAGTGGCTGGCTTGACCTGTCTGTAGGAGGGGGCATTGAGGAGTGCTCACCCCTCCAAGGTAGCCTGTAGATGCAACAGTGCGATTTTGCACTCACAGCCAAGGACCAGCAAGGGTTGATGGGCCCAGAAAGCACGTGCTGGAGCCACAAATGCAGGGACTCAGGGTAGGTGGTCCCCACAAGTTTGGTGGGAGACGGCTACAAAAAAGCTCCTATGAGTAAAGAGGCAAATTCAAAATAACCTTTTGCAGGAATATCTGCTTCTTCGATAGCTGGGCGTTGGTGTTTTTTCAAGGACAAGCTCACRCGTGAGAAGTCTTGCTGCAGCTTGAGACTATTGTCACGCTCAGAGCTCAGGGAGACCCTGTGTTCAAGAAGTCAATTTTTAACTCTGAAACCAAAGTTAGCAATTTCCTTCCAAAGCGTTATCACCTGCAGCTGTCATAGAGGACAGGAATAGAGTGAATGATAAATGGTAGTATAGACACGTGATTCTGAGCTGTGCAAAAAAAGCTTTATTCATCCTAAACTATCAAAATGCCCAAACCCTCAGGATTATTAAGAATGAAAGTGCAGTCTGAAGTGGAGCTGATAAAGTAGATTAATGTGGATGTTTTGCTCCAAATGGCTATTCTCCCAGTCTGGATGGCTTTTGAAGAGGTTGCAGTAACTTTTGAAGAAGTTGTAGGAAGAGATAATATTTGTCAAATAGCAAACAACACACTCCATTAAATGCATGATATCTACCTTTTTACGGCATCAGCTCTCCAGGAGGCAGTCTGCAGAGACATGGGAAGTGTCTGTGTAGCGTCGCGAGGATGTTTGGTTTCAGACATCTGCCAGTAATTTCCACCATGCTGTTCCACCTTTCTCCCTGTTCTTCATAAGAACTGTTGCTGAGCGCATTATCTCTATCTTCATGAGATATGTAGGATATAAGGATTCAGGCTGGTGCCCAGTGGGACAGCCCAAAGTACCTAAGTGGGTTAAATACCAAGGGACAGGATGGATGCAAGACGTCATTGGGCGTTAAGCTCTTAACCAGGGATTTTGGTGGTCTTGGTAGGTGCAGATCTCTGYCTTTAGGCAGCGTCTGTGGAAACCAACCTCTTTGAGCACCGTCACGGAGTGACCGTACCTCTGTCCCTTTCCCTCCCCTCCCATTTTCCTTTATCCCTCCAATCTCGTGTATCAGCGGGCAATTCTCCGGACATGCAGATTGTTGTAACCGTGCTAAAGAGTATTTGGGCAGATAACCTCCTGATTTGTCCTAGCGCTTATAGCCAGGGTCTTACAGGTGACACCTACAGCACAGTATTGGGTTTGCATGTAATAGCACACTCTCCTCGCCCAGAGGATTCACATGAAGATAGGAAGCTTAGAAAGGTTTACCGTAGTGAAAATGCTACTTCTGCAGGTCATTCCCTGCAACACAAGTTTTGGTGTCTTCTGAGACACCAAAGCTTGGCCACGCTCTCTCCAGCCAGCTCAGCTTGCTAATGTGTCTGTGTTGCTTTCAGTACATCTGAGCAGCTTAAAATGCCCTGGGAGGACCTTGCAGCTTTAGACGTCACGGGAAAACCTGCAGTTTGGGCTCCCAAGGAAGGGTTTGATCTGTGTAGAACTGGTGGCACTGTACAACGGCTCTGGCTGTTATCCTTCACATCCCGGCACTGTTGCAATGTGCTGTTTTCCCTCCCTTCTGGTTTGCAGAGAAGATACTTTGCCTCTTTGGGAAATTGAAAATTACCAATTTCAAGGCATCATGTAACTCATATGGAAAAAGGCAGTCATGCAACAGAATCCACAGGTATGGGAGGTTCCAGTTCATCTTCAAGGACCAGACCAGACCTCTTTACAGATTGAGGTAGAATAGAATGGTTTCTACTCCATGCGTTTTGAAGGATTTAGTGGTGCTGGATTTAGAAATCCTAATTGGGCAGAGAAAATGGAATTCTGACCCTCTCAGCATATTACCTGTGGCCCTAGTTAACAAAAGAGAAATAGCAAAAATGGGGGAAAGAGCATTAGGAGAAACGTTCAGTGAATGACACGCGCCCAGATAAGCTTCTCATTCACCGTTCCCTGTTGTGCGCCCCAATTATGGATTAAAGAACGCTAGATATCGCTGCATTGCCTTTCGGGAGCTACCGTTTGCAGTACGCTGGTGCACTGTGCGGTGCGTTGTGCCTCGCCACCCTTCCCCTCATTTGAGGAAGACGGATTCAGCTCTGCGCATCGGATGCCCTCGCCGTAATTTCCAGTCACCTTCGCAAGTACAGTGGTTGTGCAATTACCTTCACCTACATCAGCTCGAGCATTGATCGAAGCAATAATGTCAGTGTTTTACTCTCAGTTTACACCCTGGGGGTGGACCTGTGGCGCGGACTGAAGAATAAGAGACGCAGTAGCTGTAGTAAGAAGAAAGTCTCCAGACTTTCCCAGGCAGATCACGGTTCCAGCTGTGGCTGTGCAAATTTTAGCCYGAGGACCTGCAAAAGGTCTGCAGAGCTGGAAGTGGCAGGGTGCACCGGTTTGCCCCCGGTTATYGCTTTTTCTGGTTGTTTGGATTTCTAAAGGGAATTAGGAGGCTGGAAGAGGAACTTTATCATGCCCAGTACTTAATCGCATTGCCCCCATGAATATGGTTAATTTGCAAATAGAATGACAAATCTAAGCGTACGTATCTTCAGGGTACCCTATAATTAGAACTGGTCTTTTTTTTGCTTCTGGAGAGGTTTTTCTCTGCCTGATTCAGATGGAACCAATCCCGGTTTGTTTTTGTTTCTCTTGAATTAGCGCACGGCTGTTCTTTCCAGGATTTCCCAGGCAGAGATATGTGCGCAGGGACCTGCCGAACATGCGCAGTGTTTTGGCTGGGGCACRTCAGGCCCCAGCACACGTGCGTTTCACCCGCGGCCCCTGCGTGCTCCGTAATTCTTAYGATTTTGGGGTTCGCGTGGCTCTCTGCAGATGGGTTCTAGATCATATGCATGATCAATCGTGCTTGTCCCGGGCGTGCTGGGCCTGCCGTGCATGTGCTCTGCGGGGAACCTTTGTAGAGGCAACGGCATGGATTTGTCCATGCGCAAGGGCTGATTTTTCCGGACCTGCTGCTTGTAAGGCAGCTCTTGCTCCAAGAGAGTGGCTGGGTGCGTGGGAAGAGGGGGCACGGCTGGGAAAGCAATAAAAAATGTAACGTGCGAAGCTGAGATCAGGGCTCAGACTGAAAGCAAGCGTTGTTTTGCTGTACAGAAGAGATGTTAGTGCAACATGTATCTTTGGCGGCAGAAGTCATGATGTCCAAACAAGTGTCTAACGTTGGGACGGCCTCGACCGCTGTCCTGAGAAGGGGCTGGGTTAGAGAAAAACCCCRATGCCGAAGCGGACGAGACCCCCTTCATTAATGAGCCGGGGATGTTAGCAGGACCCGTGGGACCCGCAGCAGCGCCAGCCCGACCGTGTTGCATACGTTTGGGGACGGGGGGGGACCCGAGATGGGGTTTCTATGGAAACGAGAGCCGTGATTTCCTGCACGCTGCCGTGCGGGAAAGCCAAAAGCGAAGGAGAGCAGGAGGGAGGAGGCAGCATCTCATGGGCAATACGCCCTCCCGGGGAATTGCACCGTAGGCACCAAAGCAGAGCCCTTGAGCAGGAAAGGGAAGCGGGAAGGCGGAAATTTCGATACCCTGAGCTGAGCGGAAGAGCAAAACGCCTCCGTACCGCTGTTGTGTCCCGAGTCGGGCCCGTCCGGCTCAGATGTGCTGGAAAAGGCACCACTTGCGGGCGTCCCAGGGATTTTAGCCTGCTGCAAGCCGGCTGCTCGGATGCTCCTCCGGGTGCAGGCGCGCACCTGGCTTTCCGGCCTCGCGAGGACGTGGCGTCGCACCCGTTGCGTGCCGTGCCTGCGTCCTTGCAGCCTTCGGACCCGGGGGGCCTGCCGGAGGAAGGTCTGCTCGCGGCTGCAGCCGCGATGAGCGCCGGAGCCGCTAGCAGACTGGAAGTGTCTTTTGTCAAAGCTCGAGATGCCTCCAACCTCCTTTAATTAAAGACAATTACTGCTTTCAGCCCCTCTTCACAGCTCAGCTGGGTTGTTTGCAAACACACAGCTGCGGGAGTCTTTGTGCCCCTCGCCGAGTCCCGCTTCCCTGGAGACGCACCGAGGTTTCTTTATTATCGGCATTACGGCTAGCGGAGCAGCTGAGGAGAAGGAGGGGCGCTCCGGGCTCCCGGGCGGCGTTTGGAGGTGCACGCGGAAAAGCTTGCACGGACTCTGCCGGGCGGCTTGGAGCAACCCTCGCTGGCCGTGCACGGCCTCTCCTGCAAAACCTCGGCTGGGGAAAGGGGCTCTCGGTGGCGTGAAAAGAGATGGAGAAGAAGGAAATGGTGGTGGAAGCATCTGGGCTGCAGATAAGGCGGCTCTTGCCCCCCCCCC
>NW_020448963.1:831867-919417 GCF_003343035.1 Apteryx rowi
AAAAAAAAAAAAAATCCGAGACCTCCTCTAACCAATAACCCCTGTTTCTGTGCTCGAATAACTTGGAGGCAGCCAAATGGAACTTAACCAAACTTTCCAAAACAGTCAGGGCTGGCGCGAGAACAAGCAGCATCCATTGCAACCCTCTGGGATCCTGTTTCCAAAAATACGAGCCGGAGCACAGTGGCTGCTCGTGAAAGCGTCTCGCAGCCCTGATGCTCGTGCGGGTGGAGCGGTGCTCTGCAGTGAAGCGTCCAACCCCAGATGCCGCGGCCGAGGCCGTGGCTTCTCCGTTTTCAGGTGCTAATGGTTTCCTCCGGGAGGAATCGAAGCAGGAGCTCCTAGCAGGCAGGCCACCGCACRTCTTTGAAGCATTTGGTAGTTAAATCTGTTGCAGGGGCCTGAGTGGTGAATGCTCGGCGTTGGGGCTCGGGGGAGCCGAGATCCTTTCTGAGCTGCTAACAGCCTGACACTGCTCTGTCTTCTCAAATTCAKTCTGCAGCTCGGATTCCCTGGTGAGCACTAATCACTGGGCTGAGTATGAAGGGAAACATACCCCACAAATGGGAAGCCCAGAAGCGATTTCCTCTTAAGCAGCCTGTCTGTGGACATCTTTGATCTGCTCTGAGGCGGTTTCTTATTCCGCCGAAGGGTCTCGAAGGCCGGCAGGAGAAATGGCGCYGCGGCTTTAAAGCAGCCTCCTAGGACAGACCTAAATGCACGCGCAGGTACCGTGCTGCGGATTTGCCACGGGCAGCGGATGCGCAGCGCCGAACGCCCGTTGCAGGCGCAAGGAGCTTGCTTTGGAGCTGGACTGAAGTTGCTCGCGCTCCCGTGGCTGCGGCGTTCACTTCTGTGGAGTGCTGGGTCTCCGGGGAGATGATGCGTGGTCCTTAGTGATGCACCGCGCTGCAGATCTTCCAACTACTTGGGAGGTCATGACTGCCCTTAGCCCTTAGATGAAGGCACTCTGCTCGCAAACAGCTCAGTAGAGTAAGGTGCCTTTGGTTTGGCAGTTCCTCCCGTTTCTATTCCAGCTGTTGGCATTGTTACAGCTTGGTTCACCAAAAGACGTGTAATTTGGGGATAACGGAGCAGAAGACCGTGCTGGAGGGTGTTTTAGAGGCTGCTCGATCCCCTGAAATGGAAATCCTACAGGTTGTGTCCCCTGGAAAACTGGCTGCAGCAAGATCTTGGTAGCTGGAGGTTCTTTGGGTGCTGACCAGTTGGGCTGGGGCAGACCCCTAAACGCACCCAGGAGACGTCTGAGACGTTTCTCATGCACTGAGCGCTCGAATGTGTGGATGACAGGAGAAACAGACTTTTTCGGAAACCTTTCTGTGGTGTTTAATAAGTTGCAAACATCTGCAAAGAATAAGAGAAACAGGGCAAGGGCAGAGCAGTTTTCTCCCGTCTTTTGGCATGGTGCAGTGCCTGAGCATTTTTGGTGGATGCATCATCCCCTTGAATTTGTCTAAATGTACGTTAACTTGTTCATATTTTTGGTGTCCACAGTGTCTTGCGGCAGTAAGTTATGCAACTTAATCATGCATCATGTTAAAAAGTACGTTCTTTGTTTTGTGCACAGGAGTCTTTTGGGAGAGGTTTGGCTGTTGCATTGTTATTCTGTAAGAAACTGTGAGCAATCTTTTCCCATTCATTTCTCCTGTGTTACTGATGCGTTTTTAGACTTCCCTGAGTTGTCTCTTTTAAAGTGGAAGGTCCTTAGCTGATGTACTCTCCATATGGAAGTTGCTCTGTATCTCGGATCATTTTTATCATCCACCTCATGACCTTGTCTAAGGGTGACCACCGCTGCAAACACCGTTCAAAATATGGCTTCATGCAGTGGTTTAATAACATTCCTGTTTTGTCCTTGGTTCCTTTCTTAGTAATTCCTAACATTTTCTCATTTTTTTTGATGATGGATGAGCTTTGAACTGATGTTTTCGGAGAATCATCTGTAGTGCTGCTGAGATCTCCTCCCTGCATGTTAATAGCTAATTTAGTGCCCATCATTGTGTTTGTATAATTAGGGCTCTTTTTACCCAAGTGCATTAGTTTCCTTTTGTCACCGTCAAATTTCATTTGCCGTATTATGGCCCAGTCACTCAGCACCCTGAGATCTTTCTGTCACTCTTTGCAAGTAGCGGTAGTTCTGGTAAACCTGACTAATTTGGGGACATCAGGAGACTTTGTCACGTCACTCTTTGCCCCCCGCTCCAGACTGTAGATGGGTGTGCTGCTGCAGAGGACATGTTTAAGGATGGCTCCTTGTTCACCAGGGACCTCTCTCCACCGATCATTTATTTATTTCTAGTCAGTGGCCAGAGCCTGGAGAAGAGGYCGGCACATCAAGCACTGCAGGTCTGTTCAGGGACCCCAGCGAGTGACACATCCTCAGCATCTCAATTACCACCCAATGTGATGAATATGTGTGTTAAAGGGGACATTATTCACGCGTTATGCAGGAGCTGGTCACCCTTGGTGGGACTGAACTCTGGGTACCCCTAAGATGTGCATCACACTTTGCCAGGTTTTTCTGGCTGGATGGTGTTTACTTGCAGTTTGGACATGCTGAACTTAATTCCAGAGCGGTGAGGTAGATCCGAATGTGGTTTCTCCACCCGCTATTAGACTAGGAGATCCACTTTATCTCTTTACTCACGAGGCTCTTTCCCAATGTTTGAGCAGCCAGCAGAGGAAGATTTCGTTATGCACTGTGCAGAATAGTGGGGGAATGTACTTTTGCACATGGAATAAATGGATGTTGCTTAGCCCTTGACTAAAGCTTGGCACAAAGAGTTTTCAGGGAGGTGGAGGGAGCCTGGTGAAGAGGACCCTGAGAGGGGGTCTAATTGCAGCTTTGAGGGGCAGTTGCAAAGAGGATGGAGCCAAAACCTTCTCAGTGGTGCTGGACGATATAACAAGGGTCAACAGCTACAAGCTGCAGCCTTAAATCTCAGGTTGGACATTGGAAAAAGCTGAGAGAGGCCCCCAGAGAGGTGGGGGATCTCCGTCCTTGGGGTTTTCCAAGTGATTTTAGGTAYGTGGCAAGGAAATGCTGCACAGGAATCATGAGGAGCCACTGAAGGCTATGCACTTTCCTTAGRCTGTCCCATGCCAAAAGGGGACCGGACACCCAGCAAAGCGAAAGCCGAGCGGTAGGTGAGGAGGAGGCCTGGGAAGTTGTACTGAGCTGCTGCGCCTGCACCTGTGCACGTGCCTGCGTGTTACGTGAAGAAGTTAAATGCAAAATTCGAATGCCCTTGCAGGTTAATACCAGAAAAATTCCCCCATATGACCAGACCTAGAAAAGAGGGATGGTATCCCACCTCGAGGAAACCCTGTCCGGAGTCTGGCGCTGTAGCGGACAACCAACCTGCAGAGTAATCGCAGCGTCGTGCAATCGTAAGAAGGGCCAAGACGAYGCGCATTTGGCTGGCGAAGCAAAGGGCAGAAGCGCAGGGAGATGATTTCTGCACCGTATGCCTCGGCGATTGCCTTTGTGGACTGTGACAGCCGGTTCTGCTCTCCGCGTTTTCAAGAGGGATATTGAGAAATAAACCCGGAGAGCGCTGCAGAGAAATGCAAACAGGGGCTTGAGGGCCACAGAAAATGCCCTTCCATGAGAGACTAAAAGAGCTCAATCTGTTTAGTTTATCAAAAAGAAGATTAAGAGGTGAGATGATTACCAAGAGGAAATACCAGGCTCTAAAGGGCTTTTTAATCTAGCGGAGAAGGGCATAACAAGAACCGGTAGGGTTAGACTGACGCTAAACAAATTAAAAAATTAGGCATGTGTTTCTAAGTGATTAACCACTAGAGCAAACTAATGAGAAAAGAGGGACTTCTCTATGTTTTGGAGTATGTAAAACAAGATGGTTCGTTTCTGGGCGCTCAGCTTTCACCCAAGACGAGCTATTGGGCTCAGCAAAGGGCAACTGGATGAAATCCAAGAGCCTAGCCTAGGCTAATGCTGAGCTAACGGCCCTCGAGGAGCCAAAGCCCCCGAATCTGTGCAAAGCTGTGGAAGCCGATGTGAAATCAGTGCAATGTTTGAATCCAGCTGCTCGGCAGGCATCAGGCAGTACCACCTCCCACCGGTGAGGAAACTCCTCTTCCTCTTCCTTGTSGGTCAAGCGACCAGCCCTGGTCGGATAGCAGGGCCTGGCACAACCCGTTTTTCCAAGATGAAGGCTACAGACCCTTGAAATCGGAACGGCTGCTGCCTTAGACTCCAGCGATCACAAGATGACAGATCTCAAGGGCAGCATCCTTTGGACACGTTGTCTTTAATGGGTCACACTGCTCTGAGCCCACGGCATCCACCTCGGTAAACAAGAATATAGTCTTCCGTGGTCTCCTCCGGCAGAGGCTGGGGAGAAGAGCGAGCCAGGCAGCGTGAGCCTGGTGTCTCCCTCTCCACCGCGGCCACCGACAGCCGCTGCAGGTCCAAGCATGACTAACACCTCGCTGCAGCAGGCTCTGGCTCGGGGCTCGTGCTGCCCGGTCGGCGTTGCCGTTGCGAGTGTGGGATGGGATTTCCAGGGCAGAGCTGAACAGACCGGCTGAGACTTCCTTTACGGCGGCTGATTCCTCCGCGCTTGGAGCCCTGCGGTGCTACGAGCTGGCTGGAAACCTCTCCCACCGCAGCCAGCGCTGAAATCCTGTGTCACGCTGGAAGCGTAAGCCTGGCTACGCGGGAGCCATGCAGAAGGATGCTTAGAGGAAGAATTTCCTCRCGTCAGAAGAAAAGAAAAAATCCCCATTCATCCAAGCATGAACGTCTGCTGGACATCGCTGGTGACCTCCGAGGACGTCAGCTAGTGTCAGGGACCTGCRGGAGGAAGGGTCAGCGATGCCAACAGCTTCCTCGCGGCCCCGGAGCTGGTGGCACCCCCGCAGCCTCACCAGCCATCACCAGGAGACCTCCTCTCCCAGGGAGGACTCATGTCAGGCTCGTGCCACGTGGCCATGGGCTGGGTTCCTCCAGGGAAGCTACCTTGGCATCTCTGATGGCACTCTGGCGAGAGGTAAGAGCAAGCTGCAGCGATGGGATGGAGGCAGCGGGGAGCCGGCTGGTCGCGGAGGACCGATTTCTGCTCGTCTTTGCTACCCGTCCTGTGTGTCCTTTATATGGATAGTGCAGAGATCCCCGTACCTCCCCCTCGCTTTCTCCACCTCCTTTCTTTGTACGGATGGAAGAGTGTGCAAGGGATTACGCTGTTGCTGTGTTGTTGTCCCCTAATCGATCGCCCTGTTGCAGATGCGTGCGACTGTGCATATACCCTTAGCCTAAATGCATTTGCATCCGCATACAGCCACCCTCGGCTTTTCGGCTCTGACAAAGAAACGTGGCAGCGAAGGGGGTTGCAACGCTGAAAAGGAGGCTATGGGAACGAGCCGTAATTCGGCCTGGCCTCCTGCCCCTCGCCGGCAGTGCAATGACCCTTCTGTAGCATTGTGAAATTTCCAGTGTCCATCTCCAACGCCGCAGCTCTCGGGTCTGTCAAGCATCATGATTCCTGCACGCCGGCTCCGCAACAGCCTGTCTCTCTCGGTCTCCCTGATCTCTCAGTGACCACCCACTGTGTCCTCCCGCGTAGGCCAGAAAACCTCTCCCCCGTGACTGCTGCGTCCAGCCCAGGCTGAGCCGGAGCAGTGGGAGAGATGTCCACTCCTGATATAAACAGCCCAAGTGACGGACAATCCCTCCCGCGCTGGGTCAATTGTTCCAACCTCCCTGCTGAAAAATGCACTTTCTTGCCAAGCTGCATTTGTCCAGCTCCAGTGAATGTGTCTGTGGTCCCCTAGGGAGATGCCCTCAAAGCGGCACGTCTTGCAGTGCGCAGTCTGTGCATGCACATGCAGCTCCTGTCCCCCAGCTGTGCAGGACCCCACGCCAGGACTTGTGGTTTCTGTGCTTTAACTCTGTCCCTGCCATCTGTCTCTGAGCAAATCACAAACAAAATCACCTTTCCTATGTGTTTCTTTGCCTCCTATGCACTGCTGTTATCCCTGTTTTCAGATGGTCGAGTGAAACAGAGAGGGGAACTTGGCTTGCCCAAGGACATAAGGAGTCAGTGGCAAAGTTGGGATTCAGAAACCTAAATCCCAGCCCTGAGCTCTACCCGCTCCACCTGCTGTCTCCATTCTGCATCAGTGCCTTTTATTTCTTGGTGCGCTCCAGCTTTTTGCCCGAGGAGAAAAGGATCATGCAAATGATTTGCCCCAAGGGATTTGTGGAAGCTGTTTAAGCCAGCAAATTCTGCCTTCTCCCCAGCTGTGCCGTGCAACTCAGTACGCTCATGAATTTCCCCTCCCCTAAGTGCAGGAAGGGACTGACAGATGTTAACACACGATCGGTGTCTCTGGAGAGAGGAATTAAAGCCACACTGGACCCTTCGAAGACACACATTAGTGTCAGAAATTTCTAATCAATCAGCTCAGAGCCTCCTGGGGTCAGAAGTCTCTTTGAAACTCAAATGGAGAATGGCTCCTAATGGGTTTTATTTTGATTGCTATAAATTGATTAGCGTTAAGATAAACAAGTTTTGTTTCCTTCTGAAAGCTCTAAATATGCTCTGGGGGAGGAGAAGCAGTGGAGTCTGATCTCTTCCCATTAGGACGTCTTCACTTAGCTCCTACCCCCTCAGCAGGTTGCACCAGGCACATGAGACCTTTTCTTTTCTCCAGAGCTGGCTAAAGGTGCATCATACAAAGGGGCTTTTGCTGGAGCGGGATACGGGTTGGTGGAGAAGGTGTGAGCATCCTCTCTGGTTTTCTCGAATTTCCTGATGTGAAATGCTGCTTGGTCCTCAAAAGAAACAGTGAGGGTTCGTGTGGTGGAAAGCGTGGCCGTGTTTGAGGAGCCCAGGCTGGATGACTGCATGCTTTTAAGAGCTGTTTCAGCCTGGCAACTGTGATGCATTTGAGAGACTCTTTGCGTGGATCGGTGCTCTGCTAACTTGGAGTTTTCCCTCGTGGGTGCAAGAAGCCATCTGGGATCACACTGAAGAGCTAGGGAATGAAGGAGGTTGGTGCATGAAGCTGCATTTTGCAGGGCACAGGGTGCCCTCAGCCAAACCCCACTGCAGTCTCAGTGAATAACACCTTTTTGCAGGAGCCGTTCCTCTGGGTGCTTGCTCAGTGCTTCCTTCTAGCACCACTGCTGAGACAGTCACCAAAATGCAGGAGTTCAGGCACAAAAGTGGTCTGCTGGGTCTCCAGCACCCTTTGGAAGGGATGTCTARGTCCTGGGGCTGGGCCGCGCTGAGACGATCGCCAGGGCTTGCAGCTGGGTGAATGCTGCAGTGTGGCAGCTTGCAAGGGCCTGYGGTGTGTGGTGGGATGCAGCGTTGCACGAGGCTCCGGGTAGGGCCTGTTGCATGGTACTTAGCAGCTCATGCCATGCCTGGATGAGAGCAGACCCCAGCACCCTTGCTGGATGACCTACAGCCCRGTGCATGCTCTCTGAGCTCGCTGGGCAGCTCTCTGAGCTCCTGCTGCTCTGCCCAGCCCCGACCTGGCAGGATGGAGGCCCTTGTGCTGACGGAAAGTCAGCGCAAGCATTCAGTAATGCCTTTGAGTTGCCAAGGTTGAGCAAAAACAGGGATAGACCTGCCTGTCCCCTGGTGCATCACTGATGTGGGAGACCGTGGATGCCGGTTTTAGGAAGTATCAYGTATCATGGCAGGGTGCTGGGCCATGCTGGGCTCCTAGATGGTGTCATTGGGGAGAGTTGACCTGTGATGRGAGTCAGGGCAGAAGTTAACAGGTCACCTGCTGCCAGACGCATTACGCTGGGGCATCTCCCTGTTCATGACGACAGTGTCTTGCAACTGCTGGTGGTGATGGTGGTGCTGGTTGGTGACAGTATGTTGCTCTCGGTGGCGACGGTGTCTCTCTGCTGCATCGTGGTGGGTGTCTCAGCGTTGGTGGGGATGGCGTCTCGCTGTTGGTGGTGACAGCGTGTCTGCTGGGAAGTGACGGGAACGCTGGGTGTGCTCCTGGGAGGAGGCGACCGTAGCGGTGCTGTGTGCTCTGCTGTGGAGCGAAGCCCAGGAGATAGGCAGTTCATATTTCTGTACTGAACAGGGAGCTGACATTAATGAACAGCTAATTAACATCGCAGGGCTTGATGGTTGCAGTGTCAGCGTCCCTAATTAGTCTCGCACTAATCTGCTTTAATTAACTGTCCCTGTCGCGGTTTTAATTTAATTTTCAGCTCTAGACCAGAGACAGGAGCCCTGTGAGCATTAGGGTCCCAGTACAATGGCGCTATCTGCACTGGGACGGACTGGCAGCACGGTGCCACTGGGATGGCCACCTGGAAACCCCCACGCAGGGGAGAAGCAAGACTGCTGTGCACAGTCTGCTCGTGCTTTGCCAGTGATGAGCCACCGTCACCGCTCTGCCCCAGCCTTCGTAGTCCCCAGGCACATCTCCACCTCCGAGACACGGTGTGTTTGCTGGTCACATCAGTAGCTGCCTCTGGCACCCTGTGTGCCCTGGATTAGCGCCACAGCATCAGGACCAGCATGGGTGCTGCCAAACCAAAGCTCCCTGCTGTTTTGCCTGCACCCGCCTTCTCCTCGCTTGGAGGACACGTATTGGAGGGCCCATGGCCCTCATGATACGTGATGCCTTTTCATAGGGCTTCAGACTTGTTCTGCATCAGCACCAGGAGCTCCCCATGCAGAGCAGCCAGTGAGCGCTTTCCCTCCCATCACCTTTTTGGACATCCTCCGCAGAGGAGACATCTCCTTCACCCTGTCTTAGGCCAGCCAAAGATCCAAGAGCTGGGCGGCAGGGTCTGCAGGAAGAGAGCTGGAGACTAAATTGGTGGGAGAGGGAGCTCCATATCCTCCTGTGGTTGAGTCCGAAGGTTGTTCAGCTCCTTGTGTGGGAGGATAGACCTTTGGGGAGTAGAGAGAACAAAGTGGAGACACTTGTGATGGTCTCCAATGAGAGAAGATGATATCACAGGAACAGAAGCTGTGGGGAGAGGTACCCCAAAGTCACCAGGCAGGGAAAGAGAGTRTCTTAGCAGCCTGAAGATGCCGTGAGGAGCTTCTATTTAATCCCAAGAGAATTGCCATTTGCACAAGGAGGGACAGCAGGGCCTTTCACTGCCTAGCAGAGCTCCACCTTGCAAGCTGACCGCAGATCGCACATGTGCCCTTGCCCCGGACACCAGACATCCCCCCCTTCCAAGGGGATCCAAGCTGCGTGTTGCAGATGGGGCCAAAAGGGGTGGGATAGGAGAAGGTGGAGGCCTGACCTGGAAGGACACGAAAGCTCAATTGTGGCTCGTGCGAACCCCTGATAAAACGGTTCCCCGTTGACATTTCTGAGGTGTAACGTACCCCACGAGGATGAAGGATGCAGATGTGTCAGGGTAGGAAGTCTGGGGTTTTGCACTCCATTAGTGAGGCTCGCACCGGGGGTGGGCTGGGAACTGCACCCCCGTGACCCAACCTGATTCGGCTTTCCCATCTCCGCTCCCGTACGGCATCCCTCGTCAGGCAGGGCATGAATCTTCTCAAATGCTAGCGTCTCCCTGCGGGACGTTCTCCGGGACTGTGTTAATGTGTAAGACCAAGGAAGGCCTTTAAAGTGGGAGTTCATGTTTGGCAGCATCCCAAAGAGCTCCGCACTCCTGGGCTTGATTTGCCCGTGTGGATTAGCAGGGCTCTGCCATCTGTCCTGCTCACAGGCCTGTCTGGAATCGCTCCAGACACTTCATGCTTTGAAGAAAACCCTTCTCCGAACACGGCCCCTACTCCAAATAACCCAGCTGCTTCCCACCTAGGCAAGTGCGGTTGCTTTCCCTCTCCTCTCTTGCAGTTGGAGAAAATCCTTGTCTCAGCCATAGCCGTAACCATAAATCGTGGGCTTTGAGAACTGATAATATTTGGGAAAATGCAGTGCAGGTCACTAAGAAGGACCTTGAGGACCCATTGCATCCAGATGAGATCTGGGCTCGGACACCACAGCCTCCATAGGTTAAGAAGCCCAAGTCCACCTATATTTTTATACAGTTGCTGAGGGAATGGAAATTGGTGGTTGTACCATGCTGCCCATGCACAGTTCTCACATCACATCCGAGTCTGACCCAAAGTGCTGGATGCTTTCTGGCTCCTTCGTCGGAGGATCTTGCTGAGCCTTCAGCTGCAGCTTCATACAGGGATATCACATTGAGCCCGTTCTCTGCAGCAACCTCTGTGCTTTCCAGCCTGTTTTCATCAAGACGGCACGTGCTACTGGGGACCACTTTTTGCAGAACACTCAATAAAAACCAGGCTCCTTTTACATGAAAACCTACCACATAAAGAAAATATTTCAAGGTGTTTTATTTGCTATCACTTTCTCCACTGACTCTGTCCCTAACAGTGTGCCATCATTTTGGCCAAGGTCAGCGTCAAGCTAAGCACCTCTCACCCTTCGAAATCATATGCCGCAATATGACTGATTTGGCTGGTCCTCCGTAGCATTCCCACTATTGCTAGATTATCTCATCCTGCCTGGCTTTGGGAGCTAGCTCTGATATTCTTCCTACTTATAGTGGGAATGGAAAGTTTTAAGGAAGTGTCGACTATGAAATGCTCCTACTTCATTCTACATGCACTAACGTTTATCATATAGCCCACTCTTTCTGTGTCACAGTAGACAATTTTGCCGTATCTTGGGGGCTGGCACATATCTTTACTGTGGCTTCATTTTTCCTGCAGTCTTGGTTTCCGCCCTGTTGCTGTTAATCTTGCTGGCCCTAGATTTTCCACTGCCCAATTTAGTTTTTCTTATCAACCGCTTGTATTTCGTACGTGTTAATTTAAAGTCACTGCTGTCACTTTGTGAGTTTTAAACGTGTGTTTTTAATCCCTCACTGTCATTTCTTGCCCAGAATTGTTTCCAACCGACAAATCCATCTTTGTGTTGGAGAATCGCTTGTTCTAGGGGGCAACAACAACTTTTTTGAGGCAATCATCTCAGCTATCGTTCCCGGTGTTTTGTTTTATGTTTTCTGGCCTTGTTAGCTTTGCTGGCAGCAGCTTTCGGCTTCRGGAACCCGTTCGATGCTCCAAGCACGCCCGGCGCTGGCAGCACGCATCGCGGGCGAGCTCTCGAGCGCGGTGGGAGAGCCCCGGCTCTTCTCACCTGGCCAAGAGCCTGGTGGCACAGCGTTTTGGAGGGAGGCAAGCGATTGCCACCCACCATTAGCAGCTACAGCAGATACCCCACTGCCGGGCAGGGTGCGAGGCAGCGCGAAGCAGTGGAGAGCTCTCCCGGGCGCCGCGTCCGCAATTGCTCGTAGTGTCTGATTTCTGCAAAACCGCTTCAGCACACGTCGCTGGGGTCTGTGCAGCGTTTGTGGCCTCCTTTTCTTAACCCTGACCGTGATAACTGTCAACACTTTGCCTCCTGTTTCCCACTTCCCTTTCTTCCTTTTTTTCTCTTTTCTCTTTTTGCTTCGTATTCTGTATGCTTCTTTCCCCTCTCTGCTCCATGCTCTGTCCCCATCCTTCCCAGGAAGGGAGTCCCTCCAGGATATGCTATGAGGAATGTCAGGGAGCAAGAAGAGGATGCTGTAGATCCATACCGAGTGCTGGGGAAGACCCGTGATTTATTGAGAGTTACTTTTAAAAGCACAGAGGCAGGAGCTGAGTTCAGCTTTCATGCAACTGGAACCAGCCGTCATTCTCCCAAGCTTGCTATTGCACGAAAAACACCTACCAAATTGACGCATTGTGGGTAGAGGGAACGCCAGTGGTGGAGATGGCTCTTGGGTGCTCATTCAGCCACAGGTTCCACAAGTTGTGCAAAACAGAGACTTTTTAGAACGTATTAGAACGTATTTTAGCACGTATTAGTAACTGTATATTCCCGCCTGATGTCAGAGAGGAGGAATTTTGAGTCACAGAGATGGAGACCATACTTAGCGCAAGTCTCCAGGAGCTTGGGGAATCTCACCAGCTGGGGCCCACTTCTGCTGCCGTGTTTTTTCTCCGTGCTTTGTCCTAAACATCCGGCAGGCCGCAACAACTGATGCCCAAGAGCCGGCTCTGTTGTCTTCATTTTACAGGAGGAGAAAACGAGGCTGAAAGAAGAAAAAGCTTTAAGAGTGCTCGAAGCAGAGTCAGGTTGAACTTTTAGTGTCCCCTGAATTCTCAGTTTAATGATGCCACAAGAGAGACTGACCTCAGACGTGGTTATGAATGCTCAGCAGTCTGCAGAACAAAATCAGGTCTCGGCTTTTCCCGGGCATGCAGGAGACGTGAACGCAGAGCGGAGGAGATCCTCATTTTGCAGAAAGTCGAGCGAATGCAGGGCGAGAATAGCTCTCTGGAGAGGTTTCATTTCCTGGTGGTTCTCTCTCTTCCTGTTTCCATCTCTTGAGCTTTGCCCACCAATGGGTCACTCAGCGATAGTCCATATACATACGACTGCCCGTTTGCTGCTAAACCTGGTGCATGTCCTGTCYGTCCTGTGCATACGTGGAGAAAATGATGTGCGATCATGTAGTCCGCTCTGTGCGATGATGCACACAGACGAGAGCTTGAGGGGCGAGGGAAGGGGCTGCTCGAATAGCTTTAATTCTGCCATTTTTGAACTTTTTAGCACTCGAGCTGCCAAGCTTAAAAAAAAAAAACCTTCTTTCCCCCGCCATGAATCTTTCTGATTGGAATACTTTGCGTGCTTTATTTCATCTGCAGTGCTCAGATACCAGGCTGACTGCTCTTAAATAATGCCGCAGACAGACAGACCGACCATATAAACGAGGATATATGTAATGACAGACACTGGAATTCTAGCTATGCCCTCTCTAGAAAGAGGGGCCATCACTCACCGTCYGCCTTGCTTTCCCATCTCTCCTTTTCCAACCCTTGCTTGATGCAAGCTCAAAACCCGTTAAGTTTAAAAGCCTGCAGGCACCCGTTGCGCCGGAGAAAGGGCCAACCCGGCGGTCAGCTTTGTTCCCTGCTGGTTGTGCAGGTCCGTTTGGGGTTGTCCTTCTGGGGGCGGCTGGTGGACCCTGTCCCTGCRGGGGTCCCCTTGCAGCCCCCCTTCCCTGCCTCTCTGCCGTCCGCGTGCAAGGTGACACAAGGAGCCCCCGGACTCACRCCGTGCACTGCCACGGTGGCTCCTTGCCAGCTGAGGCTGCTTGAGCTCGGGTCATTTGGGAAGCTTTAAAGACACTTGAGGGCCAGAAATGTGCCGGTTCGGAAGTGAGTGAATCAAAGGTGGCAGGGACAGATGGACTTCTGAAACGGAATTAAAGTTGCAGATTGGCGCGGTGGCCTATGAGGTATTCGTGGTGACAGCTCCAAGGGACYCTGCTTTGCAGAAACGGACTGTCATTTTCAAGTGTGATTGATCGATTTAGTGAAGCCAGTGAGTTTAAGCARAGTGAAAAAGCAAGTTTGGTCCCCGGGCTATTCATACAAACAACTGTTTGACCTTTGCGTTCCGGGTAGAAGTAGCTCTTCCTGCGTTCAGGCCAGCAGTATGTTTGCATGACACCATTTGCCATGCATGTATCTGTACAGTCAGGCGGTGATAGTCCATGGAGCAGGGAGCAGGCTGCCTGTTTAAAAGCTTGGGAAGTGGAAGTTCGGGCGACTGATGGGCAGCTGGAACGACAGGAAAACATCTGTCAGTCCCTTGGGAAAGAGTGCATGAAAATGGTGGCTCGTCTGTCCCGCATCTCGCCAGACTGCAGCATGGTTGGGCAGTTTGACATTTTGAATCACAGGCTCGTGTAGGTTGAGAGGCGCCTCTGAATGTCCCTTCTCCAGCCCCTTGCTCAAAGCAGGGTTGACCTCGAACAATTGCTCAGGGCTTTGCCCAGTCGAGCGTYGCATATCTCCAAGGTCGGATATTTCCCCTCCCTCCCTGGCCTCTGTTCCAATATTTGACTTCCTTCCTGGTGAAAAACATTCTCCTTATATCGAGGTGGATTTTGCCGTGTTCCAACCTGTGTCTATTGCCTCTCATCCTACCCCCATGCACTTCCGAGAGCCTGGCTCCATCTTCTCTACACCCTCTCCTTGGGTCATCGTAGACAGCGATAAGGTCTCTCCTTTGCCTTCTCCTTGCAGTCTAAACAAGTCTGATGCTCAGCCTCTCCTCATCCGCGACATCCTACAGCCCTCAACCGTCTCGGTGGTCTTCGCTGGACTCATTCCAGCGTGCCAGTATCTTGCCTGTACTGGGGATCCCCAAACTGGACACAGTGCTCCATATGGGTCTCACAAGTGGCAAAATGAGGGGTCCATTGCCGCGTTCAGAGGCTGTTGCTGACATCGCTTCGTTAGAGGTTTGGCACGGAGAAGGGTTTAGCAGCAGAGAGACAGAAGAGCTTTGGGTTCAGAGAGGTTATTCCAGGGGAAGGCTGAGAGGACGAGGGTCCTGGGGAAGTGAGTTCCCATCCCGTGGCTGTAGTGCAAATCCACCCTTTGGAGACGGAGGCTGTTTTTTTCCAGGCCATGCCTGGTTGCACAGTGGGAGCGCAGGGATCCTAGGGCAACTTCAGCTCCTCGGAGCCTGTTTTGGAGGAAGGCTGGTTCTCATCGGGTTTTACCCTTCATAAATATGTTACAAGACTTCGGGATGTTTTGGGAAGTGGAGGTGGATGGTGTGCAACCGCCCTTGGCAATGTGCGACCTCTGTTCCAAGGAGGTGTTGCCTGCCTACAGCTTCTCTGCTCGCTGCAGGCTGAGAAGAAAAGTTACTGTATAACTACATCCCAAGTGATTCAAACCATGATAACTGACCATTTTTAATCAGCCTTTATGCCAGCTCCACTCAGCACCTAGTGCCGGCAAAGAGCAATGTTGTCATCTGGAAAGCGGCTGCTGGCGTTTAACCAGCTGGCATGTTTTAAACTTGTCTAAACTGGGTGCTAAGCGGTGTTAAAATGTAATGATTAAACATGCCCACTCTAAGTTCTCCTGCCCACCCGCACCTCCACCTGGAAGAGCTTATTGCGCCCTGGAAAGGTGCCTTTGGGAATGGCACTGAGGAGGGGTCTGTAGGGTGCCTGCTGGAGGTGGAGAGTAGCCCACCAGGGTGGGAGGACACTGCTCTGTGCCCTGTCCTCATTTCATGAAAAGTCAAGGGAAAGCAATTGGGAAATAACGCCGTCAAAACTTCTGTGCGCTGGTTTTAGAGGGATAAAGCCTCRGAGTCAGGTAGAAGTGCCCTCCAAAAACCCTGTTTTAGCAAGTCTCAGACTTTGCCCCCTACCCTGAAACCGCTCCCCTTCCCACACTTGCCTGCTTCTCCAGCGTCTGGAATAACTGAAGTGGGCTGAAGGCAAGTTCAAGTATTGCTGGTAGCGAAGCAGGCRGCTGTGGACAGGGATCTTTGCCGTCTGTGGAGCATTGGACCCACTGTGGGTCACCTCTGCTCAGGTAGGCTTGAGAAAGCCGTTGTGCTCCCTAGCACATCACCCGGGATGGGTAGAGACAGCCGGCTCGCAAAGGCTTGAGCAGCCACGGATGCGCTCGGAGGCACTGGAGCTGCATGCACACCTCCACCTGGGGGCTGGGTCATGGTTTTGCTCACGTCTGGAGATGTGCAGAGCCTGGGTGAGCCCTGGCTTTTCTGGTCCCCCAGATCCCTCTTCTCCCTCCCCTGTATTTGCTATTTGTGGATGCGCTTATCCATCCATCTCCAGCTTTGCAACTCCAGATTTGCACCAGCCTGTGGGAGCAGAGCTTGACCCACAGACCTTCTCGCTCCCGTCCTCCGGAAGAACTGATTGTTTAAGGAAGTGTCTTGTGAAAATTGCCGGAGTGAAGCAGAACAGGTCTGCCGGGCTCTGTTTCGCCGGTGCCTCTGTCAGTCACTCTCACCTCCCGCTTTTCCGTGGGTCAAGCTGTCTTCCCAAGGACTGAGAAGGGCTGGGAAGACCGGCCACTTGGAAGGGCTCTCATCCAGGAAAGCTCCCTTTTTACTTTTATGTTTCCTTTAGGATTAAAGCCATTCTCCTCGGGCTCTAAGCATGGAATGTTTGTCAAGTTTATGAGGGCTTTTAGAGAGGCTTTTAGAGAGTCCCCCCTATCCCTTCTTTTATAGGGCTGAGATAAGATTATCTTTGTTTTAACACCAATTAAAGCAAGAAGGGTTTATAGGATTAGGGGTTTTCCATCAGTGCAACTTTGATGTCACCACTTGCTTGCTCAGTTTGCTTCTTCCCTGCGTTAAAAGGTTGGGAGCCTTTTCCCATAATGGTTAACATACCACCCTCAGGAGACAGAGCTCTCCCAGGCAGAAGCTTCAGAAAACATTTAAACAAGACCAAACAAAGTAACAAAATGTGAAAGTCCTAAATTCTTCTGGAGACCAGTTGGAGGAAGATGGCTTACCATCTAAACGAGCACCCTTTAAGAATGTGACACTGCAGTGTTTATATCTATTTTGAAAAGGGCATGCTTTTTGCCCTGAAAACATTTTTTTTAAATATCAAAACAAAACAAATTACTGTATTGTAAGGAAGCAAAAGCAAAAAATAAAAAAAAACGCCTACAGTTCTGCAATCGGAGGCTGGAAAACACATCAGTCCGTCCTCTGCACTAGAAGAAAGTGAGAGGCTGAATAAGTAGAACGTGACATTTGATGTATCTGCTAGCACGTAACCGTACAAAAATAACTTCATGGTTCAGCACCTCATCTGGTGTAGGCTGACTTTGCTCCATGAAAATTGCCCAAGGGCTCCGTGGGGCAGTGCCATTTCCCAGCACCTGAAGCTCTGAGTCTTTATGTGCATTCCAAGCTGCTGAGACAAGGTTTAGGGGTAAAAATTGTGCAGGTGCTGGCAATATTCTCAATTTCCCAGTGCGCTGGGATAGGGAACGCTCCTAGACCAACAGTGCCCAACATCTCCAGCATGGTGGATTTACGCCAGCAGAGCACCACTGGGTGCTGAGCTCAGTCTTGCAGATCGGTCCTTAAAGCACTTCAGGCGTCTGCAGGAGCGCGGTGGTCCAAAGCATCTGCTGCTGCCAGAGCTGTGCTCCTAACCTGTAAACTCTCCAATCGGTTTTGGCTTCGCCTAGGAAAGCTGGTGCCTGGCAGTGAGCTGTCGGCGGTGTCCGTAGGGCTGGTGGTCACCCTCATTCTAGAACGCCTCACCAAACAGGCATCTCCCAGGAGGTTTGGGGCTCGAGCGTCCCTGTTGGATAGGGAAGGTGTTTCCCCTTGGGCGCTAACTGAACCGCTCTAGCAGAAGACTTATTCCTCAGTCCTTGTCTTGTATAACCTGAGGATGCTGGGAGCACCCRTGTCCCTCTGTGCTAAGGCAGGGACAGAAAGCTTTTCATTTCTTTTTAGAAGTTTCTGCAAAAGGTCAGGGAGGCAGCCTGTGGGCTTGACCGGGCTCACTGAGCAGGTAAGAAATTCCAAGCATGTTTCTCGCTGACAGGCGAATCCCATCGCCGCTGACGGATGGGCCGCCGAGAGCAGGTCGGCCAGGGGGTTTGCAGGTGTTCGTGCCCACAGGTGCTGCCGTCTAGCCAGATGCTTGAACTTCTGAGGCTCGCTAGCGGGGAGATGACCTCGTGAACCCTGCGGAGGCTGAGGACCCGGGCTGCGGGAGGGATTCGCTGCCAAGCGCCCGGCACGAAGCCTCGCTCAGGCGAGAGCTTGGCCGCGCTGCTGGTGCATGGGCGCCCGGAGGGGAGCTGAGAAGGTTCGGACTTGGGGGGATCCCTGCCTTGAGGTTGTCCTGTGTAGCACGCAGGCAGGTGATGTGCATGCTCTTGCAGGAAAGCAGCGGACTGCAGATGCTCTGGCTTTGTCCAAGGCTCCGCTGCAGACTTGACTGTCCCGGTGTCCAAAAGGCTGAGCTCCTGGACCATCCTTGTTTCCTGGTCTTTGGAGCCCATTCTGGGCTGGCCTGAGGACAGTCTGGCTAGAAGGTCAGGGACTATTTGTCCTTTGCAGGGCCTTCCGTCGTGCTTTTTAGGGGAGCACCCTGAGCAGGACGTCATCCTGTCCGTATCTATATGACACCCCAGTGCTGGGGTCCCTTCACAGCCCCACGCTGACCTCATGTTGCCCCTCTGCACCTGCAAACAGACCAGGTCCTGTCCCTAAGCGCCCCCACAGCAACCCTGTGCTGTCCCCCTGCCCCTGCACATTTCTTCACCCATGCAGGCATTTTGCTTTTAGGTAGGAGCTCTGTGGGCCATGTGGACAGTGCTGTGGAAGTGTAGACCAGCCGTGAAGAAGGCTGAGACACCAGAGATAAAGGGCCGGTCCACTTTCCTGACCCTTTCTGCTGCCAAAAGGTATGGGTGAAAGGTGGTTAGAGGAAGACGTACCCCCTTAATCCGGGCACCCCGTGATAAGCTGCAAACAAGCAGGGTGCAGCATGGAAGGGCCTTGAGGGAGACGCTGCAAAGGGAGTTGTGTCTGAAGGCACGCTGGGTTGAAGCTGGGAGGCAGGTGGGGCAGTTCGGGGGCATTTTTGGGGAGTGGTAGAGCAGAGGATGTGATTTTGGGGTTCTTGGCACCTCTGACTGTGAGGTGGAAGCAGTTGTACCCAGGTGCTGGGATGCTGATGTGACTCAACTGGGTATCCTCAAGGTGCCAGCAAGGTGCAGCACGCTGTTGCAGTGGACAGCGTGGGGAACTATCTAAAACCTGTTAGCGGTGGGAGGATGCTTTCACAGGCCTGTGCTGTCAGCTTCTATTTCTGTGTTGTTGAGAATCACTGGGTTAAACAGGTACGTTTGCATTGTGACTTCTTCCTTTATTGACAACTCTTTAATCCACATCACAGAAGTCAGCTGAGCTCCACGTTCCTCCTCAGTTAATCTCRTTTAACCCTGTTTTCCCTTCTGTATTCGTATCGTCTGCTCTCCAAATACCATCAGTGTCGTTGGCAGTGACAGCACCTGGCAGTGGGATTAATTGCTTATCTCAAGTATGAGGTAGCAATGTAGGCTGCTAATTAAATTTATCAGGAAGGAAATTACAGGAAATGTGCTCTGCGTGGAAGAAGGTTGTCCCAGGAAGGACAGGGTGCAGAGAGCTGGCACCTAGCAGCCCAAAGTCCTATCTCTTTCAGCAGCCAACTCTAATGCCAAGTCCAAGTTGCCTGGGTGTTACCAACTGCCTCCCATCCATAGCTCTCCAAGGCAGGATTTAATCCTTTCCTCTATAGCAGTGTGCTGGCCAAGCTGGAGAGACCACGTCGGACATGTATGCAGATCCAAGGAGAACAGGCAGCATTGCACTTTTGGGTTGTCCAGAGGCCTCTGGCAGTGCCTTTCACTAAAGAAACAAGACCCCAAGGTGTGAGGGCTTGGAGAAATGGGCAATATTTGCAGGTGACACAAAGTGTTTTTGTCTAGCGTGGTCAGAAGGTAGCTGTACAGGCCAGGCTAGGGGAATGTGCAGACCCTCACACACAAAATTCAGAGATAACACGCATCTGAGGGGAACCATGAGATCTTCACTTGCACCTCGCTGGTCTGAGAGACCTTGGTGTCACAGTGGGCAGCCCCAGAGAAAGCTGTTTGGATGCAGAGCTAAAAACACGAGTCAGGGCACAAGGAACGGAAAGAAGGATATGGGAAAATAGGACRTTGTCATTACAACACCCGTGGATCTTTCCGTATGAGTCCTATGCATGGGCAGGCAGGAGGCCAGAACTAAGCACCTCAGACATGGTGAGGGTCACGGAAAAGTTGCATGTGAAAGGAAATAGAAGGAAGGACAAAGATGGGTAAAATGGTGAGCAGCCTGGGGAAGTTAAGAGTAAGACTTTTTGCCCCCCTCATCTTGTAACACAAGAAGGAGGACACAGTTAGTGAAAGGAAAAAGGGTTAAATTCAGAGCTGGTTGGAGTTAATATTTTCTTGCCCAGGACAACATCATATATATCCCTCCCTGCCCCCAGGATTAGCAGAAACCTGGAAGTGTTGGTGGAAGGGACCTTCAGGGTCTCTAGTCCAACCTCCCATTTTCGGTGGGGCCATCACTGACATTAGATGAGGGCAGCCGTGGCTTTTAGCCCAGTCTTGCAGACCCCCAAGGAAGGAGATCCCCCACCTCACTGTGACACGTCCCAGGGCTACCCCACCGTTTGGGAAAGGAGCTCTTCTTTACATCCAACCTCAATTTGTGGTCGTTGTCCCTTATCGTGTTGTCTGGCATCCCTGCGTTTGGCTCCGTCTCCCTTGTGACTGCCCCCAAGTAGCTGCAGCTGAAATTAGATCCCCCCTCACCCTGGCTAACCCAGCCCAGATCCCTCCACCTCTCCTTGTATGTCCTGTGCCCCAGGCCTGACCGTCTTGGTGACCTTTCACTGGACTCTCTCCGGTTTCTCCATATCCCTCTTGAACTGGGTGACCCACGGTACCCCAGTGGCAGCATCCTCAGTGCCTCGCAGGGGGAAGATAACCTCCCTTGATGTGGTGGCCGTGCTTCTGCCATAGCCCAGGGCCAAGTTTGCCTAATTCTCGATGAGAGCGAACTGTTGGCGCCCGTTCAGCGTGGCGCCTGCAGAGTCGGGGAGGACAGTACCGTGGTTTGTGGGCTCAGAAACCCGACACTTGCCTAGGATTGGTTGGGTAATTAGGTTATCAGTGTTAAAAGAGTAGATGCTAATGAACTGAGAGGAGCTTGAGGAGAGAGAGGAACCTGCTGCTGGGCACTGACTAATGGGCTCTACACTCACAGCTCCTCCAAAAGCTGCTCTGATGCAGCTCCAGAAGTGTATCAGGGCTCAGTGGGGCATGTTTGAATTAGGGCTTTGCAGAAGCAAAAGGCAACCAGTTCCTGGTCCCTTCAGGGCCCCGTGCTGCAGGGGCTGCTGACAAGGTCAGACATCAGAGCATGCCTGCCTGTCCCCTTCATCAGGCCCTGGAAAGAGAAGGAAGGCAGCTGGGAGATAAGACCAGGGATTTAAGACTCTCCGCGGGTCCTAATTGACAAAGCCAGGGCTGCCTGTTTTCCATCAGCCATTAAAAAAAGCCTTGCTTGAGTGGTATAGGGCTGCCAGGAGAAACAAAGCCAGGCAAACAGAGCTGAGGAGGACCCTTCATCAGAGCCATTATCATGGATTTAAGGTGCCATTTTGGAGACTTTTATTGCAGGAGGGAGCTGTTTGCTCCGAGTTGGTTGCAGAAACGGTCTGGGGGTGGGCTCCGAAGGCCAGGGCAGTTCTCAGTGCACGGGAGCCTGTTCAGAGCCGGTGTTGCTGCTCAGCTCGCGCTGCGTTAATTAAAAAGGAGGCTAGAGAGAGGCAGCGGGATGGGTTCCTCATGGCACCCCCACTGCATGTTGCGTTCCTGTGCCCTGGGGCTCCGTGGCAAGGTGATGGCTGGGGGACAGGGTGGACGTGCCTCTGGCAGAGCCTGCTGGATCAGCACGGGGGACAGCCACTGGCCACCTTTCCTGGAGGGCAGACCATGCTGCGGACTGGGAATGAAGCTAGCTCCGGCCACCAAATCAAGGGCTGGCCAACACCTCGAGTTGGGACACCAGGTAACAGCAGCATCCTTYGCACAACAGCTTTGATGGGAACAGCCCCTCGCTTAACACAGTGCACTGCCGGGGTCAATCCCACTCCCAAGAGAAACAGCCCAGACCCCAAGGCTGCAAATGAGGAACCCCTGTGAGGTCTGTCCTACTTGTTTGGCCGATGGCTTTTCCTTAGAGTCGAGCCATGGATGCTTTTCTCCTCCAGGCTGCCCTGGAGCAGGCAATACTGCAGGGAAGGAAGGCTGTATTTATAGAGAGGAGCCAGCCAACCTGCTCAGCCTGTGCCACGTGCCGCCAGCCCGGTCTGCGAATAACCCCCTGCTCCTCTCTCTGTGCCAAGCGAAACTTGAGGAACGCTTTCACTTTTTTTGTCTCTTGGGGCCAGCCACCAAATCTCAGCAGCGTAGGTATCTTTTTGATGCATCTAAATCTTGATGCAGAAGAAGCCTCGGAGGAAAGCTGTTATTTTTAAAATAAGCGTCGGGAAGGTGGAGGAGGCCTGTATCTCAAAACGTCTTGGATCAAATGACCCTATATTTCACCTTGAATGTCAGGCTAGAGCAATTATGTATTTTGGTCCTACCGTGTTTGAAAAATTGGTATTAGCACGGGAACCCTGTTATCATTTTAACTACAGAGCCACCATCGCTTCTCTGTAACAGAGAACTACTTAGCTGTCACCTCTCCCAACAGCTTTAACACTCTCTGTGATGGGTTTGTACCGAAAGACATGCTGGGAATAGGGTCAGAAAATAAGTCAAAAGCCTGGGGGATAAGGGACAGCAAGGATGGAAAGATGCAGGAGCRTAAAATGAGGGAAAAGCTACTTTTTCAGCAGATCCCATTGCTTTAGGAGACAGAAGGGACTTTGCAAGCAAGACAGCTGACAGTCTTCCTCTGGAGGCCTTTTCTCTCATTGGGAGCTCAATATAATTTTGAGGGAAGGGAGATGAAAACTGGAAAGAAAAAAAAAAACCAACACAACTTTTTTTCAATGAAAAAAAAATAGCTACTTCCCAGTAACAGCACTTGCTTACGGTAACCCCGAGCGTATGTTTTTCCCAGGCTGTTTTTCTGAACTGCCTCGTTCCCGAAAGCTTTGGCAGCGAATCGAAGCAGAAGTTTGTTTAACTCGTTTCAGTGCAGAAACCACCTGCCACCCCCCAGGCTCTACATGCCGCACAAGAAACTAAGTCGCAAGCAAGAGTAAGCACGGCGAGCCCTGCCGACAAGTGCTTACGGTCAAGTTTTTTACGCTGGCATCGGTGATCCTTTGCCTTGGAAAGGGCTTGCCAGTGTTTAAAGCTTTGCAGTGGTATCTAAGCTGTCTAAGCACCATGGTGGGCAACAGCATCAGCCAAAGGAGCCTACAATAAAGAGGAGAGTCGGTGGGCACCTATATGAATATGATAAACTTAGGAAGAGTCAATACTGCTTTGCAAAGGTCAGTCCTGCCTCCAGCAGGAGGGCAGGTCCCTCGCCAMAGGCTCTAGAAGAAAGCGAGCAGCCCGAATCCCACAGTGGAGAATTGCAAAAGGACCTCGCGAGTCTGAGAGACCAGGGAACGAGAAGGCAGTTGGAATGCAACGAACACACAAAGTGATGTAAATGGGGGAAAACAACCCAAACTTCACAAACACACACACACACACAGGCTGTGAACTGATCACCTTCGCTCGAGAGGGAGACCTTGGGGCTATGGTAGGTGGTCCTGTTAGTTCAGTGACRGTTCGGAAAGAATGTGGGTGTTACTAATTATGGGAAAGGGGCAAAGAGCAGAATAGAGAACGCTATTATGCAACTCGTTTGACAGAGGTTTATGCAATCCTAGGGGCCATGGAGAAGGTGGATGAGGACTGACTGTTCATTGCCAGCGCAAGTGTTAGATAGCCTCAAATGAAACAGCATCTGGCAGCTTCAAAACAGAGGGCAATAGCTGTTCATGCAATTACGCTGGGGAGCTCCCCGCTGCAGGATACCACGGATGCAAAAAGTTTGCACGGAATTAAAAAAAGTGGCTGGATAGCTTCTCAGAAGAAGCGTCCCTCAAAGGGACGTTACGTGCAAAAAGCCTGCCGCCTTCTTGGAAAGTTCCCGAACTAGAGATTGTTGGAGGCTGGGAAAGTATCCTGGGAAATCCCGTTCGTAGCCTGATCCTTGGGCTGCTGCTGTTGGAGGGAGGATTCTGGTGATTGTGGACTTTGGGTGGACTCGGTACAGCCGCTTGGATCTTCTTATGCAATCGTGGCTAAAAATCCTCTTTAAAATCCTAAAACTTACTAACTGGAAGCTGCTCCGTGTTAGGGTTTGGAGGGGGGAAAGGTGYGTGCGTGGGAACCCCGTCTCTGCAGCCAGAGCGAGCAGCAGCGCCTGCCTTCTTGGGGGCCTTCAAACCAGCTGCTCTTTCTCCACTCTGTTTATTTCAAATTGTCAGATTTTGGCTTTGGACGTTGCAAAGCCCCAAACGGTGGTTTCCGGCAGCTCCGTGAGACTCCAGGCGGCCCCCGCCAGCCCTCCTTCCCCCGCCGCACTCTTTCCTCACCGCGCAGGCTGGGGCTCTCCTCTCACGGCTGCTTTTGGTTTTCTTCCAGGCTGCCCATCAGGGACGTTCAAGGCCAGCCAAGGGGACGAAGGATGCGTTCACTGCCCAATTAACAGCCGGACGACTTCGGAAGGGGCCACTAACTGCGTGTGCCGAAACGGATATTACCGGGCAGATGCTGATCCTATCGACATGCCGTGCACCAGTATGTGGGCTCTGAGCAACTGGGGAGGGGGCGCACGTGGCTAGCGGAGGAGACACAAGTCAGTGAAAGCACTGTGGGATGCCCTCAGAAACCATCCCCTCTGTCTCAGAGGGGTTTTGGAGGATGTTCCTAGCCAGTGGGCTAAGAGCGCCTCTTCCCGAGTGGCCTTGCAGGCACAGGCTGCTCTGCAGAGCCGAGTCTTGTCTGGGGCAAGGGAAAAGGAGGAGGCACAGGACAGATAACTGGTCCCATCCAGCACCATCCCTTCCTGAGAGCTGGTGCTGACCTAAAAGAGCTGCTGCGGGGTAACTGGCTTCCACCCCATGCTGGGACTGAGGAGGAGGGAAACGTTATTAAATCAGCTTTCTGTGCCCTGCTACGGCGTAGACAAAGGCATGGAGTAGCCATGCCATGGAGTAGCCTTGCCAGACACCAGTCTCTCTTTTTCCATCTAAAAGTGGTGGAACTGGTAACCACAGATCTGTGATGGGCAGGTCTCAGGCTCATATCTCATACCTCTTTCTCTCTCTTCCCTTTGCAGCCATCCCGTCTGCCCCCCAGGCTGTGATCTCCAGCGTGAACGAAACCTCGCTGATGCTGGAGTGGACCCCGCCGCGGGACTCCGGGGGCCGGGAGGATCTGGTGTACAACATCATCTGCAAGAGCTGCGGCTCCGGCCGCGGGGCTTGCACGCGCTGCGGGGACAACGTGCAGTTCGCCCCGCGCCAGCTGGGCCTGACGGAGCCTCGCATCTACATAAGCGACCTGCTCGCCCACACGCAGTACACCTTCGAGATCCAGGCTGTCAACGGAGTCACCGACCAGAGCCCCTTCTCCCCGCAGTTCGCCTCTGTTAATATCACCACCAACCAAGCTGGTAAGAAACGTATCTGCCACCACATCTCTCCAGGCTGAGACTCTAGGAAGGGGGAGTAGGGGGCTGAGGTTGATCTCCTGGTCAAGAGGTGTTGGGTGAAACTGTGTGGGGTGAGTGGGATTTTCAGGGCAGAGAAGATGGGGTGGGACGTGGCGCAGTGTCTCTTGCAAAAAGGTACTTTTAATCCAGTTGCACTGGCTGCTGGTACTACTGAAGACACTGCGGCAGTTCTCAGCATTGCTGGCAGCTGTGCTACAGGCCCTGTTACAGCTCTTGGTTCCTGAGGAGCAAACAAAATTAGCATGAGCATCTTGACACAAGCTGCACTCTCCGCCCTGATTGCAGAAAAATCGTGGCTTATTGCCCAAAAGCCAGAGCTGGTCTTCAGCACAGAAGAAAGCCGCATAGAAGAAGGGCTGGGACCCAGATATGCAGGAAAATTATTTGGAAAGCTGTTCCAGGCAGATCGTGTGCCATCTCACTGCAAAGTCATCTCCAGCACTCATGGGCTCTTGGTGAAGAAGACCAAGCGGCAGAGCTGGAAGGGTTTCATTCAGAGTCCCCAGCTACTGCTCTGGTCCAGGGAGCATGTACACTTCGCCTGTGCAGGGGTGGCTTTGCTGGGGGAAGGAACATGTCAGGGTCGCTGGTAGTACAGCATCTTAGGAGATTCACAAGCAGCCACCAGCTAGCAGCTGTGGTGGTGGCAGAATGCCCTGAAAAGCTGCTAATCAGGGAAAGGTCCATCCTGCTTCCCCTGGGTCCAGCTTGAAGCCATCTGGAACTGAAGCGCGTATTTGGGCTGAGTCTTTGCTTAATCCGATTGCGCAGTGGAAGCACACCAATATGGTGCGAGCGTGTGCGGGAACAGGTGGGTTTCTGCACTCTGCCTGAATGCATGCGATCTCTGCATGGTAAGTGTGAACGTGCTCCAGGCTGCCCCAGACGCTACATGATCTTCAGAACTATATTGGGCAGGGGTAGACTACTGTATTTCCATAGAATTGCTTGGAGTGCATGAGACATGGTTTGGGCTGGCTGCAAGGGGACAGATGGCATTTGCTCTAATGTAAAGTGACAGTAATATAGACAGGCAATACCTGGTTGGGCCTGGAGAGCGCCAAGACAGAGGTAACCTCCAAAAATGTTTTGGTGACACAGGAACTGGTAGAGTGACCACTGATCTTAAGTTAACCTAGCAGTCATGGGGCTACGGTGTTTTTAAGCCCTAAAGGCAGATTTAGCGTATCGTTGAACCGTGGTTTGATTAGGAACGGGAGCGTGTCCACACATGACACCGAGAGGAAAAGTGGTCTGGAAGGGTGGGTTGTTGCAGCTTCCTTCAGCAGAACTGCCTGTGGCCAGGGGAGACAGCGCGCTGCGGTGCTAACTGCCTAGCAGGTGTCTCCGTACTCCCCCCAGCACTGTTCCCACACTACGGATAAGTTATTTAACGTTTGGATTTCACACCTGGCAGTTCTGCAGTGTAGCTGTTACCTTAATGCACTGCTTCCACCTCGGTGGCAAAGGGAGAGCTGAAGTTGCAGATGGATTTTTTTTTCTTTTTTTTTCTTCCCCCCAGTCCCCTGGATCCTCCTCCTTGTGTTTTCCTTCTCTGACACTCCTTTATTATCAGGGCTCACACTTCTCAGCCTGTGTGATGTCTCTCTTAATGTATCTATTCATTAGCACTAAACAGTAACTGTCTGCTTGCTAATTCCTCTGTAATTAGAGGCTCTGAATTCTTCTGCTTACACTCAGCACCGCCTGGCAGCCTTGATGTAGATCATTAGCAGTTGGTAACAGAAGCTGCAGATGCAAAGATAGAGCTGGGACAAGGAGAATAGAGGGTGTTGTGGTAAAAGGAGAGCGGACTGGGGGAAGGGAGGCGATGAGCCCGAGGGGGGGGATCGGTGGTTACGGCCCCCCTCGGCACGGCGGTGGTTGGTGGATCTGCCTTTGCGAGGGGAGGCTCTGGGTCGAGCCTCTAGCTCAGTCTCGGGCGGAGCAGAGGACCTCACGTGCGCCCACCGTGGAGGCAGAGCTTGTCCTTGCTCCTCGTTGGCAGCGAAGCACTCGCTCTGCTGGACTTTGGGGGTTCTCCCAGTCCAGCGGGTGGAAAGAGCTGCCGGAGAGCCGGGGCCGGACTTCTGTGCCTTTTGCATCCGTACGGTGGTAGCTCAAGGCTGGAAGCTGAGCAGGCGGATGGTGCTCGGCGCATGTCAGGCTGGGACAGGCGCATAAAGAAGTGCTGTCTCCACTGAGGCACCAGCTGACGTAAGGCTTGAAGGAGACGGGAAGCCGTAAAAAGATGGAGTTGAGGGGCGTGCACAGACAGCAAATGGCAAGCTGGCATCTGCACATGAATGAGAAGGTTGTGTATTGAAAGCCAGCATTAGAAAGCAAGGCAAAATTGCCCTGGTTCACCCAGGGATAAAGTGACCACTGTTAGGGCATGGCTGCAACTCCTATGTTTGGTGCTTTCTAGAGTGAGGAGAGATGCCATGTCACCAGCAACATCTCTAACCTTCAGCTATCCTAAATTCTTCAGCATCCCAGGAAAATGCTGCTGTGAGAGRGTGGGAAAATCATCCCTGTAGAGCAACCAAAGGGAAGGTACCGAGTGTGACCAGAGGAATGGCACTTGCAGGTGGACGTGGTGGTATGGTGACAGTGGTCCCAAAAGAGAAGCTTTAGGTCAAGGAAGGTGACCTACAGTTCACCTTCCTGTTCTTCCAAAGGCAGCTACAGTCATTGCTGTAGTATCGCTCTCCAATGATTAATTACTGCTGTCATTTAAAATGTGCAGCTTGCTTCTCGTCTGGATTTCRCTAACATTCACTTTACATCATTAGAACTTATTTTGCTGTTGCCTTGTGGTAGTGGGACATTTCTTCTCGTGTAGATACAGACTGCGAATAGGTTCTCTCGAAGAAAAATAAGAGGTAATTAGACCAAGCTGAATCACCCTTGCTTGGTGTTAGGTGGCTTTCCAGAAAACGTGGCTCTTTCTGTAGCTCTTTTCGGACACTTTCATATTCTTCATCATCATTTTTTTGGAATTATGTACTATACCCAGCAGGGTTTTCACTGCAAACAAACTACTTTCCTTTCTGTAGTCWCTGTTCCCTTTTATACATCCGAAGATTGTGCTACCTCGCTCAGCCGTGCGGGGAGCTCCTACCCTGGTGGTTTCTATGACAACGTCTTGGTCCCTTCAGACACTGCTTTGCTAGATGCCGTCTCCCATTCATCAAGTAAGACCTACATTTTGGTTTCCAGACCCAAACATAGCCTTATAATTGTTTTCATGGGCTTAGCCATCAAGCTGTGCTCATTGCTCTGTAGTGCTGTTATGGTTCCCAACGCTGCCATTTTGGACTYTTTATGAGCGTTTTGCCAGCGATGATTTTACATCGTCTTCCAGATCTCCGGTAATTATAACGAGAGGCACTGAGTCAAGGGCATGTGCTACCTGCATTCTGCTGGATACGCTACGAGTCCCTGTTTAGTGCCAGCCTTCTTGTAACAGCCTTGTTTAAAACTAAATTCACATATTACAGATGATACTGATGCTGAGCAGAGTGTTTCACACTGRCTTAAATCTGTGCAATTGGCTTAATTCCTGAGTTCACGAAAAAAATCTGGACAGTTCGACAAGAGCTGCAAAGTCCCGCTGCCGTGCTCCAGGCCTTTCCATCCGGTGCGGTCACTCCCGTCTTGAAGGACTGTGACATGCAGCRGAAAACAAACACATCACACAGATACCGGATGCCACCAAAAGCCTTTTCTCAGCCATGCCAGAACAAAAGATCTGTGCCAAAAGGGCGGCTGAGAGGGAAGCTGAGAGTCATGCCAGCATCCCAGGAGGGAAGGAGCCRTGAGGAAGCCAAGGGTCAAGATGCTGAGCATGGCCTGATGCTTGGAATAGTGACACTTGAGTAATTGAGAGCCGTGCCGTGTGTCAGTCCCCTTGTTGGTGACAACATGTAGCCCCTGCTTGCTAATTTGGGGCCGTTCTTTGGGGAGGAGTCGAGAGGGGCAGAGCATCTTGCCGCTGTGAGTGTTGCAGCGTCTCCATCCGCGTTGTGGGCAGGTTGAACGTCCTGGGAAACTTGCAGGCGAAAGAGACTCCATGGGCAGGTATGTCTCCAACAGCACATCGGAAGGGCAGCTCTAGATAGCAGACTCTAGATTCTGCTCTCTGGGAAGGGAAGAGAAAACTCCGAGCTCCAAAGTATGCAGAGACAACTTCAAGGCTTCCCAGTGATCGGGAGAATGAAAACATCCAGCTTTTTTGGAATGCATCCCTTTTGTTAGGGACTCTTRTGTCACACAGGAAAAGAAGGAAGGATTAACTCCAATGTCAGAGGCTCTTGGCTGCAAACAGAGTCCAAAAGAGCTATAAACAGACTCTGGGGAAGCCAACGCAGTATGACTGCCAGTTAGTGTGTCACCAGATACGCATTCCTGATAAACCGATCAGGAGCAGCATCCACAGAAGCAGAGTTTAGTGGCATATCCCTTCTCCCTCTCTCTGTGCATCCAAATAACCTATTCTGATTCATCTGCATTATTATTCTGGGTGCTGTTTTACAGTAGTGTCTTTCCACGCAGGTCCTTTGGCTGGGGAGATGTGCAGCACATACCTTTGCCATAGGTCCATGCTAAGGATAGCCAGATGTCACAAGGGTATGAACTTTTGCTTCAAAGTGGAAATCACTGCCCAAATGCTTGTATCACAACCAGGCAGTGTCTTCCAGACAGGGCTGTCCTAACAAGACTTGGAGGTGCCTATGAACTCAAGGACAGCTGGCAGTGTCGATGGTCAACAGCAAGCATGCGGGCCATTGCTCTGCACTGCTGTCTCTCATGAGTGGCCTCTATTGGACTGAGTCCAGTCTGGTCCTTATGCAAAGCCTGGTGAGTTCAGCCATAAGGAATGAAGCAAAGGTGAGATGGCTCTTCCTCCTGGGAACTGCGTGGCACCAGAGAGGATTTTTCCTCTACCTTCAACAAAAAAACCACTCACCCTTGTAGCCATCRCCCGGCAAATGCAACAGCTCCCTGCTGCGTTTCTCTTCCCCCCTTTCCTTGATGCAAGCAGCAAGTTGACCTGCTTGGATGGGGACACTGCCTAGACAAGAGTGTCCTTCCAAGAGCAAACCRTGTCCCCGGCAGTGTATCGGGACAGCGCTATCCATTCCACAGCCCTGCAGGCTGCTATTCGGGCTCTAAAGCCCCTCTTCTTCTCCCACTACCCTTCAGTGTCGCACCCCCTTCTCTTTCCTCCAGGCACTTTCATCCCCTGCTCCCACATTCACCCCGGTTGCCTCGTGCGCAGGGCCGTTGCCGCTAAAACCTGCTGCTGCTTGACATTTGCTGCCCTCCTCTCGCTTTATGTCCCAGCCTGTCACCCTCGCTGCATCCTCCCGACCGGCTGCGGAGATTTGCGGTGGCCTGCAGCGAGCACCTGGGAGGGACCCTGCCCTGCTGGGGTACCTTCTCCTCGGCCCACCGGGGACATCCCGGAGCCAGGGCCCCCAGATGGTAAGAGCCAGCCAGCTGCCGGCTCTTCAGGACTCCTCTTTCTGCTTCTGCAGCAGGCAGTTGGGGGGATGTTGGCAAAGCAGGGTATGAGCTGCATTGCTAGAGCTTTCCTAGCAGATGCTCTTCTCCTCCCGCTACCAGCTCTGCGGGCTCCTCCACCTGCTGACTCCCAGGCTTCCCAGTTGCATAAATTACTCCATGAGTTTAAGGATCATTTTTCCTACACCTGCCTGGGGCTTCAGAAACCTCCTCCAAAGCATCTGGAGATGACTTTGGGCAGAAAACAAAAGCCTGTCCATGATGGATGGGGTGGAAAGTCCCCTCTGGTGAATCAGTGCCTCCCCTCTCCCAGCAACGTGCTGCCACCCCCTGCCGCGTGTGAGTCCTGGGAGCTGACAGAGTGGCTCAGGAGCTCACCTTTTGCTTACGTGTTTGGAAGGGGTGATTTATCTTCCCTGTTGTACTTGGCAAACACAGTCTACTCTGCTAATTGGCTTGCCTGCGCACAAGGCTCTGAGTGCCAGCACTCGGGCAGGTGGAAATGCCAGAGGCAGGTATGTGAGGCTCCAGACACACAGGAGGCCAGACCCGGGAAGATGTGCCGCTCACAAGGATTTCGGGGTCACAGTGCTCAGATAGCTGAGCATACGCTTGGGGGTGATGCTGATTAGTGGTGCTTTTCTGTGGACCATAATGCATGGCTGTATCAAATCAGGTTAATGCTGCTGGCTGGCTGGTTGTCCCTTGGTCCGCCTCGGAGTCCCCATGATGTAGTAGTCCCCTCTATCTCTTTGTAAAATGATAAGTCTCGGGCTGACTCAGTTCAGGTAGGACTCCAGCTCAGTCCATGTTCATCACTGCCGCTGGTAAGCGTGCAGGAGGCTGCTGCATTGGTAGGGCTGGGCAGGAAATGTTCTTTCCAGAAGAAAAGAGCTGAGATTTCCAGAATTTCCCCGCAYGCAGAGGAAAGCCAGCCTGGCAGAGTCTGCCATGAAAGACGGCAAGGGAACGAGCTCAGTCTCAAATTAGCAAGGCTCAGTGGGTCCAAATGGGTGCCCTGCAGCAGACATCATTCTTCCAAGCTTTTGTCAGGAAATATTTCTCTGGTCCAAGTTCTGTATGTTCAAAATTTCAAAATCAGTATGTTCCTAAGAACAGTTCTGGTTGCAATTAACTGGCATTTTCTGGGGAAATACCATTTTGTCGGAAATCTGGGGGGCAAGTTGGAGGGACAGAGGGCTGCCTCCTGCCAGCTTCCCTGCTTTCTGCCAACCCCGTACTGATGCCGTCGCCTTGGTTTGGAACAGACAGGGTTTCGATTCGGAGAGCGGGCCAGGAGGTGGGGATGACCTTGGCGCTGAATGACCCCATACCCGCTCCAGCAGGCTGCATCGCTGGATGCCGGGATCCTCTGGAGTGCCGGTGGTGCATCTCCTCTCAGTGCTGAGAACAAAGTCCTGCCCTCCTCCGCGGGCAGGATGGCAGCATGCAAATGAAGGTTGCAAACTCGGTTAAACAAAGAGCCTAAAGACAGCCAACAGCTTTCATCTGCCTGAGCCAAGTTACGGGGCTTGTGGCATTAGGAACTGCTTTAAAGGCTGTAATCTACACCAAAGGCTTCGTTGATTCAAATGGGGCCAGAGCCAGGACCCAGCTTTGGACTCCGCGACTGCGTTTTTAAGATTTTCCAGCATTTGTAGTTGCAAACTTGAGAGGCTGGAGAACTGGGCCTAATGGGAATTTTTCCAGGCACTCAACACACTCAAACAACATGGGTATAAGTCTGGTAGTGCTGCCTTGCCAGCCATAGGCGAGGAGTCTATGGAATAAAAATCTCACAAGCTGTAAAATGCCAGCCTTTCGTAGCTCTGGCAATTCCAGTGAATTTCCCAGCCCTGTGACTTTTTATGTTTTAAGGTGAACGTTGTTTGTTAAATATCCCTAGTGCTGTCATCTCCGTGACTTTTAATTGCTTTCCCCAACTTCTGCTGGAGATAATCGGTTTCAAAAGTACGTGGCTCCTGAACATGCCATTGCAGGGAAGAAGAGTGGCAAAGAGGTGGGGCRGATGAACATTTTAATAGTCCCCGCAATACTCAACACTTTCAACRGCAGAGAATCACGAACACAGAAGTGCTGGGGGACGGGTCTCTGGAGGTCTCTAGTCCAGCCTCCCACACAGCCAGACTGTCACCAATGCCAGATCAGAAAAAGCTTCCCTTCCTCACCAGAGTATTCCTTCTCATGGTGCTTTCTGCGCTCATGCTGGAGGAAAGCATCCCAAATTGAAATCTGTTCTCTGTCTTCTTTGGAGCGGGAATTTCAGGCAGAGTTTCCCTGCCCTTTGGAGCATCCTCAAGGATGTTACCTTCTCTCTCCTCTCTTGGAGCTGCTTTGAAGCCTGCAGGGCTGGTGTTGACAGATGCAGGCAAGCACCCAGGAGCGATAGCGGCTACAAGGCACACAGCACCTTTTAATGTGGATCTGTAGAGAGTGGCACTCTGGTGGTCTRTGGCACAGCTTCCAGGTGGTCCAGCCAGGGGAATTTAGGACACAGTGAAGAGAAAGTGGATCCTTCAAGAAACAGAATCCATGTGCTATCCAGGAGGGCTCAAGGGGGTTGCCAGAAAAGGCAACRTGGAAACCTGGGCTGGTAGAATGGCCGAGAGTCTGTGGCTTTACCTGGAGAAGTGGAACATGGAGAAGGTTTTAAACCAAAGAGGTCAGTTTTAAACTGGACACCTAGATGCATTTGGATTCTGGGGGCATGAAGCCCTGGGGCCTTGAGATCAGCAATGGGACCTGAACAGGGGATGGCTGGACCATTGCACAGTGACTGTAAGAAGCCAGTCACCTGCTGGGAACCGTGTGGGTCTGGAGCATCTCAGGGCAAGGAGTGAGGACCTATTTGGATTAGAGGTCCCTGGGGTGAGCACCAGGGCAAGGTGCTTGGGACTGCAGGGGAGCACAAAGTGATTTGTCCTGGCTTTTCACTCCTGCGTCTAAGGAACAGGGRTCCTCGAAACTTTCGGAAGGGAGCTGAATTAGAAGAAGCCGAGGAAATCTGACCTAGCTCTGCTCTGCCTTGGGGGCATTTCAGCCACACCACCCCAGAAGGACAGGGATTGGGGCTGGTTTTTAYGGCGATGCCTGACAGATTATCCTTCAGACTTCACCTAAGCCYTGCGGGGAGGCAGGCATGAGTGTTTTACCTGTGTGCAGCCTTGCACAGAGGCATTGTGAGCTTCTGTCATTTGAAACACCGGTTTTGGGGCACTGCCAGAGCCTGGATCCCAGCCTAGATGTCACCAGGCCCTGTGATTTCAGGGTCTGGGAAGCCCTCGCTCCAAATCCTGACCACAGCACCTTCCTCGCTGTTGCACAAAAGTCACCCTTTAGTCTCAGCAGAACAAGCTTCTCATGTCGTCCAGGGCTTGAAGCACAAATAGTGCTCCCARATCTCTGGGGCGCTGCATTGAGGAATGTCCTGCTCTGATGCTGATGGGGATCCCGTTCCCCGCACGTGTAGGTCTGCCGGCTTTGCCGGAGCTACGTGGGTCACCCAGTAAGGCTGAACGCCTGGAGAAATGCCCTGGGGGACGGGGGGGTGGCACTGCTTGCCCACCTCTCGCAGAGTTTTTCCATGTGTCTCTTTCCGCCACTTTTGCAAGGTGGTTGCAGGAGCTCCGGCATCCGCTGCCCCGTGCTCTGTCGGCAACTTTCTCCCCCACATCTGCCCACTTACTGCCCTGTCCCTTGGCCTCTGGACTCGCTGGTGCCTTGCAGCATCACGGTGCATTTCCCTGCCACTCTGTCTTCAGCCAGAGGTCGTGCAGTTAATCCTGACCCCAGATCACAGCCGCTTCTGCATGTGGGTAATTGAAAATGCCAGAATTCCCTGCTGACCCTCTTATAATAAAAGCAGTTCCCAGTCCGGTAACCTGACACTCCAGGGACCAAGATCTGTCAGAAGGGCTCTGAGGAGATGCTGGAAAACTCCCAGCTGTTCACCTCTTTTTTTCCCCTGGATAATTTCAAAATGTTCCTGAGGAGAGGCCATGGGCCGGGTTGGCTTTGCTCTCTCTCCGTCAGGACTGTTTTCCAGAGCAAATGTTGACTCTGTCTGACATGACATGGGTTAGTGGTATTAAAGTGATCAGAGATAGGGCTTTTGCTGCCTGTAACCTGACTCTTCCAGCTAAGCCAGAAAATGAATGGAGACCCTTTGATTATAGCGGGACCTCAACAGCCCTGACCCACTGACGGGCAAGGAGTGAAAGGCTGAGTCCTGCAGGCCTGGCAGGTGAAGGAGGCAGGGGGCTAACTGCAAAACGGGGGGGGCAGATTGCAACTGGCAGTGTTTCAAACGGTCGCGCACATCATGAAAGAGAAGCTGGAGCAAGATCCCGGGGTCCTCTGGCAGGTGGTCCAGGGGCTGAAGCGACACGGTCTGTCCCCTTCCCCCCCCACACACACACCAAAAAATGCCTCCAAAAGATAGTGGTGGGATAAGGAGGTCGCTTTAGGATCTTGAAAAAACAGGGCATAAAACCATGGAGAAAAATGGGCCTATTTATTTCTCATTCACCCAGTGCAGTTCTTCTTTCTGTGATGCCCCCTTGCTGCTTTTTGTCGGTTTTATCATCACGAATTGCCCCGAGCTTTACGCAGCAGTTTCTCCAACGSCACTAATTTCAGATGCATCTCGGATCTCTCACGCTGCTCCCGGCAGGGGTTATAGGGAATGCAGGACTTCTTCAAAGCAGTCTGGGCCCGGAGGTGTTTGGTTTGACCCTGCGGTAGCAGGGAGGTGCAAGAAGTGAAGGCAGCAGTTCAAAACACGGCTCTCTCCTACCTGGTGGACCCGTCGGCTCCTTTCTTTTTAGTCCGAGTTTTTTCCAGCTCCAATGTGCTCGGTTTACAAGTCAAAATATGCTTTTCTTAAGGCAGTTGAGGCTTCAAAAGTCATGCTCCCCTATCAGCATTAGAGACAAGGTTGTGCTCTCCCCACCACCCACATCCTTCTAGAAGGGTTGTGCATGCAGTGTAAAGACATAGAAACGACAGGCACTCGTCCCTCTCTTGGGCTTGCCATTAGGAAAGGCGAAAGACTAAAAATCCTTCTTACAGAGGTGAAGCAAGGTTGAAGACACACAGCAGAAAGGGAATACCAGCTCTGCACAAGTCGTTTGAGGAGCGGACTGAGTCAGAGAAGTATCGTGTTGGATGCACTCGGAGGAATATCAAACCTGAGCGAGGAGGTGGATGCTGTCTCTGTAGTTAAGGGAGATGGTTGCTAGCTACGGAGATCGATTTGGGGGTTTATATTTGAAAAGGAGGTTAACAAAATTGGAAGAGGTTCAGAAAAGAGTTATCAGATTGATCTGTGGGCTGATAAATCAGTGAAGCACTCAAAAAACCCACTTACCTACTTAGGTAATAGAAAAGAAGATGAAAAGAAAATGTTATGATCTTTCATTTCTTCCATAGGGACAAAACTCTTCCTTAGTTTAGCTAGCAAAAGCAGACAAGATCCAGCATTTGGAAGTCCATACATTTCAACCTGAAAATAATATGTGCATTTTAGAAGAGAGTAAGTAACCATGAGGAAAGCTTCCCAAGAGACACAGTGGGCTCTTCGTAATTGCAGTCTTTAAAGAAAACTGGATGTCTATGTGTAACACATGCACAGGGTCAGCCACAAACATTTCAGCTATATTTAAATCATTCTGGATTCTGTGGCCAGCCTTGTGCAGATGTTCAGACCTGGGTGTTACAGTCGTTTTTTGCAGTTTGCTTCGAAATCAACATGTTCTTGCACTGTCTCATCAAACTGCCCTGGGTTTTGCAGTCAGCATGACCTTCTTTGGGGTGTTGCTGCACTTAGCATATACCTATTTCTCTCAGAACACTCAGACTTCTTCCCTTTTTTTTTTTCTTCCCTTTCCTTCTTTCCCTTAGTGTTTTTATCATTTTCAGCRGGTAGACCAAAAAGAAGTAACTATTAGGTATGAAAGTCAAATACCGGCTGTAGCAAGCTGAGCACTGAGCAATGGTACCAACATACAACTTTGTCCATACCTCAAGTTAAGCAAATTTTTATTTAAAGTATCGAAAAATCTCTTGTGGAGGGACCAGGAGTGGTTAASCTGCCTCTGCTATCATGGAGCTGTRCCAAGCAGGGTTTCGGTTTTGACACTGACCTTTGCAGAGACTGCAAAGACTGCTTAAGGAAGCCACGAGGCCGGTGGGCATGGGTCTCGCTGGGTTCCTTGCCCATGGAGGTATTAGCCTGCATGCCGTAGCATCCTCGCTGAGYGGCTCCATCACAATAAAACCTGGACATGCTTTCAAGCAAGGCTAGAAATCTGTAAAGAGATTCACAGCCACTAATACATTAAATAAGGATCCCTTTTCTCAGCAAACCRTCATTTCTTAGTTATCTGGAAATACCTGGTACAAAGCAGTGAGAGAAGCTCTACCCCAGTCTCGCATCCTCAGGAGACTGACACGGAATTTTTTTTTCCAGTTCACGCATCCTTCATCAGTAATTCCAGGTCTGGAAACAGAGCCAAGTCCTCRTCTCAGCTTCCTGTGCCCAGCACTGTTATGGACTCCAGATGCAGGACTGAAGGACAGGGAGGCTTTGCTGCAGTGCCTGAGGGTACTGCATCTCTGTTATGGATCATAAGCAAACGTTGGAAGAACTTGAGTTCCATAGTCGGGGACCAGACCAAAATTTTTTAGATTAGTCTTTAGGAGAAATGTTTTCTAAAAAGTTGAATGTGCCTCAACTAGAGTCATTGGGAGGCAGGACAGGGAGGGAACTGTTTTACAGTAATGTGACAGAGCAGGATTGTTTTTTAAAAACAAAAATTCCTCTTTTTTTTATTTCTGGAATGGGAATGGAACCAATCGATAAAGACTAACAGATGCTAATATAGAGAGACTCTTAGCCAGGGAAACCCCATCCTGGCAGGTTTCAAAGACTTGGCTGAACAAAGCTAAAGCTGCCCTGATCTGGTGTTGGGGATGATCCTGCTGTGAGCAGGCTGGACTAGAGACCTCAGCRGTCCCATCCCACCAGTGCTGCTGAGATTCGGTGCTACTGGGAAGTGCGAGGAGCTGAAAGGTACAGCGAAAGCCAAGGGCTCGGTCTACAAACAGATGTTGTGTCTCACGTTTCAGCCTTCACAGCCCCACTCTGTACTAAGTGCGGAGGCACAAAAGCCTCTAGGTTCATCTGTTTCCCYGGTAAGGTCCCTTGAAATTCAGCTGCACGTAAATTAGGCACCTAGACTAAGCTGATTAGCTAGGCCAGAGGCACTGTCCTGAGACAGACCGAAGCGTCGTGGTGCCTAATTCACGTCTGTCTCGCTGGCAGACTTCGTCAGGAGCATGACTGTAGCCCAAACCACAGACAGAAAAGAAGCAGAGGCCTCTCCTTTCCTGTTATCGTTTGGTTAGATTAGAGCACTCGTTCAGGATGTCTTTCAGACCCACCTGGATGCTGGCGAGACTTTAACTTGTGTGTGTGAGTGAATCATTGCCCTCTGTACAGTATATGCAGCGGTTAAATATTCAATGGGCTGAACAGCCTTGTGGCTCTGGTATTTCTCTTGCCAAATCAAGGTGTGACTTTCGGTTCCCGCCCCACTGGGTGTCTGAGTTTTTTTCTGGGAAACAGCCAGTCAAGCAGGACGTAGGATCCAGATCTTTCCAAGAAGTATTACGCTGGTGCAGTCATGCTTATCTGCGGTGCAGCAGCGTTTGAGAGCTCTTTGGGCTGCTCTTCGGGCTGTGGTTCTGCCTGCTGGTGACAAGGAAGCCAGTTCAGGTCCTCGTACCAAAACCAAGAACTTCACCCCAGCCTGGGGTCTAGGAGGTGAGAGACACAGAGCAATGAAGAAAAGATCTCGGCTCTAAGAGACCCTTCACCGTGGGATAGCAAGAGGATTTGTTCAGTGCTCGGGGCATGGCCACCTTGTGGCATGGAGCCAGCATAGTTTGTGAGGACACTGGTGTTTAAGCTGTCATTACGGTTTTGGCAAAGCCCAGCAGTTCTACCTCTCTCTTCTTTGGGGAGGTTATGGGCATACCGCTTTGCTCTATCGAGGCCTGAGAACGGGTTGCATCTGGAGCCCCATCCTCCTCACGTGTTTCCGGTTGTTGGCTGAGGCAGGTCCCCACTCTCTGTTATAGGTCACAGAAAAGCTGGGCAAGAAAAGGTGTCAATACCCTTGGAGATTTGTCCAGCCTCTTTTACAGGCAGAGCTGCTCCCAAGCCAGTGGAGTCTGCTCAGCTCCAGTTTTCAGCCTATTGGATTAAGGTAAACTGCAGAAGACCCAAGCCCCAGCCAAGACAAGGGGCTGGCTGTGCTCGTTGGAGTCTCCTGGGAGAAGCTCTAGCCAGGTGTAGCTGCCGCTAACGAGCTCTCTTGGTTGTCCCTGATGAGAGGGAGCTGGGGCCTTTGATCCAGGTGGCCCTTGATTAGGGTGGGTCAAGCACCCTGGGAGTCAGTGCTAGGGAGAAGCCTATATAAGAGCCAGGCCTGGAGCACAGCTCCCAGAGTGCAGTGAGCAGAGGCAGTGAGCAGAGGCAGCAGTTTGCGCAGAAGGGTGCTTGAAGGTGCCTTCATTTCTGATGCCTGCGGTGTGCGCTTCAAGCATGGTCATGACATGCTGCAGAGCACATTCCCCAGTAGCTGTTGGAGCTACTGCATCAGCTGTGTCAGAAGCTGGGACCCAGACAGACCCTCTGACAGCAGATGCAGCTCTCCAGGTCTCGGGCTGCAGGGAGGGCTTGGGGCCTCTCCGGGAGGCCTGGGCTGGCAGTCAGGTCTCCTGCAGAAGGTGGGCTGCTGTTGACGAGTTGTGTCATCAGGTAAGGGAGTTACAGGAGGAGGTCAGTAGGCTGTGTAGTATCTGAGAAGATGAGCAAGAGCTAGACAGGGTATTCTTGGAGACTGTACAGCTTCAGGAGTCTCAAGCCCCCACAGCAGTGGAGTTGCCAGAGGGCTCTGTGCCATGTGAAATGGTGCATCATAACGTTGTAGAAGGTGGCTGGAAGCTGGTCACTCCTCGTAGGAGGAGAAAGGCTCCTACTCTTCCTGAAGACTTGCATTTGAAGAACAGGTTTAGTGCCCTCTGGGCTGAGGAGGAGCTGGGCATGGCTGCAAGGGAAGCAAGTGGGACAACAGACCCTGTGTCTTGCAGGAACACCTGGAAGAAGCTGTGAGTGATTTGTTGTGGGGGACTCCCTGCTGCAGGGGACGGGGGCACCTATCTGCCAACCTGACCTCTTGTCTAGGGAGGTTTGTTGCCTGCTGGGGGCTCGGGTACGAGATGTCATAGAAAGACTGCCAAGGCTTGTCCACAGAGCACTGGAACAGGTTGCCCGGAGAGGTTGTGGAGTCTCCTTCTCAGGAGATATTCAAAACCTGCCTGGACGCGATCCTGTGCAACGTGCTCTAGGTGACCCTGCTTGAGCAGGGGGGTTGGACTAGATGATCTCCAGAGGTCCCTTCCAACCTCAACCATTCTGTGAAAACCTTGGAGGTATTCCTAGCGTTTCACCCATGCTTCTGCCCCAAAGAGGCTGTAATGTGACAGATGGTCATCTCTCCTGCTTGTGTTCTGAAGGTTCTGTTACAGCAGGGGATGGGTCACCTGCCTTTTTGTGCCAGTGGATTTTCATTAAGCATACTTTACACTCCAGCAGTGGTTTTGGCTTGGTTTATGTCTCCAGCAATTTGGAGAAGCCACAGGACTCCGCTAAGAATTATCTAAAGAATCCGAGGCAGTACCAGAGGGACAAGAGGATTTGGAAAAGTCTGGGCCTTTCAAGGACTGGAATGGTTCATTTTACCTCCAAGTGATTTGAGATTTCAGTAAAGAAAAGGAAGTTTTCCCTCCACTGTGGAAATGAAGCTCTGCTTATTTTTTGAATCCTACATGCACACACCTGGAGACACCATCAGGATACCATCTGCATATACATTCATGTGGGTGACATCAAAAGSAATAGTAGCACTGAGGGCTGGGATGCTCCAAATCCAATCTGCTTTGTGTGTCATGGCGCAGGTCCCTTTTCGAAGATCCCTTTTCCCCATGTGTAGTAACTTGGGAGAACCAAGTGAACCGGCGGCTAAGGGAGTRTCTTTGGTGCTGGGCAAAGCCTGCACCTGGAAATGAGCACTGAAGCTCTGTTTCTTTTGTCGCGAGGGAACAAAGAGGAGTCCTTGTTTGTGGAACAAGGTGACCGATCCCACAGGGCTGGGTTAAATGCTGCCGGGGAATCACTGGTTTTAGCAGCCAGGCTGTGCTCTGGGAGGTGCTGCAAAGATCTTGGCTCAAAGCAAGCTGACAGAACAGACTCTTTTTTTGTTCCTTTTTTCAGTTTGTTGTGTCTTTGCTTTGAAATACTCAGAAACCCAATGGAGAGTTTGTTCAGAAACAACAGTTCAGGAAAGTCAGCTTAAATATTCTGAGATTTTTGCCATCAGGAAGTCTTTGCTCAGCCGAGTTCATYGTGTGTCACAAGGTGCAAGTCTCTTGCAGGTTTTTGTCTGTTGTGTTTGTCACTCCACAGAGTCCCATAGCAGAAAAGCTCTTTCTACATCAGTTTAGACTGGTACACAAAGGTGCCTGATGCTTTTGTCAGAGCTGGAGCAGACCTTGCGATGAGAGTGTCACCGGGTACCACTAACCCAGTTTGGATGTTCTTTATGTTCACTTTAACTGAATTAACTTCTGTTTTCATCTCCTTCCTTTATAACTATTATATTACATGCATTAAATACTGCTGAGGGACCAAGCTCCTAAGCACGGCCTCTGTCTCTGAAAGTTCTCAGTTAAATTAGATAAGACAGGCGGGGAGTGAAAACCAGACAGGATGGCTATCCTCATTTTCCAGGTAGAAAATGGCAGTGCAGAGGGATAATGTGTATTTATGCATGGCCTGAGAGGCAGAGCAGAGAATTGCAATCAGGGCCTTCCTGACTTGGAAGTAGCGAAGAGTCAGAAGCTCRCAATTCATCATGCAACTTTTCAGCTGACTCTGAAGAAACCACTCTGTTTCGGGGAATAAAAGCTGCCAGATACCATCTGTCTGAGCATTCGTGCAGTTATCTGGCCGGAAGCTTTTCCCAGTGACTAGACTTTAGAAAGTCACTCTGAAGTCTGGCTAACTCCACTGAACTGCTTTAAAAATCAGATACGCGGTTCCAGCACATCTAATTCACAAGCAGAGTTCAAAGCCTCTTTCTGTACAAGCTATTGCACTGACCTGTGATGAAGACCATGTTTTATAGTGTCGCAGCATACTGGGCTCTATTAGTAAGAGTATAGCCAGAAGATTGAGGAAAGTGATTATTCCCATCTGCTTGGTGCTCATGAGGCCCCATCTAGGATACTGTGCCCATTTTGGGGCTMCCTGTGGCCCCAGTGCAATGGGGACATCAAACTGGAGCAAGTCCAGCAGAAGGTCACTAAGATGGTCAGGAGGCTGGAGCACATGACATATGAGCATAACTGAGAGCTGGGTTTGGCCAGCCTCAAGAAAAGGAGGTGGAGGGGAATCTAATTAGTCTTCCAGTCCTAAAGGGAGGTTGCAGAGAAGACAGAGCCAGACTCTTCCCACAGGTGCAGTGAGAGGACAGTAGCAGTGGGCAAAAGTMACAGCAAGGGAAATCCCATTGGGATATAAGGAARAACTTCTTCCCCATGAGAGCGTGGCAGCCCTGAGACAGGTGCTCGGAGAGTCTGTGGGCTCTCCATCCTAAGGGACATTCAGGTGTCAGCTGGGCATGGCCCTAAGCAAAGTGATTTGACTGTGAAGTTACCCTGCATGGAACAGCCTGTTGGACTAGAAACATACAGAGGTCACTTCTAAATATTTCTGTGATTCTATTATAATAAGAGACCTCAGGGAATTGCGTGATCAGAGAGTTAATGAGAAGATGCAATAGTGGAGKTTTCTGCCTATGCAGAGATAGTGCTCTGCCCCAGGTGCAGGAAGACCATGGAAGTTGCTTGACCAATTCATCCTATCTGCTCCCTCCCCAAGATGCTGGTGTATGTGCCTTATCAAGGATCGYGATGTCATGTGCTCCTGTTGGGTGCAGCTTTTCTGCTGTTGGATGCAACCTCACATATGTCAGAGAACAGCACAGGGACTATACGTTGCTGTTTCCAAAATAGAGCAGGGGTAAATCTGAGTGGTGCTTTTGCAACCGTGTTTGCCTTTGGATTTCCCATGTGCAGCACTGTCTGTCACAAGCTCACATGGYGTTGTGTGGAGTGGCTCAGGATTTGACAGCATCTGTGGTGGCATTTTGAAAGTGTCCTTAAGTGTGTTGCATCCAGATCAGATGAGCAGTGAGCCCACCTCATCTGTTTGCTCCGTGCTCTTGAGCTATACTAGGGCAGGTTCTCCAAGGACCCGGAATCCTTGGTCATGGCTGATCACAAATGACTTGCACACAAAGGGCTGTAGCTGTTATCTTTTTTAGCTTGCTTGATGTGGCCTGGAGAAGCAGGAGAGACATTGCAGAAGCCGTGCACTCTCAGGTTGGCATGCAGGGCTTTGAGTTTGGGATGAGGGGATGCTTAAGTAACAGAGAGTGCGTGAAGACTTTGGCATAAGTATCTGTTCTTTGCCCTTCTTCAGTTTTAAGAAGGGCTGGACAAACCCAGAGCTCTCCATTACCTTGCTGAGGCTGACACATATTTTACCTTGCTTCATGACTGGGGAAACCAGGGCAGGTGAAAGGAAACGGTGCAGCAGCATGGTGGCAGGTTTTGTGCTGCTCTTGCCGTTCCCACACCTGATCCCTAATCCCCTTGACCCACATGGAGTACACCTCCTMGGAGCCACGCTGGTCTGGTTGACTGAATCCAGCAAATTGGTAAATAAGTGAAGAGACAAAGACRGTGGATCAGGACAATGTACTCTGGTGGTATATCTTGACAAGGGTCACTCAGCTGTAATTCTTTACGATGCTGTGCTGGATGTGCTGCGGCCAAGCTGGTCGAAGCAGTGCAATCTGAGAAATGCCCTGTGGCAAGTCCTCAGCTGGTATGGTTTCTGCCACTGCTCACGATGCCAAGGGAAACTGGACTGCGGRTGGGTGAGAGGTGCTTTACTTTGTGTGCTGCTCCTCCAAGCTGTTTCTCAGAGCTGTCAAATGAGTTCTTCCATGAAATATTGAAAGGGTTGGACCTGGTAAAAGCCCTTCTGAGTGCAAGCCTTTCTGCATCCATCTGTGACCAGGCCTGTGATGAGAGTGATGGGGAAGCTTTCTYGCTACCGCTCTCCACCCCTCTCCCACCCCCTGAGGGTTCTCCTCCGCCCTGAAGCCGCCAATGCAGTGAGTTGGTTCTGGCAGGCTTGCCAGGGCTGACTCTGTGCCGGAGTTAGCTCTCTCCGAGGCTGGATTGAAACAGGTTGAGGTTGCCAAGGCTGGAGTGATATCGATTGAGATTTGGGGTGGCCTCCAGACTGACATCAGTAGAGGCTGTGTTGGCAGTGCCATCAGCCGCCTGGGTGCAGGATAGGCAAGGACACGCGCTCATCTTGCCAGTCTCAGCCCCAGTGAGGAGGAGGCAGCAAGGGCGTATGTGTGTCAGCTCTTCCTGCAAGGGTGGAGGGCTCAAGGCGAATGCCTGCATTGCTGTGGCATCTTTGCTGTCAATACCTGAGCTGACCAGATTAAAACTAGACCAGGGTGCTCATGCAGGTCCAGAGCAAGCAGAATCAGACCCRCTCAGGGTTTCCCAGAGAGCTGGCAGCTCTGTGCTGTGAGCTCCCCGCCCCATCTGCTTCTTGGCACAGGTCCCTGGAGGACGGTTTTCCCGCAGCGTTGCACCAGCTAAGACTGCAGTGTCCCTACCCGGCCGTGTGTCAAGCCGTGTAGGCAACACAGGGCAGTGCAGGGGGTGGGCAGCTGGCAGGGTTGTCTGAGGAGCTGCTGGAAGGTCCCGTTGTGCTCGGTGGGAGATGTGGTGTCTGGGGGTATGTTATTTCCAGGGGACTCACCGCTGTCAGCRTGTCAGGTCAGGTTTACGTTGCCTGCTCAGGCTGCTGGATGCACCTCCCTTGATTGGCACGTGCGGCTTGCAGACCCAGCACACCGAGGCGGAGAGGAGCCGCTTGCTCCCYGTAGCTGCCTGCGTCTTATACAGCTTCTTTATGCAAATGCTGAAGTACAAAACCCCCTACCTCCCTATGGCAAGCAGGGAGGATTGCGTAGTGCTGGRCCGGGAGCACTTTTCCAGAGGAACAAGGCTGTGATTGCTCCAGCCCTGGGTTCATTTCGCCCGGGAAAGGAATGATCTCTTTCCAGCTTTCCTGCCAGAGATGCTGCCCTACATTGTTCCTAATTACAAACTCTTGGTGAACAGTAGAAATGTTTTATCCTCCCCTAACTGCTTTCTCCAAACAGCAAAAGCCTGGATCTCCTAACCCCCGGATGGCCTTGTGAGTGCTGGAAGTGAATTCAGTAGCTCCATGTAGCAGTAATACCCAGCTTGCTGTCCCCAGCTACAAGATGCAGGTCCTGTCTGTGCAAGCATCCGACTGAGACCTTTCTCTCTCTTTCTCTCTTCCAGCTCCTTCTGCTGTGTCCATCATGCATCAGGTCAGCCGCACTGTGGACAGCATTACCCTCTCATGGTCTCAGCCTGACCAACCCAACGGCGTCATCCTGGATTATGAGCTGCAATACTATGAGAAGGTACTACAGAACCTCAGTGGAGTCCAGCTGTGGGATCCATAAGGGAGGAGGTGGTGCAAAGCTTTGCATGAGGACATTGCTTTTCTTGCTGCAGTTGGCCCTTGTGGGTGGCAGTGACTGTTAACCCTTCAGAGCCCAGCAATGGGTGCRATGACCCTGTTAGCTGCTTAGATATCCCAAGTATGTGTGAAAGAGAATGGAAAACTCTTGGTCTTCCTGGAGGACCTTCTCCTTCCTTCACTTGTCCAGTACTTGCAGCAGGTGGGCCAGTTGTGGGAAGAGCTAGGTAACCRGGGTCCAGATCCAGGGTCTAAATTTTCCCTTCACCTGCTGGGTCATTAGTGGAGAATGGGGATGGTAGGGATGCCACAGAGCACATGTTGTGCCAAGGTGGACCGCACTAGCAAGTGGCCAGTCTTTGAGGTTTGGTGTCACGCTGTCAGTGCATTTACACTAAAGGTGAGTTCGCTACCTGCATGTGGCAGCCTGAACCCGCTGTAGCTGTGCGTTGTGCCAAAGAGAAGCTGGGCTGGACTCCTCTGGTGGGTACATGATGCACTAGGGGCTTTGGGGACGCTGATATGAGGTGACAGAAGGGATCCCACAGCTGTGGCTCTTCAGTCCCTCTGGAACATGCCCCTTCCGCCTCCTACCTGCCCAAGAGGGCGGAGGGATCAGCAAGCCAGGGTTGGGGCAGGGTGTTCATCCTACGGAATGGGAGGAAATCACGGGACTGAAACTGTATGGCTGCTGAGGGATCTGAAGACCGTGTTGATGTTGCTGTGCCCTCCCAGAGCCTGCCAAGCTCTGTGTGGCTGCAAACTGCACCCGTGCTACCCAGGGGAGATGGGGAATGGGGAGCAGGAGAATTCTCCTTCCAGGAATCTGCCCCCCTGCACAAGAGCTTATAAACTATACATTAAAAATTGCAAACTAACTAATTAAAAAGCTTTATGATTAAATGGAACTGAAAATATTTTCCCAGCAGTTGCCGGAAGAAATGATTAATCCCCCCCACTGCCTGCCTGTGACCTATTTTCTCATCACCAAGAGCCAGAGGGAGAACAGGGAGGGGGGAGTTTCTTTGTAAGCTGTTAAATAGGTCCTGACCTATATTGCATAAATCACAGCCATTTATTTGACCCTTGGAAATGATCCCAGAATACGTAGCAAGATGGATGAGAAGGTAACAAGACAGATCTGGAAAGCAAGAGGGGTCCTTTCCCCAGGGACACTCTAAGCAGAGACAGAAGATCTCAGGGAGGTCATTCTCCTCCTCTTACTTTCTCTTATTCTTTCTCCCTCTCTTTCCTCCCCCTCTCCCCTATTTTCTGGGAGAGGCTGTAAAGAAAGAGAATTTCTGTCTAAAGGGGAAGCTGCTGTTCATGGCCGGGCTTGGTGGCCATCCACAGGGTGAGCATCTATTTGCCACCCTTCTAGGAGATTAGGGTGCAGGGTGTCACTGACTGCAGGGATAAGTGGCCCGAGCTGCTCTCAAGCAATGGCTTACATGGGAGCAAGCTTGCGAGTGGAGCACAAGCCCTGCCAGAGTGAATATTGCAGGCTTGGCCCCTCAGCATGCTGAGGAGGGGCAGTGCCACGTGCTGGCGCTGAGGCTCTTGCTGTCCTGATATCTGAATGTCTTGGTCCGTTTCTTGCTGGTGCTTTGGTGGAAGAAGAAAGGCCAGTCTTTATCTCCTGCAACCAGGATGAATGTCCTTCTTGGAAGGGGATTGTTGGCTCAAAGCTTAGATGTATCCAGTCCAGCAGCAAACAAATGTCAGAGGATTTGGAAGCATGTGGAAGAAAAAAAGGGATAAGCAAGAGCTAGAGGTCAGTACCTGGCCAATGGCAGTGGATTTGTCTCTTTTCCAAAACGCCTCTGCGTTTGTTAGCCTTTACTCTCATAACTCTGAAGTCCCAGTTGCACACACATAGTCTGATCTCTCAGCAATTGCCAATAGCTCATGTCGTCTTATGCTTCAGATGGTGAGTCAAGAGTGCTTTAGATGCAGGATACTTTCCCTTCGATCAGTTCTGAATTTACTCTCTCTCCTCATTTACTGTGCCAGTTTATCTACGTATTGAGGGATCATCTCAGTTACAACCACAACTGCTCTTCTAATGCCTAGACACTAGTTTTACAGTGTCATTGGGGAAGGTGTGACTCATCATGGACCTGGCCAGCGCCTCCTGGTTGCTTAGACAGTGGTACTACCATCTTCTCCACTGTCTCTTCCATCCTGTCCCGCAGGCATCCTGACTTCTGGTTTGCTTTTTTGAGTAGGGCTTTCCACGGAGTTGTCCCTCCAGGCTTCTCCATTTTTGCGTTTTCAGCAATGCAGTGATGTTATTTCCTTTTCTGTCTGGTTGGCAGAATTGAATCTCGCATTAATCTAGCCATTGCAGTGCTGAGTTTTGAAAATTCAAAGCCATTGACTTGATCCCTGGAAGCAATCCCAAAATGCATAGCTTTGGATCTGCCGTGGTCTTCCCCTGTTTCTCATCAATATTGCATTTGGAATCTCAGTCTGGATAGGGTGTGTGACACATCCCAGGTGTGCTCTCACTCCATTGCCAGTCTGCACAGATGTGATTTTCTTCCAAAATGTTTTATTGCAAACTGTCCCATGTGCTTCTGAATGCTCAGAAAATATCTCTGGAGCTGGTTAAATTATTTCTAATGGGAATTTTTTCCTGTTAGGAAATTATATTTTATTAGCATAAAAACAGTTCAAATGTAAGGATAGTAGCATATGCATCTTAGATCAAGTGTTTTGGCTCTGCATTTTAAATTGATTCTCTTCTGTATAAAGACATAAATTTAAAAATTAGAATAAGTGCATTGATGTTAAAGGGAGCTGTTCACATTACCTGAAACAAAGGTATATTTTTGTTTCAATTTGGCATATTATTAACAACATTCCTATTACTAGATATTATTTAAAATGCCTGTACAGAGGCAACATTATGATTTTTCTTTCCCTTGTACTTAGAGCAAGTCAGTGCAGATTGTCACCCAAACACTGCACAACCCCCCTTCACTGTGGTCCTCTCCCTAATGTATTTTTTTTACCTCCAAGAGGCACCAATAGACCTGGCAATATTTGTCTTATTAAAAAAAAGCAAAAACAAAAAAAGTTCYTTTCATTTAGAAAGGACAGAGTAGTTTCTGTTCAAGGTTGCCAAATTCATCCCAGAATGTGGGACCTGGAGACTTTCAGTGTTGCCAGTGATATCTGAGAGAGTTGCGGGAATGTGCAGGATGAAAAGGGTTTCCAGCCGGAATGGTGAAGGGACAGTAAGTCTCTTGAGTGGGTTTGCAGAAGGTGCAAATGCGTCTAGTTCTGCACACCCTCACCAAGGGACACACCTGAACACCCACCCACCCAGCCTGCAGGAGAGGTGAGCATTTCCATGCAAAGGCTGCTTTCCGAAACTCTGCAAGACACGTTCAGTCTGTGGTGACAACTTGTGTGATTTCCTAGCGGGAAACCTAGCAGGGTTTCCTAGCTTCTCCCGCATCGTGGCAGGGATTGACTGCACTGCTTGKGCAGTTTCAAACACTGCACAGATTAATTAGCACCCCTCGTTAGGTGAAACGTTGGGCTTAGCGTATGCACTAAGCAATTTTGCAATTGTTTGAAGATGTTCGGCTCAAATGTGTTAGGAGATGCAGGAGCCCTTTACTGTGTGGAAGCAATGCTGGTTAACAGGGTCAGCTGAAGGGTAAGGGAAAGGGGAACCGTGGTGGTTGACAGCCGGTTAGTACAGGTAGGAGTAGAGTTGGGTGTAGCCTTCATGTTACCCATGAGTTCCCAGCATCCCCAGGGCAGGGCTCATGCCGAGGACGATTGGCAAGGGCTCCTTCCAGTTTGGTCCCAGAGCTGCTGTGTGCCAGCACAAGGGGCGACCTGGCCCATGAGGACTTTCCTGGACATCAGCCGTGCAAGGGAGCAACCTTCCCAAGCCTGGGACTGAAGCTTGTGCCTGATGCTTCCCATGCCTCCCCAGGATGGAGCGAGACCTCCCATTCCCCTATGCTGCCCAAGCCCTTGGAGGGGGCTCTGTCTGGGGTCAGCAGCCCCAAGGAAAACAGTGAGAGCTAGAGGATAAAGAGGAGGTGTTGGCTGGGAGCTCTGCTAATCACTTTCCCTCAATCCCCGTCTGTGCCTGGGATCCACGTTGCTTCCGTCCGGGGCTCAGATTTCTTGTGTGAGGCACTCGACACCTGATTAAATGTTATTGGAAAGCAGCTTGACCCAGGCACCCTGGCTGGCTGGCCTCTCTGCTTCCTGATGGTGAGATTAAGGTGGCAATTGCAATGTTTTAACGTGGCCTTCCCTTAAGGTTTGTGTGATCAAGGAGATCACCCTACTGAATACATCCATACAGCCTGCTGCTAGCTTCTGGTGATGCCTAGTCCTGCGGTGAAGCAAAGGAGATGTCCATGACCATGGAGGTCAAGACCACCTTGCATTCAGCAGATGCTTGGCTGGGAGGGGAAGGGCTCTTGTGGTTTGACATCCCCAAATGCTATTGCTAAACAATATTCCCCATAAAAGTCTAGGAGCTTTGGACCCCAGGATCCATCCCCAGAGTGTCCAGCAACACCCTGTTACCAGATCTGAGCAGCTCTTCTAACGCACCTGATCCCACAGGTTCAGATGTGTGTTGTGATTTGGCACCCAGTCTTGGACTAGCTTTGTACATGTGGCTCTGTTTGCTCCAGGAACTACAGCAGATTGTTGCCGTGCAGACGCTCAGAAGAGCTGTCTGCCAAATTAAGTTGGTTGGCATTTCTCTTTGGCTTTTTTTGGCTGGTAAAACATGACTTTTTAGAAATAGTTTTTGCAAGTCCTTCAAGCATTTTGCAAAGGCTATCCATCGGATGGAAGAACAAAGAAGAACAAATGGAAAGGGTCCAAGGTTGGATCAGACACAGAAGGAGAGCGTGAGGAAGGAAGACAATGCTAAGAGAAAGTGGATGCAGAAAACAAAAGCAGCTCCCATTCCCACTGAGTTCAAGGTCTGGAAAAGCTAACTTAGGTTTGTAGCTAATGCCTTACTCAGGGCATTTCTAGACGTGTGCTAGCCCAGTGATAGTCACATATGTTCTTCTGTGGCTCCCTGCCTGGGGGAAGAGTCAGGAAAACGGCCTTTTTGTTCAGCTCCATGGTCTCCCTGTTCACTGAACTTATGCCACTTACATTGCTCTTTTCTTCTGTGTTTCCTTCTAGACATATATCACCTGATTCTGGAGCAGGACTCTGTTTTCTGATGACAAATCTGTTTTCTTGACAGGATCTGAGTGAATTAAATTCAACAACAGTGAAGAGCCCCACCAACACTGTGACAGTGCAAAACCTCAAAGCTGGCACCATCTACGTCTTCCAGGTGCGGGCACGTACCGTAGCTGGTTATGGCCGGTATAGCGGCAAGATGTATTTCCAGACCATGACTGAAGGTGAGTCTTCAGCTGCCTCTGCATAATGGTGATGTAGGACCCAAGGGTGCAGAGAGACTTGAGCAAGATGGAGATGCACTGGCAGCAGTGCTGATCCCCTTGCTGGTAGTCTCATCATTGACTAGACAGATACATTTATCTGATACAGGACCTGGAGAGAGGCATGGGCACTTGGTGGTCCGTGCAGGGAATTGCACAGACTAGGCCAATTTCTGCCCAAGCTTTGTTGGCGTGGAGACCTGTCCACTCATTTGGATTTAGAAGAAACAAAATTCCATGCTTCTTTTCTGTGTAGCTGTCTGTGACAAATACAGAGCTAGCGTCCCTATCTACTAAATTTGTACTGCTAAATAAAACAGGCCAAGCCTGTTTTCTGGCCCTGAGGCCAGGTATTAAGGCACAGCTTGCATCCACAAGCCTAAGCTTTCCCACCCCAAAAGGATAGCTCCATCCAACCTTCCTGTTAGGGAAGAGTCCCTGTCACGGCCAACCCTGAGCCGTGCCCAGAATGGTGCTAGATGGCACAGGCCAAAACCATGCCAGGAAGCACGTTAGCAATGGCCCTGAAAACGCAGGTCAGTGCAGGGGCCCATGTTCTGGCCTTGATGTATTTATTAGCGTGGACCCAGCCTGTGCCGCAATAACCAGTTCCCTCCTCCTTGTGTGTCAGCTGAGTACCAGACCAGCATCCAGGAGAAGCTGCCGCTCATCATTGGCTCTTCCGCAGCAGGGCTGGTGTTCCTCATTGCTTTGGTCGTCATCGTGATTGTGTGCAACAGGTAGGTCAACCCAAGAGCACGACCCGGGCTTGTGTGAGTCTCCAGACTGGGCACCAGCGGGCTGGGTGAGAGGGCAACAAGGAGAGAGGGAGGGAGGCAGGGATGCAAGAGGGGAGGATGGAGAGAGGAAGGTTTAGGGGGGAAAGGGATGCCTGTGCAGTCCATTCCTCAACCCCAGCCTGACCCGTGCCCAGCATTCAGGACTCCCTTTCTTTCCAGAAGACGGGGCTTTGAGCGTGCTGATTCCGAGTACACCGACAAGCTGCAGCACTATACCAGTGGCCACAGTACGTACCGCGGCCCCCCGCCAGGCCTGGGGGTCCGCTCGCTCTTCGGTTTGTGTTCTTGTTCACTCATTCCTTGTGTCGTGCGGGAAGGGCTCGGGCCCACCTAGCCAGGCTCTCGTGTGCATGCTTAGAAAGAAAGAGCTCTGTTGTTGGCCAGGGCTCTCAGAAATATCGCCCAGATGCCTTCTGATCCCTGCCCCGAGAAAGCTCCCGCCCTTGGGACTGAAAAGGTGGAGCTCTTCCAGGGAGTCGTTGGAGGGATCTGAACTGTTATATGCCCCTTGGCTTGTGTCCGGCAGCCCCACCGTGTCAGCATGCATCTGCTGAATCCTACCTCCGCTTCACCACGTCATTCCTAGACTCCTGCTGTAGCCCACAGCACGCACTCCTGAGCCCGCACGTTGCATCCCCTGTAATCACAACTCGGGCTGGCAAGCATGGTCTAGATCACCCACGCATGTCATCTCCATCTCCCACCTCCAATGTCCTGTATGATCTAGATCCCTGCCTTGCCTGGTAGGGTCTGTGCTCTCTGGGCACGCATGCTGTCAGGTGCCAACCCTGCTGTGGTCATCCGTGCATGTTCTGCAACACGCCCCTCCGTGTGCTTCTGAAGCCTGACCATCTACTGCACTGCGGTCCCAGAACCACACCTTTTCTTGCTGCTCAATTCCTGAGCTTTGCTCAGCTTGTGTGCAGCAGCCAGACCCCTACCCTGACTCACCCACACCCTGGGGAGTGCTGTCCTTCCTGCGAGAACCCACGTGCGTCATGGTGCCTTTGCTAGAGCCCATCGCGGTGCTCCCAGAATCCCCTCCCTCCCTTGCAGCGTACCTTTTCCGACATGCCTGTGTATTGCAAGGCACTCGTTCATATCTAAAATCCCTATTTTCAACCTCACCGTGCACTTGATGGAGCGTTCTCTAAAGCAGCCTTCGCTTTCTGACTCTCTTCAAGATTGAACTCTTGCTCCATCAAGTACCAGCTAGACCCTGCCTCATCCCAATGCCTCCTCATTCTCCCCTGGCTGCATGTCCTCTAGAATTCCTTTTTTCCCCCCCTCACTAGAGACCTGTCACTATAATTCTGCTATGTTTTGAATCTCAGTTGTTACTTACCTCATGTTATACTTGCAGCTTCAGGATTCCTGGCCTTTTTACGCCTGTTCCTGTACAGACCTGGGCCTTATCCAAAAAAATGGTTGTACCTGGAGAACACCAGTAGCTTCTGCGGTTACACCCAAAAACATTTCCCAAGAGGTGGAGAGCTGAATTGCACCTCTGAGCCAGAATAGCAGTGTGCTGGCTGGTGTTGCTATAACTTACCAGTAAAAATGACACTCTTAAAGGAAAATTATGTAAATGCAACTCTCAGTTGTTTGCCAGTCCTTACTGCATGTGTAAACATACATTCACACTTTCTCCTAGGGTCTGGTGCCTAACATGACAGCTTCAGGCTGGGATGGCTTTAATAGCTGTGCCTTCACAACTGTTGAAATAGGCTAGATGCCACAGGATACAGATGAAGCGATAACAGGCTTGGGGGGGGGTGGCTTTTCAGCCACGTCGTCACTCAAGAGGCTGATCCAAGGCTCAGTTTCCCACCAGCAATTCCCATGGAGAGCCTACAGCATTTGGTTAGCAAATGACTAAGGCATGGAGAGCCTGTAAAGCCCTCAGTGTTGCAGGAACCTCTCAGAACATGACAGGATGCTGGTCAGACCCGTTCTGAGAGGTTCAGCAGTCCAACCTCACCCAGTCCTTCTCAAACTGCTTTGCTGTCTGTTTCGTGCCCTTGGTTATGTGACTTGCTGAGGTCAAAAAAGGTGTCCATCATTGACAGCATTTGTCTCATACATATGCACCAGTGCTCACGCCCCTACACGCAGACACTTACACCCAGATGCACACACACAAATGTGCCTACACATGCTCACGCCCACAGGCATATGCACACATCCTTACACACATGCTTGTGCATGCACAACCCCATGCGTGCACACACACACACACACAGAGATTACTCCTTTTCTTGATGTAACTATCAGCCGTTCCATTTGCATCTGTCTGTCTGACTCTCTCCTTCACCTTTATGCAGTGACTCCAGGGATGAAGATTTATATCGACCCCTTCACCTATGAAGATCCAAATGAGGCTGTCAGGGAATTTGCAAAAGAAATCGATATCTCTTGTGTCAAAATCGAGCAGGTGATTGGGGCAGGTAGGTAAACTGTGAATGTATGTCTGGCCCTCAACAATACACTCTCCTTCATGATCCCAGGCCTTGGTGAGGATGTACATGTACTAGGAAGACTGAAGAATGAATTCACCCATAAAGAGTTTCAGTAAGGTCTTATACTTAGCCCCAGTCTGCCTCGACTAGCAAGAACAAGCTGGACTTTGAAGCATGTCCAGTGCAGGAGACAAGGAGTTCTCCCATATGCAGAGACAGAGCAGTGTGCAGTGCTCCTCACCAAGAGGATGCATTCACCTAAAGGGAGGCTCTTGGTGGAGAAAGGAGGAAGAAGCACAAAACAGGTTGCGCATGCACGGCTCAAGGGTGGGCATGGCTGGAGCCCTGTAGAAGGGTTCCTCAGCAAAGAAGGCAGAGGTCTGGGAGGCCAACACGCCATACCTGTTTCTCTCCCTTTTAACAGGAGAGTTTGGTGAGGTGTGCAGTGGGCATCTTAAGCTTCCCGGCAAGAGAGAGATCTTTGTGGCCATCAAGACCCTGAAGTCTGGTTACACGGAGAAGCAGAGACGGGACTTCCTGAGTGAAGCAAGCATCATGGGGCAATTTGACCACCCCAACGTCATCCACCTGGAGGGAGTGGTGACCAAGAGTTCTCCAGTCATGATCATCACGGAGTTCATGGAGAACGGCTCACTGGACTCCTTCCTACGGGTATGAGGTCCTAAGAGTGCACTGTCCCAGAGATGTGTTGGGCCAGAGGAGGATTTGGAGGGGGAGAGTCCCTGGGGGTGTGATCCTGTGCCAATATAACACTGTTCTTCACTGCCCAGTGTCCCCTGCAGCTGGGACAGCATCGTGGCAGATGTGCACATGCACATGTTCAGCTGTACCCTTAGGCCGTGCCTACATGTGTACCTGCCCACAGATACATTTACAAACTCTGCTTCTGTGAACATGGAGGGACGTTCTGCTATTAGCTTTATCACAGCAGAACTTCACCTCCAGCTTTTCTGCCTAAATATTTATAGGTCTCAGTCTGAGATGAATAATTCATTGTGTTGAAGGGAGATAACCTGCTTAATAGGAATAGATTAGCCTTCCTCAATCTTCCTGTGCAAGGTGTGGCAGAGCTGTTGCCTTTGCATGCAGCACCCATCCGTAGTGATGTCTGTAAGGGGTGTGAGAGTGACTTCTAGCCCCTGCGAGCTCTCCACCATCATGCTTTGAGAGGCAACTTACAGTTCTTGCGGCATGACTATGTCTTGACATGCTGTATAGACAGAGGCTACTTGCTGTTTCTCTGACCTCATGCCATGGCAGGCTGTGGATATGCTCCTTTCACGTGGCCTCCTCCTCTCTTCCCCTAAGCAAAATGACGGGCAGTTCACCGTGATCCAGCTGGTGGGCATGTTGCGGGGCATCGCAGCAGGCATGAAGTACCTGGCCGACATGAACTACGTGCACCGGGACCTGGCCGCCCGCAACATCCTGGTGAACAGCAACCTGGTCTGCAAAGTGTCTGACTTCGGCCTCTCCCGTTTTCTGGAGGATGACACCTCTGATCCCACCTACACGAGTGCACTGGTAAAACTGCTCTTCTAAAGGGGGAAGAATGGGTGTTTAAGCAAAGAGTCGGGGAGAGAGACGGGAGGATTCCCTGTTGACAGGTTGGGAATGCTTTTGTCAGGGTACCAAGACTGGAGAGAAGGTGTCAGATGGGAAAAGACCAATGAGATGAACCAGGAAAGATTTTCTCTTGCAAGGTCCTACCCAGATGTCATTCCAATAGTTGCTGATGGGGAAGGGCCCTATAGTCGTTCCTATGAATAACTGAGCATTCTTCCACCACGTTTGCACACATGTGCATGTCCCTCATAAAGCCCTTAGCTGGGGATGATGCATTGCACCCATCCAGTGTGGCCCAGGTTGGGGTCCTCCAAGATGCCAACCTGACGGATTTGTCACCAGGGCTGCAAGGGTTGGTTTTGTCCTGCCACTATCCAGTTGTGCTGTCTGGGAGGCAGTGATCCTTTTTCATGTCTTGTCATGGACTCTGCCCCAGAAATGATAGACGGAAGTGTGAATCCATGCTTGGCAAAGCGTGTTGCAGATACTCGCTGAATTAAACAGCGAAAGAAATGTTCTCAGAAATGGCCTGTAACACCCTCCCAGGGATGCTGCAGTATCAGTGACGTAAGCATCACTGGGGACTCGTTGCCTGTCTCAACTACATAACGTACACCAGGGCTAAAGGCTAATTTGGAGACTGTTATTGTTAAGTAAGACTGCAGCCAGTAGTTTGCATAGACGTCGTTGTTTATAAGGGCAGAGAGCATCTCTGCTATCATCCAGCACAATGCCTATGATAGGACTTTTGGAAATGAGCTGTGATAGAGCTGGGGCATGATCTGTAAGAAATTGTCTCCTGGATTTTTTTGAAGCTGCCGGTGATATCTGCCGTAGCTCTGAGTGAATTGCAACGGTGGTTGATTACCCAACACCTAAAAATGTGCACTTGTCTTCTCTTCTGAACTTGTGTAGCTTCGCACATCAACTGTTGGCTTTTCTAATAATACAGCCATCCTACAGGTTTTAGAAACATTAGCAAAATTTATTTCTCCTGTAAGTATTTGCACATCGTGATCCTTATGCCTATTAACTTTCTTTTTCTTAAGCTAAACACACGGGAGCTTCTGGTGATTACTACTGTGTTTTTTTTATTCCTATTATTGTACTTGTAGGCAGGTACAATAGGAGGTGGGAGATTTCACTCATCTCACTGAAATGAGCTCCCATGAGACTCCTCCAAATACCCACATTCTATAATTCCCACTTTAAGGCTTATTTTCTAGTCAATTTTTAAATCCACTGCTTGTCAGGATCTCTGTAAAGAACATGCCTGTCTGTGAAGACAGAGATGGAGTGAACATCGCCTTTTGTACGGAATGCTTGGTCTTCCCCACTGTTGGAAAAAAAGTTATTTTGTCTGAGGTTTGTGGCTGTGAGAAGTTTAAGGAACATTATGTTTTTTCATTATTTTAGCATGTATAGAGTCTGAGTCCTATTAAGTCCTAGAAGACCCATAATAAGATGTGATAGTTACCCAGTGACAAAATATAATCTTAATCTCGCAGCCACAAACCTCAGATAAAATTGCTTATTTTCCAGCACAGGGGTGGATTTTCCCCTGAGAATGTCCCTTGAGTTGGGAATGGCCGAAGTCCAAAGACGCTCGTGGGAAATGAGGAGGCTGCAAGGGCTTAGGCAGAACATTGCAAAGCCCGTGGCCGCACGCTGTGTATGTCAGTGTTGTGCACTGATGTGCATAACTCCTCTCTGGGAGGAGAGAATAGTCTTTCTGATTTCTGCAGAGCTGCTGTTGCCCAGCAGGATCGCTGGCGGCCCACTGCGTACCCAGTTCCTCCCATCTCTCGATCAGTAACCAAGCATGCCATACTGAAGATGTTCACTCCATCTCTGTCTCCAGAAACAGGCAGGATCTAAGACTGCCGGATTATGCATATATATCAGCCAAAAGACCAACACGTGAGGAGCTCAGGAGGACGGTCTATCACTGACTTTTAAGAGCCCGCAGATGGAGAACAATTGAAGAGGATGCTGTTTTAATTCCTTTTGTTCTGCTCCTGAAATAGCTAGTTAACAACAAAAGGGTGGAGGGAGATTTAAAGGGGATCAGTTTGGATTTTTCTAAATTCTTCGCCATTCATTTCTCCACAAAAGGCTCTACAAGCGCAATGGGCATTTTGGCATTCCAGAGATTACTCTAGCAGTAGGTAGTCAGTACCGACAAATGAAACCGTTCGTAGGCCCTTTCTGATTTTTTTCTCTGCCACGTAGAAGGGGCGAGGGAATTGTGCCCAGCAGCCCGGCAGTCCCAAACAGTAGCCCTCAGCTGGTTTTGCAGAGAAAGACAGTTCTGTGTGGTCTTGTAGGGTGCACGTTACACTGGGACAGTTCTGCTGAGGGAACTGTAGTATACCTGTAATTACACTCTGAATAAATTTATGGCCTGATGACCTGCAAGGTCAGGTGGAGGGAGCTGGGCTTGTTTAATATGACGAAGAGGAGGCTGAGGGGAGATGTATTAGTGGTCTGCAGTACTTGAAGGGCAGTTGCAAAGAAGACAGAGCCAAACTCTTCACAGTGGTGCCAGATGATATAATAAGGGGCAATAGCCAAACCTGTGGCTTGGGAGGCTCTGCTGAATATTAGGAAAAGCTTCTTCCCCAAGAAGGTAGTGCCTAAGTGCAATCCTGGGACAAGTCACCAGACAAGCGGGAGATTCTCCATCCTGGAAAGTTTCCAAGACTTGGCTTGGAAGACAAAGACATGGCTTCTAAGACAAAGCCATGGTTGTCTTGATCTGGTGTTAGGCATAGCCCTGCTGTGAGCAGGAGCTTGGACCAGAGACTTCAGAGGTCCCTTCCAGTAGTGCTTCTAGGATTTTACTAGTATAATGGGTGCAAATATTCTGGACACCATTCTTTTTCAGTTTTTCTCAATCTTTCTTTCACCATCCTCTGTTTTGTTTTGTTTCTTCCTGCAGGGTGGGAAGATCCCGATACGGTGGACAGCGCCTGAGGCAATTCAATATCGAAAATTCACATCAGCCAGTGATGTGTGGAGCTACGGAATAGTCATGTGGGAGGTGATGTCATATGGCGAGCGGCCTTACTGGGATATGACCAATCAAGATGTAAGTTATTGAGAAACAAGGAGCAGAAACACTGAAATCGGGAGCAGACCGCAAGGCCAAAGCTCCCTGCATGGTTAGAGCTAGTCTCAGTCTGCAGCATAGCTGGAGCCTTCTCCAAATGTGGGAGATGCGTCCAAGGTCAACCGTTTCGGAAGAAATAACGGGGATAACTTTTGCCTTTGTTCTGGTCCAATTGTCCTGCTGCAGCAGAGGTTAGGGACTGTACAAGACCCACGGTGGTAGGATAGGGTTGATGTGAGCAACCTCAGCTGTAGTTGACAGGTATCGGGGAAGATAAGGAGCAGACAGAAAAAGAAATGTTCCCACTGACCTGAGAGCAGTGGGGATCCAAAAAGTCTAATGGAAATGGTCACAGATTTAAGGTGTGAAAAACTTGAAGAGCACCAACATAGTACAAAGCCAACTTCACCAGGCTGCTGTTCACCAGGCAGAAGCACCACGTAGGCCCTTTCTGATTTTCCTCTGCCATGTAGAAGGGGCGAGTGAATTGTGCCCAGTAGCCCAGCAGCTCCAAGCAGTAGCCCTTGGCTGGTTTTGCAAAGAAAGACACTTCTGTGTGGTCTCACAGGGGCTAATTCCCTTCCCATTCGCATTAGGGCTTCATCATCACCTGCAGCCTCGCACATCTCCTCTAGCCAGGTGTCACTGCCCTTCTCCCTGCCTCAGCATCCTTCTATAAGCTTAGCCCTCTGCTGTCCTCATCCCTTGCCCCTCCACCCTCCCTCCTCCTCTGGACCTCTTCCCGTGCTGGTTTCTCCTGCTGCAGCCCTCCGTGCTCCGGCAGCGCCGATTCCGCCAGCGGGGATGGCGGAGCCTGTGCCCTTCTTGTCAGCACAGCTCGCTGCGCGGCATCTCTTCCCCCCCTGCCTCCTCCAGCCTCTTCTCCCCCTTCTCCTGCTGCAGGACATTGCATCCCAGAAGCTGTCACCACTTAATTGCTACTGGTCCTTGCTGCAAATTAGCACGTGCCAGATATTCACTGCAGATTAGCCTCCTGACCCAAGGGTGTGAACACCAGGGGAAGCTGGGGAGAAGAGAGGAGACGGCGAGCGTAGCCTGTGCCCCCTCGCGGGATGCGCCCGCTGGCAGCAAGGCGGGTGGTTTATTGGGGAATCGGTCAATGCCAGAGCCAAGAGCTTGATGCCTGTGTGATGATTCTTCCCCAGCCCCGCTCCCCCTGTGTGTCCCCTCCCCTCCTTTCTGTCTCGGATAGATCCGCCATCCAGAGAGAGAGCTGGGAGAGGGGACGGTTTGCATCTCTCAGGAGAGTCCCTGAACAGGAGCCAAGAGCTGCACAAAGCACACTAGCGATTCCTCAGGTTAGGCCTTTACAGGCCCAGTGGGGGCACCTTCTTGTTTGGCCAGGGCTGCCTCTCGGAGGAAGGGATGGGCGGGAGGACTGCTTCCATCTGGCACGTTTTGGCAGCAGCGGTGCAAGCCCCCATCTGTCTCGGGTCAGCCTGCCCAGCACCTTGCCCAAGCACATCAATATCTGGAGCGCCCTCCTGCTCTCACCTCCTTGGAGTCACAATCAATCTTAAATCCTACCAGATACCTCACCTCACACCCTGGATTGCTTGTCCTGGATCTGCCACCCACCCTCACCTGGAGCGGCAGCTTTCTACTCCCACAGCACCTCCGTTGTCACCTCTCTGCCACCCCTTCCCTGCTGCTCTCCCAGTCCCAACTGCAGTATCTCATTTTCTCTATGCAACCTTTCTGTTGAGCAGTGTACTCACCTAGAAGCTGTCCAGACATGGCTAATCCTTCCCCAGGAGGGTGGTACGGCCCTGGGATAGCTCACCAGACAAGCAAAGGGATCTCCATCCTTGAGAGTGTGCTGGACAAAGCCATGGCAACTCTGATCAAGTGTAGAGGATAATCCTTCTGTGAGCAGGAGGTTGAACAAGACTCACCAAGGTCCCTTCCACCAGCCCCACCGGGGTTTTGTCAGTCTCTCTTTCCCCTTTTTTATCATTTCCTTGGGGAGCTTCTCATTTCAGAGTATGGTCCCTGAGTTCAGTCACTGCAGCACTTCTGGTTTTTGTTGCCACGCACAAGCCTGTTTCTAGTGTCCAAGGCTCAGAAAGGCACATGCCCCTGGAAGAAATCCTGCATCTCCCTCCTCCTTGATTACCCAGGAAAGGGTGGTAGACTGCAAGTGCAGAGCTGGGCAACAGGGAGATGGGGTTCCTCTTGAAGAAGATCCACTAGTCCCATGTGTGTGTTATTTCCCTTGTACGTGGCAAGGCTGAATACTTTCCCAGCTCCAGTGGTGCAGCAAGGAGAGACCAAACAGGTAGCAGCCCAAACCTTCTTGCAGTGGCCCACAAAGCTGTAGCTTGGCTTAGGTGATGTGTGCTCCAACCCTCCTCTGCATGCTGTAGTAAAGTTCTCCTGCATGTGGCTCTGCTGACCAAGGTCTCTGTCCTGCCTTCCCTGTGTGGATGAAGCAGTGCTCGGATTTGCATGTACACAGGGCTGTGGAGAAATCCAGCTCTCACTGCTGGCTCAGCACACCCAGCCTGGTCCCATGACATGACAGTGCTGCCTGGAAGGACTAGGATGTTGACCAGGGTGTGGGAGTAGAAAGGACTACTGGGGGAAGGAAAACATAGGGGCAGCTCCCCTGCCTGTAGCTCACTTAAGAGCAGACCCTTCCCTCGATGGGGGTGTTCTCCTTCCAGTGAGCTGTTTCGGTGTGCTGTGTACCCTGGTGTAGACACAGTAGCAGTGCAGCCACCCAGCCAAGAGCACGGACTCTTGACTAACTCTCTCATGCCTGGAGCTGCAGGATCACACATTCTTGGAAAGGTAACGGAGATGGCCTCTTTCCCCGGATTAGGAGACTGATAGACACGGCTCGTCACGAGTACTCGCTGTTGGCTGATCAAGGCTGGCGTCACTTCAGAGGACACCACAGAAGGCAGAGGGCTGGGATTTAGAGAGAGTGGAGGGCAGGGCGTTGCTACAAGAATAGGTGGCTGAGATGGGCAACGGTAAGTGGACAGAGAGCAGCTTTGTTGGACCTATGGTTGGCCATGACAGTCACCTTCGGAAGCTGAGAAAAAAGAACGTTATGATTTAAATGGGTTTCTCTTTGGCCACCTCCTCCTTTCTGGGATGAAGGCACTATTCCCATTGCACTGATCTCTTTTTCTTCTCTCGCAGGTGATAAATGCTATTGAGCAAGACTATCGGCTGCCACCCCCTATGGACTGTCCAAATGCCCTGCACCAGCTAATGCTTGACTGTTGGCAGAAGGACCGAAACCACAGACCCAAATTTGGGCAAATTGTTAACACCTTAGATAAAATGATCCGAAACCCCAATAGCCTGAAAGCCATGGCACCTCTCTCCTCTGGGTACGTATCTGTCTTTCTCTTGTCCTTTGGCTTCCGCTTGTAGATTTACTCTCCTGCACGGCCTTATGGACACCATCCTTGCATTTCTCTGGGCTAGCTATTGCAGAGGCTGTTTGGCCTGTGGTGTTTGGTAGGAGGGACAGTAAAAAATAGTCACTCTGGTTCCTCTCCTTGGCCAGCGTAGATTTGGAAGAACACAGAAGGCTCATTGAGTTGGACAGTGTCCTCTGCACAGTTAGAGGAGCAGCATGGCTTCATGCACATGATTGCTGGATGGGTATGGTTGCTTTGGTAGCCCAAGCCCATGCAGTGGAGGCAAAGAAGGCTTTATCAGGCAGTATGGTCTTTCCCTGAACTGGGGGGATGCAGTGACTTGTGGAAAGTACTGGCCCAGCTCTGCTAATGTGCTGGCTGCCCTGTGCATCCAGGATTTCAGAGCTGCACCCCATCATCTTCTCTTTGATTGTTCCTACCTCTTCTGGGTGAACTGATCCAGAAACAGATTGACCAGCATTCTTCTCCGGTGCCCTGCACAATCCCTCCCTCAGCTAGGCAGTGTTTTCTGGGTGGCACTGTCGTAATTCACTGCAATGCAGGCAGTTTGAGTGAGTTATGCTCGTCCAGGTCCCCCCAGCTGATGGAGGGTGCAGAAATATATGCGCTTGCTGCTGCTTGTTCTGCTCATTCTCCATTTTTGTGTTTCAGGATCAACCTCCCTCTACTTGACCGCACAATCCCAGATTATACCAGCTTCAACACTGTGGATGAATGGCTGGATGCCATCAAAATGAGCCAGTACAAGGAGAGCTTTGCCAGTGCTGGCTTCACCACCTTTGACGTAGTATCTCAGATGACTGTAGAGTAAGTGCCTAGGCTTCTAGTCCCAAAGCAGTAGAAAAAGCCTCAGTAGTTTAACAATTGACCATTATTAAGCTATTTTTATTTTTTATATGATATGGTTTTACTTTTACAGTATGTTAGAGTCGCTATCTTGTGGAACCACTTTTGGTCTATTCAGTTTGTGCAGAACCTTCCTATTCTGCTCACTCTGCCTCATCTCCAGACTGGGTATCAGATTGCATGACCCCACTGTGAAAACGAAAGTCCTCACTAGGATCTCCAAACCGCCCCCGTGGAACGAAGCAGAACAATGGAGATTTCAGGCAGCGTCAGGCAGTTTTCCAGCAACTGGAGAACGCTTTTGGACTCGGCAGTCCTCTTGGATGTGTGACTGATTGCTGATAGAAACGAGCATGTTGCAAGCAAATTTCTGCTTAAGAAAGACCTCTGAGGGCCCAGATGGTTTCAAGTTTGTTCTGAAATCGTCCTGTAGCCACTAAAAACTTTCTTCAGTGGCAAAATTTTAGCAAGCTCTTCAGAGAAAGCAAGCAGCTGAAATCCATTTGTGGTGGGGTTTGAAATCTCTTGAGGCTAGCTGGGGCTTTCATGCCTGTGAAAGATTTGTGGCTGGTTGCAGTTAGCTGTAGAAACCCTGCCTTACAGATGGCTTTAATGCTTAGTGCTTTTTAAGTGCCACAATGTCTCTGTGCCCAGTAAACCAGGAAGGTTTATGCCTGGATTAGGTGCCTAATTTCACAGTTTAAAACTACCACTCAATCAGAATCTATTCGCAGAACAGCCAACCTGATCTTTTCTGGCTTTTTTTTATTCTTATTTTCTGCCGGGAAATTCACGTGGCAGTTTTGAATGTTTCAGTGTAACCGTGGTACCACCCCAGGGCCCTGGAGATGACTTTGGCACATTTTAGGCTCTGTTCGTACTACAGGGAGAAGGCCCGAATAATCTGAGAGACAGAGAAGGAAAACTGATACCAAACTAGGACATCACACCCACACCATAACTCAACCCTGCCCAGTTTGGTGTTTGCTATTTGCAATATATCTAAAAGCACATGCTTCTGCAGGCAGTCCAAATAATGAAGCCTGTTTTTTTTTTTTTTTATGGACTTGTTCAGTGTGCCTTAAATGATACTTCTCCTGATTCCTTACCATGTCCATCACACTGTCTTCCAAGTCCTCTTCATTTGCCTTCACCACAGTAACAAGAGTACCCTCAGCTCATTCCCAAGTCCCCACCAATTTTGGCAAGCCTAGAGAGGACAGTTAGTCCTTTTTCCTTTGGAAATCATGCTGAAACCTTACTTGAGACCACCTTCTCATGCTTGCTGGGCTTTGCAGAAGGAGGTAATCGTGTAAACGGAGTTGAATTGCCATGAGACACTGTTTAAATGTGAGAGACACTGTGAAGTTTAAACATTTACTGAAGGCTGCTTCAATTCACCAGATCCAGCAGGTTTCAACATGGATCTACCGGCAAGGTTTCCTACTGTTTTTTCTGCAGGCTGGGACAACTAGGACACCAAAGGACCTGTGTCTGGGGCAGAGAGCTTAGGAAGGACAGGGCCATGCAGGGCCGCAGTCTCATTCCATTTTACAGACATTAGGGAGAAGTTTGAGCTTTGTTCCTAATCAGAACAAAAGCAGAACTTAAAGTAGCAAACTCCTCCAAGGAAGACGTCTGGGCAGTGGAGGGGGCGGACTGGAAAGCCTGTTCAGCAAGGCGAGCAGTCGCTGTGAAGGACACCATCCCTGGTGCCAGAGTCACGTAATGCTCTAGCAGGTTTCCCGTTGCTTTGCTGAGCAAGAGTCTGAGTGGCAGCAAGGCTGTGGCTTGGATGTTCACTGGCAGGATGATCTCGGAGAGCGTGGGCTTGCAGTAGTCTCCAGTCAGCTGCCACCAGCCATAACGCGTAGCTCTGTGGCACAGTCACCCGCCCAGCTTTCCTTCTTTATGCTCCTTTTTTTGACCAAGGAGAGATGAGGTCTGGAGCAAGCTGCCGTGTGTCACTCTTGTGCTGGAGGATTTCTCCTACCTTTCCTTTGACTTCCTGTTTACCCTTCCTTGCCCAATGACTTCAACTCAAAAACCAGTGGTTTTGCCACACTTCTTTTTAAGTCTGTTCCTAACAGTCAGGGGAGGAGAAAAGGCAATGGAAAATCCTTATAGTTACAATATCAGGTAGGGGTCAAATCTCATGAATGTCATCCGTTCCATAGCAGAAAGAGTTCATGACTGAGATTTATTCACTACTGGGCAGATGAGTAGCAAACCCAGCCCGAGAAATCAGAGATAGGACCAATGCAGAGTCACACTCATGTTCTTGGCCTGAGCTTCATTTTTCTCAGATGCCTAATATGTATTAAAAAAAAAAAGTGCAAAAATTGTCACTAGTTTGCCATGCTTTAGCACAGAAGATAAGTAGCAAAAGGTTATGACTTCATGGTCTCATCAGAACAACGTAAGAGTAGTAAGAACAGCCATCATCTGCATGAAGGGAATGGCATTCACGTTGGTGAAGGTGTAGCACATCCTTTCCATGTGCCTCCAAGAGTGGAAAGAATGGGCTCCAGACACAGGCTAGTTCTGGTGTTTCTTTCATTGTTTTGATGTTTATTTGGTTTTTGTTTTTTTTTTTTCCTCCCAAAGGGACATTCTGCGAGTTGGGGTCACTTTAGCAGGACACCAGAAGAAAATTCTGAACAGTATCCAGGTGATGAGAGCACAGATGAACCAAATCCAGTCTGTGGAGGTTTGATAGCTACACGTCGTCATACTCCTCTTCCTCGAGGCCCTGCTCCCCTTTGCCCTTGTATGTCCAAGCTCCAGTTCTTGAGTGTTCTGCATGGACCAGAGACAGGCAGCTGCTCTGAGGATCATGGCAACAGGAAGAAACGTCCTATCATCAATAATGAGAAGTCGCCAAGAGCTTCTAGAATTTAAGCAATGGAAAAAGGGAACAAAAAGACAACTATTTTGAAAAAAAAAAAAAAACAAACTATGAATTATTTTTAAATAATAATAAAGCAATTGCATTCTTGAAAAGGGCTCCAAAATCAGTGGGAGTCTCCAAAGGAAGAGAAAAGAGCAGCTTCATCTACTTCCTCTTGCACAAGGCTGCTGCAGCTGGGCCCAGACACCTCTGGAGCAATGAGACTTTTTCAAGAAGATGAACACAAAGAAAAGTCGTGAGAAGCACTTCTCTTTCTCATGTGGGATGGCGACTCTGGGAATGTCCCACAGCCAGCCACCCTTCCCGAAAGCCCAAGGGAAGAGAGAGCTGAAGCTCTTTGGTGCTGTGGAACCAAGTGCATCTCAGAAATTGATGGACTTCTTCAAAAGTTGAAGTTTTGGGGTTTTTTTTAAACAAACTGAGACTAGAAGAGGCTGTTTCCGACAAATAAGAAGGAATCTGTAACACTCGGGGGGGGGGGGGAKGGGGAAAACCAATCCTTTTTACATCTCTTATTTTCTCTTGTCATGGAACAGTTTTGTGAGTGACAGTTTCCTAAGGGTCCGTCCATCCACCCTCCAATGGCATCATTGTCTCATACATATCATATGCACAAGACTTTTAGTGATGTCCTCACTAGATGCCAATGATCTTTTCCCAGAAGACTTCCCAAGTACAGTATGTAGTAGTTTTTGATTACAAATGCTGACGTGTACCTTTATTTTTTCGGTTGTTGTTGTTTGGAGATTTGTCCTTTTACCTTGTTTTGTTAACACCAATTTGTGAGTTTGGGGTTGGAATTTTTTGGTTGGTTGGGGGTTTTTTTGTTTTGTTTTTTTTTAATGAAAAAGAAATGACATTTCCAACCATCATATCATTTAAGAACTTAAATCCTTTCCTTGTGGAAGGAGATATTGCAGCTTATTGACAATATGCCAGGAGAAAAATTTTTTTATATGCACATTTCCTCCTGTTTGCTTGTTTGTTATTTTGCAATTTGTCATGGCCTGACAGATGTTTCTAACTGTTGGGCTTCCGGTTGTTTGCCAAGATGAAATGACCACCTGCTCGATTCAGGGCTGCTGATGCAGGGGTGAGCAGCATCACGGAGGGGGGTTTTTTTGCAGGGGGGAGGGAAAAGCAGGGGAGGGCGGATGGGTTGCGGGGAGGGAACGATGACTCCACGGCCGGCTGTCAGAGCCCCTTGGAAACGTGTAACTGCTTAGAAAGGTGTCGGAAGAGGATTGGTGCACGTACTGCAGAAAGGCAGGGTAAGCGCACTGGGCGCAACCCCGGTCCTCTAAGAGGAGCTTGCGGCGTGTGGTTTCTCAGAGGGTGGACCATGTTAATGGCCAGGTTGCGGATGGTTCGCTTCAGTAACCAAACTCTGCGTGGATGTGCTCCGTGCCCTTTGGACATGCAGTCCCTTCTTTAGATGATGCACTGGAGACTCTGAGGCAGCTTCAGTCTCAGCCGGTGACCTCTAGGAGAGTCTGGAACAGCAAAGGTGGAAACTCTGATCAAGTAGCCCAGGTCTCTGTAGGCAAGATGCAGTGATTGAAGCTGAATGGTCAGTCAGTGGATTTATAAATAACTGAAATAAATGCTTTAGTTACTGAACAGGTCTTTGGTATGTGTAAATACCACCAACAAAGCGCAGGGGGAATACAAATGAAAATAATTGGGCTTGCTCCTGGTTCAGCACCACCTCATATCCTTTTAAACACGCCTACTGTCACCCACCTTCCTCTGGCCGCGTGTGGAATATTTCCATGCATCTCCTGGCCCTGTCCAGCATGTCTTGCATTCCCAAGCCCTTGTCTGCTGTTACCATGTCATTCATGGGGTTCTCCACTCATTTTCAGCAGCATGGGGTGTTTGGACGCACGTTCTTTGGGAGTTGGTATGTTGTATTTTACAGGAGCTCGGTCCTGTGGCTGCTGTGGATGAAAGTCCCAATCTGTCTAGCCCCCTGTGGCCAGACAAGGTCTCCCTAGACTGTTTGTAAAATAGAAGACCCTTTATAAAGTATTTAGCATTTTCCACTTTCAGATCAGATCCGATGACGAAGCACGTATGAGTGGCAGCAGACCGTTCCCTGCAAGTGTGAGTTACTTCTCTGCTTAGCTCTTGTACTGTCCAAATGTTTGATGCACAGCTTCAGCAGAAGGAGCCTTAAATGAAGGACTTTTCTGTCCGGCCACTGTTCATCAGAAATATCTAGAGCTAGATTGCATTTTCTTCCGTATACAGTACTTCCCTGTTCCTGCATGGCCCCAAAGTACATCTGTAGTCATGTAAACATCTGCAGCAGGTTTGGGCTGTGGACTCTGGAGCATATTCTGCTCTCAGTGACCTCAGTGCATGTTCTCTGAAATCAATGCCTTTGCCCTAGATCTCATTCCTGACAGAATTTGGTCTAGAGACAATTAGGGGTGAGTGGGCATGTTGTTTGTAGGTGACACCTGGACATATCAGCTGCCGGTCCTACATCCAGCCTGTGTGTCTAGTTAGAACATGCTTTTGACGTCCTTGCATTTAAAAAGCACTGCTCTTGATCAGGGAATGGACTCAGTTTTAAAGAGAGGCATGTGAAAACTGACGGTGTCAACTAAACCACAGCAAGAGCTTGCGGAGGGCGTGCTGAGAAACGGGAGGTTTCTCCGTGCCCTCTCTGTCCCAAAGAAACACAAAGCAGTGGTGAGAAGCGCTCACGTGATGCATCTCTGTCTCGCATTGTAGCTGCTGTGATTTAACGAGGAGCAGTTGTCAGTCTCTCCCAAAGGCATATCCGAAGGCGTTTGGTGGCAGTCCAGGGTGAGGGAAGCACGGTGCTGTGCCAAGTTGTCTAACCAAGACCAACTGGCTGCTTAAAGGACAAGGGAAGCTTTGCAGTACGAGGAGAGCTGTCCGTCCGGAAAACTCACCAGCAAATTCCTGCGGGGCAGCCACGTGGAAGGAGCACGTGATGCCCTTTGGGGGTCTTTCCCAGACAGTTCTTGACTGTTCTCTGCCATCCATTATGTGCTTGCATACACCAAGGAGGAGCAAGGTCCAGGCAGCGTCCCTTCAGAGCCAGTCACCAGCAGACAGGGCTTGGAAGGCCTCTTCAGGTCTTCTTCATTTGGAGACCTTTTGTCTTAATGCACTGAATCTCCTCACTGGCTAGCGTTATACACATCTACCTACCAGACCCAATCCACTGTGAAGGATGGGACCATACAGAGCTGAGCACCACCGCTCGCTAAGGCCATGGCAGCTGTCTGCAAGACGGAGAAAGCACATCCTTGCTTCTTCCTCTGACCAAAAATCACATGGTGTCAGTACTAAAAGCAACACATTCCCATCTGCTTGTACGAGGCATCACTGCGACATCTGTCTCTATTTGACTTTTTAGGACTAATGGAGAACTGGACTGAAAATAGAAATGATCCATAAAGCACTTCTATTTTCTGCATCCCTCCCGTTCTCCTGGGAGCAAGAGGAACAAAGTTCCTGTAAAGTACTCTGGCTGCAAATGCTTCTGGAGCGTGCTCCAGTGGAGGGCAGAGTCACTGAAGCGACTTTAACATTTTTATTTCGTGGGTATCAGATGGACCGCTGTGAAATATGAGTCTAATGGCAAAATTCAACTTCATGGGGAGAACAAGTAACAAGGGGAAAAGTCACTTGGTAACACTGACACTGTGAAATACTGTTGTGCGTGTGCATGTGTGCATGTGTGAATACTTAAAAAAGAAAACACAATGAGATTTTTCAGGCAGCTTGTTGCAATTTTTGCATTTCCCCTCCACCTTCCAGGCTACCTCCCAGACCTACTCTTCTCCTCCGCTGTTTTCACTGCCATCCACTGCTGAGGGTCACCCACGTCTGGTGATGGCAACCAGCAGGAGAGCTGAGCAGGATGCCAGACTGAAAATGCTATTAAGTCCGTTGGCCAATGATAAATTCAGATTGTGCAGAGCATCACAGGGCAGAATGGAGAAAGCAAAGCATATACGAATAGTATAAAGGTGGAAAAGTCTCCATGGTACCATACTTAGTGGGTCATTTTCAACTGTTGCCTCCAGCCCTTTAGCTGGACTTAACAGCAAAGAGTTAATGCAGGCAAAAGGAAAAGCAAACTTATAACATGCAACACTGCCATGAAGAATCACTTGCCTGCACCAGCTGTGGGGACACAAACACAGGGCACTGTAACTGCGTTCCCCCTTCTCATATAATCTTTTTTAATTTCCCCCCCTTAAAAGTCTCAGAAACATCCTGCATAAACTTAATGGTGATTTGTGGTTTGCAGCAACTGAGGATCTGCTTGCTATAGGCTTCTCCTCACCGTATCGTCCTCACTACCGAGCAGTAGCGTTCAGTGCCGATAATCCATGCGCGACACTTCCGTGCGAGCTGGGTAAATGTTGCGGTCACAGGACTTACGGGTTTTGCAGTAGTATTTCGCTATTACAAAGCAAATGCAGAGGGGTTCATTATATAGCAGAGGTATCTTTTTAGCATCATTGGACCAGCTTGCACTAGTTTTGGCAAGAAGAGAGTCATGTGCAGGGTCACAAATAACATAGTATCCCGTGCAAGGCTAAGGGGAAGGCATTGCTCATGGTCTTTCCTGCAGCTCTGGCTTGGAATATCTTCCATAAAAGGGGTCACTGGCCAGCAGGATCCTGCTCTTCTCATTGCCTGTTTAAGCACTGTCTGGTGCAGAGTTGCCTCCCGGTCTGGCATTTCGTGAGCTAAGGAGAGAGGATGTTTTATCAGTATTTGGTGCTGGCTATTCTAGGAATGCTTTCCCACACCCCTTGAACTGGTTTCGATTGGTGTTCAAATAAAGGTTCTTTTTCTGGTAATCATCACACACACACATTAGCAGTGGCCTGTAGAGAAAACCTCTCTGTGAGTTTGAAAAGCTGAGAAAACTTCTTGTTATTTTTTTCCAGGCTGATTTATGTGAAACCTGGAGTCAGGGCTTTAACTCTGCTGCATCATTAGTAGTTGTATCCTCTAATAATGCTACTGCTGGCTTGGCCTTGGACATACGAATCCAAAGTGTCTGAAACTACCATTATTGTCTGGTTTGTTTCAACAGAGTCTAGTTTTTTAATGTATTTCATCTTCCATTTTGTATGTATAATTTGAGGCTCATTTAATGTAGTTCTCCTCCATCTTCATCATTTTTTCCATGCTTACATGTCCTTCGCATACAGGATTCAGCATTTCCCCCTTCTAAGTTTTAGGAACAACTAATGTAGTAAGACCTTCATTTTTACCTTCTGCTGGCAGTTGTCCAACGCCATTAAAGACATCTTAAAATTTATCTGCTTTGCTGTGCTCCCCTCCTTCCATAATCTCTCAGTGAGGCTGGTGTTTGACATGCTTTCAGCTAGGATCAATAGTCCATTACGTAAATCAATTGAACTAAATTACATGTCCTCAGAGTTGCGATCATCTTCCTTTGTATGATCTGAGCTGTCCCTGCTTGCAGGCCACGCAACCAAGTTCTGTCTGGCAGCTCCGTCCAGGAGCTCTGTCCGGGACTTGGGCACTGCTCCAATATGTTCAATCTGCTCATGATATTGGTTCCGCTGTGCTCACGATTCAGTGCGTCCCTACCACTGGCTGTCTCATGAGTGATTCCCACAAAAACATTTCTATATTGCTGCTGTCATCTTGTCATTACCGAGAGCTGCTGGAGTCCTCCTCGCCAAGCAGAATGTATGTATTTGGTTTCTCTGCAGACACATTTTGCCTCGCCTTTTGACTTGTCCAGGATGGCTTTGCTGCTTGCAACTGTCGAGCTCTTTCCGAAGACAAGATGCCCCTTCAGTTTGTGTTTGCTTCCATGCGTGGTGCGATCTTCCGCAGTGCTCCTCGCAAAATCCCTGTGCGGAAACGTTCCCAGGGTTTACCCTATTGCTCTTCCTCTGTGGTTTTCCCGTCCGCTTCACTGATAAATGCTCACTGCAGAAATATGGAGCTTGGAGTGAGAAGTCCTCTCTCCCCGCAAATCTGCGTTTGACTTAATTCTTAACTGTCTTATAAATGATCCAGAAGTTTCGCTCTCTTCTTTCAAATCCTGTAAGGAAATTGCATCTCTGCAGCCCTGGGGAGTGCAGCAGTAGTCCCGTTTCTGTAGCACAGCCTGTTCCCTGACTCGCTCTTCCTCCAGCCATGGGCTGTTGATCATTCACAGTGCCCCTGACTGCAATTCCTGCAAACAGGCCACGTGACCTGACCTTGCATGCCTCATCTTTTTCAGGAACTCCGTTTTGCCTTCACGAAAAAGGATGAACAGACTTTGGCTTAATGCTTTTCCAGTTCCTTCATTTCAAGGAATTTTCAGTTGTCCCAACTGTTGCTTCTACTTCTACCTCTGGAGTCAGTCTTCAGTTTCTGCACAGATATCCTACTGTGTCTTTTGGTGATTCCTACTGAGTCTAGGAGAGGAGAATGAAACTTTGATGAGCCTTTAGTAGCAAAACAGCTATGTTAACAAAAACTGTTAACAAAAGCTGACGGAAAGAATTCCTGGGGGAATAAGGAGGGGGAATCATGTTATTCTAGCCTGAGGTTTAAGCTGACAGTCAAATCTCCTTTCTTCCCCCAAATGTCCTTTCTTCTGCGCTGCCTACCATTGACTGCAGTTTGTGGTGAGCCAGCTGGTTCATGAGTCTGGGAGATGGAAGATGACAAAAGCACCAGATCCCATCTGGACAGCGTCTCGCAGGCGTTGTGGGCGCTAGCCTGAGACACATGGCGTGGCAAATCCACACCCTTGCTTGGCCTTTGCTAACTGAGAATAAACACACAGGATCTGACCGCTAACAAATAGCACTCAGTAGCCTTTGCGCAATAACATTATTATGGGCCTATAAATCTGTGATGTGCTGACTTCTTAAATAGTGGGAGTAGTTCTGTTCTCCACATCTTGGAAAGGATACATTGGAACTGAAACAAAAAAAAAAAATACAGAAAAGGGCTACAAGAAGAGTCAGAAGGCTCTGGGAGGTATGAGAAGAGATTAAATAGATTTTGTTTCTTGGTCTGGCAGAGGCAACCAATGGTGATATGAAATTTCACGCCATTAAATCATGAAAGGCGTGAGAAAGGTGAATAAGAAGCAGTCACTATTTCTCACAGGAAAGGAATTAAGGCAGGTGAAGTGAGATGCTCTTTCGCACAAAGCATGACGACTAAATGGTGGAACTCGTTGCTGCAGGATGTTGAAGACAGCAAGCCTTAAATGGATTCAAAAGATGCCTGGACAAATTTGTGGAAGAAAAATCCACAGAAGTCTCCTCAGTGTGAAGATACCTCTTCCAGCTTGTCCGAGTCACAGATGCCTGGAAGCATGGAGTATATAACAGGACATTTATCACTCCATGTTTGCACCTTTGCTTGGGGTCTTTTCTCTAGACGTCTGTGAAAGGCTAGACTTTCAGCCTGAACCAGTATGACCCTTCTCAAATTCCTTCTAGCAGTTCTTTTATACCATCGTATTCTTGGGACTCATACATTTTAAGTGTCTTAAAAGCCCAAATACCTTGTCAAGCCCCATTGATTTTCCATTCTTCACTGTTTCTGGTGAAGGATTTCTGTGGGGAGCCAGGGGGCTTCCGGCGTGAGAAAAAAATAGTTGTTTCCTGTTCCCGATTCCCTGCGTAACACAAGGCGTCCCTGGCACTCAGCGCTGTGACATGTCATCAGTACATCAAACAGCAGTAGCAGCACAAAGGGAGACTCTCTTGGTAGTCCATCATGCCAAAGCTGCTCTGTTCCACGTAATCATCCTTTGGGAGAAAGAATCATGCAAAACCCACAAGCAGGGGTGCAGGGGTTCAGGTGCTGATCTAAGCAAGCGCTCGAGGGGATGGAGTGAAGAGGGAGTCTATGATTTTCTTTCCTGCACCCTTGAGATAAGCTGATTCTGTCGTAGAGCGGAGGGGGGGGATTAAATGACCCTCCACTCTCCCTTCTAGCTGTATTTTCTGTGTAATGCAATGCCCCAAACTCATTAAATGTCACAGTCTGGGTGATGGGGAATGTGAAAGCTCTCTGCAGAAGTGTCCTTGCCTCAACCCTTTTTTTACGATCCAGAGAATCTGATGGGCAGAGAGGGCTGCTGGGATAAGGAGACACTGAGGTGCAGCTCCTAAATGGACAAAGAAGTCTCAGTGCAACAGAGCGATTCCAGGGCTGGGCTGGGTGTATGCGGTGAAATCACAGCAGGATCCTAGAGCAGGCATGAGGTGACGGGAGCTCCAGACAGGATACAGACAGGTTATTAGGTGCAAGGTTCAGTTGCAAGCGCTGGCCCATTTCTGGAGTTGAATTTGTCCTCTGTATCCTGAGGACAACCTAGATCCAAAGGAAACTTTTCACTTGAGCTCCTTCGAGGGCAAAAATGAAAAGCTATTAGAAACAGGCAATGATTCATTTCCCTTTGCAGAACAGCCTAGGAATAGGCAGAAGCGCGTGCCTTGAGCAAAAAGGTTCCCTGGTTATGTAGCTCTGGTCCTGGCCCCCTGCAGACCCTTCTGGGCTGTGAGAGACCAGGGAAGGGAAGCAGTGCTTGGTGTACTTGTGCTTCTTTTTGATCTGTCTTGCTTGGTCTCCTCTGGGCTCTGATGTCCAGTAGGGACTCAAAGGGAGAGGATCAGTGTAGCTGGTGATTTTATAAGCTTTCTGCTGGTGTGGATTTTTTTCTTTTTCTTTTCTCTCTGAAAAAAAACAGCACCTGGAGCACTGGGATCATATGAGAAATGCAGCCTTTGCTGTAAGCAGGATAGCATAACCCTGGTTTGAGGAGGAAAAGTTTCAGGGCTACAGGTTTCATGCTGGCAAGCCTTGCTTCTACTGACCACCGTCTCTGTTCCCACCGTAGCTGAACATCTCACAGTCTGTCCAGCACATGTCCTAGAGGCAAGCCAGACTTCTCCCCAGGACTGAGGTACAAAGAAATAAAAGACTGACAGCCACAAAGAGGTCAGAGTACAAGACTTGCTCAGGGGCACCCTGAGTTGGGCTGCAGCAAGCTTCCTCAGGCCAGGAGAAGCATGGACCAGCTTGTCTGCACGCTCCACATTTTTCTCTCAAGCTGGTTAACAGAGAAGATGAGTGCTCTGGCTCACCCTACCCAGGAACAGCCACATGCAGAGTAGACAGACAAGTCTCGTCACCCCTGTCCCATCAAACAGTGAGAAGATCTGGGTGGTGAAAAATCTGACTTGAGCAGGAGTGGAAGGAAAGACTCCCTGGGGGATGAGGGAGTTGGAGAGTCTAAACATGAGCTTGGGCTCTCAGACAATTGCAGTTTGTGGGTGCCTGTGGGTGCCCTAACTCACAGATCCTAGCACAGACCCCTGGGTCCATGGATGCAGTGGCGCTGTTTGGGAGAGGCTCTGCTGGGTGCCCTCTCCATCTATATTTCAGCCCGCGACCCTTACACTCCTTCCCTTTTTTCACTGGTTGTCCCTCATCACCAGCTCTCTCTTCTCCACATCATCTCCTTGTCCTCTGGCCCTTCCCCATCCCAGGAGGGCTGGATGGTTTGGTTAGGTCTGGGCTGTCTCCAGAGACTGGCACCGAGCTCTACACACCTTAGCTGTAGGACTGCTTTTCTCCTGGTTCCTTGCCAAGTGTTGGCTCAGCAAAGAAGCTTATGTCAATCATGTATTCCAGATTTGCTGTGTTCAGTGTCCTGCAGACAGTGAAAGGGAGTTTAAAGGAACCCACATGGGTTAGTTGCTAAAATCTAAGGACACAACTTCTATTCCCGGATCTGCTTTTGATGTGCTATGTGGGCCTTATGTCAGTCCCTGCCATGCCATGTGCCTTGGATGGGATGTGAGGTCAGGCCACATGTTTTGAGGCCCCGTTTTAAGGTCGGGGTGGGAGGGGTGGGGAAGAGAGAACGTATTGTCAAGGTCTTCGAGTGGTTAAAGCCAAAGCCAAGCAGTAACAGTTCCTGCTGGAGAAGTGACCCTGGGGTTTCAAAGCTGTCATCCCCACTCACCTAGCCAAGCTGTGCTCTGAGACTTGGTGGGGAGCAGGACACAGGTGAATTGTAACTAGGACCTCAAAGGCCTCTATTCAAGGTGTGCTGGGCACAGATGGTCAAACTGCTCTCTGCAACCCCAGACATCATTTATCAATGGGCTTTCGAAGAACTGACAGCCGGTGTAGCTGTCCATGTGTCCATTTTAGAAGAGTCCTGGCAGGGAAGATCTGTCCCAGCTCAGCAACCAGAGCCCAGGTCAGCAGTGCAAGGGGGAAAGCAAGAAGGTCCTGGGTGGAAGCTTGAGGACCCTCATGTGTACCCTTCAACTGCCCAAAGATAAGCACGTCTAGTCAATGCTACATCTTATCATCATCCTAACACTAGTCCAAGGATCCATCAGCTGGGCTCCAGGGGCACCCCAAACCCTGGTTTCCTGCTCTTCGTCATCCTGTATGTTGGCCGTGGCCCTGTGGACAGCATAACACTTTTCATGACAGTATTTGTATTTTTTTAATTGTGAATGGGGAGATAGTGTGCAGGTCCTTGTTACACAGGGATGTGTCTTCCATTCAGACCAGGGCTTCCCCTGGCTTCGTCAGACGTCTTTCGATGTTACTGAGAAAAATAAAGAAAGAAATAAATCAGATGTATTTATAAAGGAAACAGAAACCCGCTGCTCCAATGCCTTTGTAGGAGTATTTTTAACAAAACATTTTTTCAAAATAAATGTGAATTGTAAAGTTTGAAGCATTTGCTTGTGGCTTTCTTTTCTTGGTGCTTTGTCTAACTTCTGCCCTTCCCAATAATCCTGCTCTGGTGTAAATGTTACATTAGATAAACATGAGGGATATTGATCCCTTAGAGAGTGCAGAACCTGCCGAGGGCTTGTTTAGTGACTGGGGAATGGCTTCGTGATAAACAGATATCCCTGTTTCCCTGCTTAAACCATTTAGTCTGAATAATTAATTGACAAATGTAGCCATTTGCTCCATTTGCAAATTATCCACAAGAACACTTTGTTTGTCTTTGTTTGTCATTAACTTGTTCTTTAGTTAAAAAGGTGCCGCAGATTTATACGTGGACCTATTTAAGTATTTATGTGCTTGCATTGGATTGCTCCTGAACTAGTGACTTCGGTGATGATTTTGCTTCATCTTCACTATTTATGGAGCAAGAGGGAGTATCTCAGTTCAATGGCATTTAGGGCTGACCAATGCAATGTAAACAGAAGAAGGAAAAATCATGGCAATTGAACGTCTAAGCCACCACCTCCTGCTTGAACCCCATGTTGAAAGTGAATCATGGACTGCTTTCCTGAGACTCCTGCTCCCTCGACAGCCCTGCAAGTGAAAAAGAAACTCACATGTATAAATGGCCTTATAAATCAGTGAAAGGATCAAGTTCTGTGGAAATGAACTCATTGCTTTTGTTTTAATTATCTCCCGCAAATTCTTCGCTGCAGTAATCTTTCACCCCTCAAAGGCACACACATTGGGAGAGCTAATGCACAAACGAGGTGTAGTTTGGATGATTGATACAAATAATATAGCAAATGGACTGCATAGACTGCTAATTCTCATAATCTAACGTTCAGCAGCGGTAAAGAGAGTTTGACTCATAATAAGAACGTCAATAATTCAGTTGATAATCACAGATCTATAATGTCTGATTCCATCACCCTACTGCTTCTTTTACAAAAGAAAAAGACATTTCTGCATGCATTTTTCAAGAGAGCCTTAGGTTTTCTTGTTTAAAACGTTGAGGTAATTTCTGCAGTCATAAAACACTTCTGCAGAGCGACATCTTGATAACAGGAGCTGGATGCACCTCTGAATTTCTGGAGCCAGGCCTGAGCCTGCCAACTCCAGTCTCTGCACATGATCAACGCGCAACACTTCTGAAGTGTCTTGTCAACCAGAAATACTGATGGGAAGCATCAGACTGAAACCAACGGACCAAGAAATTCTCTCATTCAGGTATTAATAGCAGCATTCCTTCTGGCACCACTAATCTTTAAGTAGTGAGACAGGACCTAAGGTTGCCCCTTTTTAATAAGGTCCTGGAAAGCACCTAAGGGTGCTTGGCTTCAGAACCTCGTTTTCTGCAGTGACAGCTCTTCCCCAGGCCCTGATGGGCAGCAAGCTGCACAAACCGCAGGCTGAGTGTGCATGGAAAAGGGGAACAGAAAAATCTGGGATCCCTGAGAAGAACGAAGAAGTTTTAAGCCATGCGGAAGGAGGTGCAGCTGATGTTTGCCCACCCAGTCACCAGCCCTCAGTCCACCCAGACACTAGCTCTCAGTCCACATGCAGACCAAGCACAGAGGAGGGTCTTGGCAAAAGAGCAAGGGCAATAACTGTCTTTCATTTCTGGAAAGCTCAGCTCCCACCCACTGGCCACTTCACTCCAAAACATGGTAGCGGTTCCATTTTGCAGAATATGCTGGACCAGGGAGGGTGAACATTTGTGTTTGCAGGTGGTAATGAATAAGAACACTGTGTCTATGATATAGAAACAAGCAAAATAACTAGCAATACAGGGGAGCACTTGGGAGGGGAGTAGCTGTTCCGTCCAAATATGAACGTAAATATGAACTGGTCTTACCTGGACTGCTCCCAGGCTGCTTCCCTGCTTTCAGAGCAAACCATTACCAAGGAATCTCAGCTGGACAGGTCTCACATATGGACTTGATCTCCCCTGGCTATAAGCTGTTCCTTTCCTGACTCAAGAAGGGAATGCTACAAGATAATGCTATTTCTGTCCTCTGCCATCCTCCCCCCAGAATAGCTGTCTCCTCACTGCCTTGAAGGCCAGCTGATAAGAGATGAGCAGTGCAACGGACCTTCTCAGGTTCCCCTCCCCCTTGAACAAACAGCAGCCCAAAAATTCCCAAAAAGCTTCTCTGCTATACTCCATGGAAACACATCACTGTTTGCTGGGTGGTTTAGATTATTCTCCTATCACATTGGTGTAAGTCAAGCATAATTCGCTTGGGATCAGCAGAAGAACATTGATGAGAAACTACTGTGTGATTAGAATCCTTCATGTGTGTCTAATGCTGCAGTTTCCAAAAGTAATAGTGACCTAAAGAGTGAAGTTAGAGAAAGATCTACCACTGCCTCTCAGCTGCCCCTGCAGATGCCATTTGGTTGAAACCCGTGTGTGTGAGATCAGGCCATGAAGGTCTGAATCATCATCGCTAAAGCCACTGCGTAATCATTTAAACATTTCTGCCCCAGGAGACACAGATATCTCCATGATTCACTGGACTGCACGGGATCTGCATCAAGCTCGAAACCTGTTCACTCCCTGTGTGTGTGTGTACATCCAGAGACAGTATCAGAGCACACCTACTCACATGCTAAATGTCTTCATATTCTCGCGATCGGGACAGATTCACAGGAGGCACCGCTTCAGGTTCCTTCTTCTCTCAGCTGGAAGCGAGACTTGGCTTCAGTCGAGTATGAAGCACAGTGGCTGGGAACCCATTCATGGAGTCACTTTTACCTTTTGTGATCAATCCAGTTCACCTTGTAGGACAACCTTCAATGTCGTAATGGTTTCCATGTACTCCCAAGTGAGCTTCTCTTCCCAGAGATCTGGATTTTGTGATCAATCCACCTTTGACTACAATGCTAGTAATGAACCATTAGCACACCTTAATATTTCTGATTTTTCTCAGGCCTGGTTCCCTGAAAAGACCACAGACATGGACTGTTAAATTTTACCTTCTGGGCTTCTTAGGACCTCCTCACACCTGTGCTGAAACTGATGTGGCTGATGCTTTCTGCAATATCAATTTCTATCAGGTCAAGGTCTTCATAGACCCATTCAGCATTGTGTCTTCTCTGTGCAAAAGAAAGCGAGTAAGAGGTCAGGTGTGTCTGAAGCACAGCTTACACTGAAACTGCTAGCACTACATTTGTAACAACACGTCAGCAGGAATCCTCAGGCTGGCTTATCAAAAAGGATTAATTTTTTTTTTGCTCTCATACTCATCATACACTGTCTGCTCTGAAATATTTTCTACTTGCTTGCCCGTTTCACTCCTGTGGATTTGTATGGATTATTTCTCTCAGATTTCATGTCAGGATGCCTTTAATTTAGTGCTGAAAGCAACGATTCTTCTGTTGTTTGGCCAGCAAATATCCTTTCTGGTATAATGCTCGTGTCTTACACTGTCTTAGACCCCACATGAAATTTTAATTCCTCTTTGCTTAGTTCTAGTTTTGCTTTCTCCCTTGGCGCAATGCAGTGGAAGGCTTTGTAGTTTTGCTCATTCGCAGATGCATTGATGTGTACTTCCCATACAATTTCCTGTCTGTTTGTGCCTCTGCCAGGTTTTTCCCTTATCTGGTGTTAGTCAGAGCTTAAAAAAAAAAAAAAAAAAAAAAAAAAAAACTGCTGTTTTGGAATGTGTTAGTGTCATAAAAATGTAAAATCTGATTTTTTTGAGCCACTGCTTGTATCCAGGCTATGGTGCTTTCTTTCCTTATCCTTTTCTGGTCTGCAAACTCTCACATAATGATTTCTCTTCCCATCATTATTACATATAACCCCACCGTAAGGCATTTTTCTTAAGGTGTTTTATTCATCGTTCGCACAGTTCCCCCTCTGCATATTTCTCTTTCCTCTCCTTATATTTCCTTATTTGCTTTTCACAAATTTGATACATTTTTGGCTCAGATTTTTGTGTTTTCTCTGCTTACCTCTGGGTCTGCTCCACTTTGTTTATCTTGTGCTCACCAGCATTGTTCATGCCTATGCCACCTAGAGAAGTAAGTGTGGGCCTGGAGCGTTCTCATCAAGGCTTTTTTATCCTTTATCCTTATTATTAATTAAATGCAGATTAGTTCATCTTTTAAGATTTGGTAACAGCATGAACTGCCCATTTTGGTCAGTGTGGGCCTGGAGTTTTCTCATCAAGGCTTTTTTATGTTTTATCCTTACTATTAATTAAATGCAGATTAGTTCATCTTTTAAGATTTGGTAACAGCATGAATTGCCCGTTTCAGTCAGCGTAGCACAACGTTTAGCAGACTATCAGTTTATCCATGTTCTTCTTCTCGCCATTTGAAAAAATCCTTTCTGTATATGACATGATTTGTTGGATGGCAAATGATAAGGTGCATAGCACTGACAGACAGCTAGCGTCAGGACTGAAAATGTGTGCAAGCTCGCTGTTGGGACACTTAGTGAGAGCTCATCCCATCTCGTTGCTCTGACGTCTCTGCTCAGGGATGGGATCTAGTACGTAGTATCGTTTCCTTTTAGCTCCTGCAGTAACTTCAGGGTTTAGCAACTCCTTTCCAGGGGGTGTGCTTCCAGGGGAATAATAAAAAGACCCTGGAAGTGGTGCTTTCCGTGCATGCAGCAATGATGAGATTACACCAGAAAATGTGTCTTGCAGTGCACAAGTCCTCAGGCTGCCCGGGGTGATAAGCAGAAGCAATGCCCAGCAGAAAGCCATCTGGCAAGGGAGGTGGACGTTTGCTCCCCTCCTCATCTTCCATGTTATCCTGTTATTTAAAGACATCAGCTCTCAGCAGGGCTGGTGAAAGGGTCCTCTGGCATCTCTGGTCCAACCTCTCACTCGCAGCAGAGCTGTCCCCAGCATTAGATGAGGGCAGCCATGCCTTTATCTAGATGTGTCTTGAAAAAGCCCCACAACAGAGGTCCTCACCACCCTGGTGACCTGTCCCAGAGCTGCACCACCCTCCTGTGGAAGGAGCTCTTCCTAATGTCCAGCTGGAGCCTCCAAGGCTGCAACTTGTGGCTCTTGCCACAAGTCTTCAGGAAAAATTGTGTATCTTTCTTCAGAGACTCAAATGAAGGATCACTGTGTTTTATTAACTCTCTTCTGTCCAGAACTTCACTGGCATTTAGTACCGAATTTTGGCTCTTTTTGGAATCTGTATCTAAGCTGTCTGCCAGTTCTGAAAACTGGATTTTTTTTGTTTCTGTCTCAGTCCTTTTTTAAAACATTGCTAATTTATATCCATTTTAATATGACTTCAGGCAGCGTGCTTCTGCATTTTGCTCTCTAATTCCTTTATGCCACATTTGGTTTAAGATTTTAACATACACAGAAGGTGTTTGGTTGTGATCTTGATTGAGAAATGCAGCAAAGTGCAAAATGCGACACTAATTAAGTGAAGATCTAGGCTGACGACAAGCACAGTAAACATGAAAGTATGGCTATTTGGAACTTGTTGATAAAAAGCAATTAAAAGGGTATTTCAGGTCAATTTAATATATATAAGCAGCCAGGATAAGGTAACATTGATCTTAGGATGTTGTTGTTCCTGATTAATCACATCAGGACATTTATATATGAAAGTGTCAAATTTATGCTGGTTAGGAGATTATTCTCGGGAAGTTATGGAGCTCTGAGTTGCTGGAGGAAGATCTGAGGAGCGGTAAACAAATGCGGTGTCAGTATTCTTACAGCGAAGCAGAATAATCAATTGTTAATTTGCCAAACCAAGAAAATGGAGGAGTATGCTCAGATCAAAATGGGATTCTTTTTGTTGTTGTTTTTAAACAAAACAGAACACAAAAAAATGCGTAGGAATTTCATGAGACTAAAGAACGACACTTTTTTGCTTCCTTTGTGGGTTGCACAAACTCGCCACGTCTTTTCTTTTTTTCTTGTTTTTCAAACATAAGTGATAAAAGGGGTTATTCGGAACCAAAGGTTAGATTGTTTCATTTTAAAAATTTGACAAGTAAACAGTCTGACTCTTCAGGAACATGACTATCTATGCAAAGATCTAAAGAGAAATGTCTGGTCTCCAAGAAAATCCTGTTCTTTCTGATTGAAAAGACTTGCCAAACATGACACAATTTTTGATTAATTTCTGCCCTTCCAGAACTCTTTTTCTTCTTGGCATTTTTTTTCAATATCAATACAAATATGCATGTGTGTGTGTGTGTGTGTGTACATATATGTGTTTATATAATTGTTCGGTTCCACTGGCAATTAACACTGAATAAATGTAAATTCAACAGTTAGTTAGAAATTTTGAGCAACCATTGGAGGAAGACAAAGGATAAAATTGCACTTGGAAAACAGCAGTGTGAATTTGTAGAGAATAAACAGTGCCATAAAGCCAGGTATATTTTAGGAAATTACAATGCAATGTTACAGATAAAACATCCAGCATCTGAACGTTGCTAACAACTAGCAAATCTCAGTGAACTGTACCATGACAATAAATACATATGGACAGCACAGCCTAGTGGAATGAAAATGGGATGATGAACCAAGACTGAAAAACCCTTTCATACAGGTTGAAATCTTTCTTTTTCAATATTTATCAGGGAAAACAATATCTAAAAAAGAAAGATTAATCGACAACTAATTTCCTTTACTGGGAAGATGTAACCTTTATTAATTTGTTTCACTAGTACATGAAAAGTAACTTTGTATTTGCACTTGGTTTTCAATAAAGAAAAAGATGTTCAGAATACCTGAAAATACAAAACCATTATTTGTATTCATTTTCACCTGCTCTTTCCTGCTGATCCGATAGGTGGTGGAGATACTGTTTTGACTTTTGTTTCCTCGCTTTCAACTCTGCAGCTTCTCAAAACCTTGAGCATTAAAGTTGTCTCATTCTATATCCCACAGAAAAGAACTGGTTCCTCTCTTGGAAACGCTCTATTCAGTTGTTTTGCCACTTTTCAATCAGATATAATACATTAAGGTTTCCTGGGACCCTTGCTCTGCAGACCGTATGCCAATATTCAGTGTAATCAGTGTCCTGTCCCTTCCCTCTCCTGTGTCACGTGCCATATGTCCCTCTCTTGGACTCTTTAAGTACAGCATCTCCATTTGGTTCCCGTGCTTGTTGGATATCTCTGAAATAATTCTAGTAGCTGCTGTTTTCCACACTGAACATCTGTTCTCCTTCTACTGTATCTGGATCCTCTTTTGATTCTCTCTTTATCATTATCTATCTTTATTATGATTCTCAGAATGTTAGCCGGGTATTATAGGCAGATTTAAGAGACATATCCCAAGGCATTACTGGAGATTATTGTAATAGATACTTGCTGCATGGTCTATCATTACTGACACAATGCTCAAGCTAAAGAGAGTCTCTTAATGATCCAACATTATTTCTGATCACAGGCCACTTCCTCAAACCAACATGCTGATGTTCCTGCAGGGAATAGCAATTGTAGATGTCCTCCTTACAGATACTATCGCACTGAAAGCCATAAAAATTGAAAAGCATCCAGATCGAAAGCATCCTCATTGAAAAAAAAAGCATCAAGATGCTAACAGAGGCAGCGAACAGACAGGGCAGTTTGCGCAGCAGTGTTTGGGCTTGGACCAGAACTTGAGGACCTTGTCGGAAGTTGTGGGAGCTTTTTGGGGACCCCTGAGGAACTAGAAGGTGATTGCTGTGAACAGGAAAGGGGACATAGGCAAGGACAACTACAGGAGGCCTTCACTTCTCCTGGGAGAAGCTCTAGCCAGGTGTAGCTGCCGCTAACGAGCTCTCTTGGTTGTCCCTGATGAGAGGGAGTTGGGGTCTTTGATCCAGGTGGCCCTTGATTAGGGTGGGTCAAGCACCCTGTGAGTCAGTGCTAGGGAGAAGCCTATATAAGAGCCAGGCCTGGAGCAACAGCTCCCAGAGTGCAGTGAGCAGAGGCAGTGGTTTGTGCAGCAGCGAGCAGATGCAGCAGTTCATGCAGAAGGGAGCAAGAAGGCACCTTCATTTCCAATCCCAGCAGGTGCGCTTCCTCAGGTATGGTCATGACATGCTGCAGAGCACATTCCCCGGTAGCTGTTGGAGTTGCTGCATCAGCTGTGTCAGAGGCTTTGACCCAGACAGACCCTCCGACAGCAGATGCAGCTCTGCATGTCTCAGGCTGCAGGGAGTGCTTGGGGCTTCTCCGGGAGGCCTGGGCTGGCAGTCAGGTCTCCTGCAGAAGGTGTGCTGCTGTTGATGAGCTGTGTCATCAGGTAAGGGAGTTATGGGAGGAGGTCAGTAGGCTGTGTAGTATCTGAGAAGATGAGCAAGAGCTAGACAGGGTATTCTCGGAGACCATACAGCTTCAGGAGTTCCAACCCCCTACAGCAGGGGAGTTGCTGGAGGGCTCTGGGCTGTGTGAAATGGTACATAACACTGTAGAAAAAGGTTGGAAACTGGTCACTCATAGGAGGAGAAAGGCTCCTACTCCTCCTGACAACTTGCAATTGAGGAACAGGTTTAGTGCCTTCCGGAATGAGGAGGAGCTGGGCATGGCTGCAAGGGAAGCAAGTGGGACAACAGACCCTGTGCCTTGCGGGAACACCTAGAAGAAGCGGTGAGTGATTGTTGTGGGGGACTCCCTGCTGCAGGGGATGGAGGCACCTATCTGCCGACCCGCTCCCTTATCTAGAGAGGTTTGTTGCCTGCCAGGGGCTCGAACGCAAGATGTCATACAAAGACTGCCAAGGCTTGTCCACACTTTGGACTATTACCCACTGCTGCTCTTCCATGTGGGCACTAATGACACTAAGGGCAAACTGGAGACTATCAAACAGGATTTCAGAGCTCTGGGGATGGTGGTCAAGGGTCTGGGAGCCCAGGTCATCTTCTCCCCAATCCTGCTAGTTAGGGGGATGGATGAGAGGAGGAGGAGATGGACTTTCCAAGTTAATGACTGGCTGTGCCGCTGGTGTTGGCAACAGGGTTTTGGTTTCTATGACCATGGGACCCTGTTTTGAAGATTGACAACTGCTTGGGAGAGGTGGGATCCACCTCACTAAGCAGGGCATGTGTGTCTGCCAACAGGTTAGCCCTCCTTACCAGGTTGGCCTTAAACTAGGAAAGATGGGGGAAGGGGAGAGTTATAGAGACAGGGTAGTTGGCAAAACACGGCTCAAGTCAAGATGCCTCCAGCGGGTGCATGCAGCCAGGGAAGTGTGCGTGGGATGTGGCTATGGAGGATCCTCTTGTATCCCTCTGGGGAAACCTGCATGCTCAATCACCTCTCTGAAATGCCTGTACACCAATGCACGCAGCATGGGGATTAAACAGGAAGAATTAGAGATCTGCGTGTGGTTGCAGGGCCATGATCTCATTGCMATTACAGAGACCTGGTGGGATAGCTCACATGACTGGAATGCTGTCATGGATGGCTACGTGCTTTTTAGGAAAGACAGGCCAGGAAGGTGAGGTGGTGGAGCTGCTGTTTATGTGAGAGCAACTGGAATGTATGGAGCTCTGCCTAGGGGTGGATGAAGAGCAAGTCGAGAGCTTATGGGCAAGGATTAAAGGGCAGGCTAGCATGGGCGACACTGCTGTGGGTGTTTACTACAGGCCACCTGATCAGGAAGGGGAGGTCAATGAGGCCTTCTACGGACACCTGGAAGTAGCCTCAAGATCACAGGCCCTGGTTCTCATGGGGGGCTTCAACTATCCTGATATCTGCTGGAGAGACAACACAGCTAGGCACAGTCCTGGAGGTTCTTGCAGAGCATTGATAACTTCTTGACACAGGTGGTGGAGGAGCCAACGAGGAGAGGTGTGCTGCTGGACCTTGTAGTAACAAACAAAGAAGGACTGGTTGGAGATGTGAAGGTTGGGGGCAGCCTTGGCTGCAGTGACCATGAGATGGTGGAGTTCAGGATCCTGCGAGGAGGAAGCAGGGCAATAAGTAGGATTGCAACCCTGGACTTGAGGAGAGCAAACTCTGGCCTCTTCAGGGACCTACCTGGAGGAATCCCATGGGTTAGGGCCCTAGAAGGAAGGGGGGAGGGGGGGTCCAAAAGAGCTGGTTAATATTCAAGCATCACTTCCTCAAGCTCAAGAGCAGTGCATCCCTATGAGTAGAAAGTTGAGCAAAGGAGGCAGGAGACCTGCATGGATGCGCGAGGAGCTCCTGGCAAAACTCAAACAGAAGGAAGTATACAGAATGTGGAAAGGGGGACAGGGCACTTGGGAGGACTATAGGAATGTTGTCAGAGTATGCAGGGATGGGACAAGGAAGGCTAAGGCCCATTTGGAATTAAATTTGGCAAGGGATGTCTAGGACAACAAGAAGGGCTTCTTCAAATACATCAGTAGCAAAAGGAAGACTAGGGAAAATGTGGGCCCATTGCAGAGCAGTGGATGTTGTCTACCTTGACTTCAGCAAGGCTTTTCAGTCTCCCATAACATCCTCACAGACAAGCTCAGGAAGTGTGGATTAGATGAGTGGACAGTGAGGTGGATTGAGAACTGGCTGAATGGCAGAGCTCAGAGCTGTGATCAGGGGCGCAGAGTCTAGTTGGAGGCCTGTAGCTAGTGGTGTCCCCAGGGGTCAGTACTGGGTCCAGTCTTGTTCAACTTATTCATCAATGACCTGGATGAAGGAACAGAGTGCACCCTCGGCAAGTTTGCTGACGATACAAAACTGGGAGGAGTGGCCGATACCCCAGAGGGCTGTGCTGCCATTCAGAGAGACCTGGACAGGCTGGAGAGGTGGGCGGAGAGGAACCTCATGAAGTTCAACA
>NW_020448963.1:919502-953791 GCF_003343035.1 Apteryx rowi
CTGGGAGTGCTGGTGGACACCAAGTTAAGCATGAGGCAGCAATGTGCCCTTGTGGCCAAGAAGGCCAATGGTATCCTGGGCTGCATCAGGAAGAGTGTTGCCAGCAGGTCGAGGGAGGTGATCCTBCCCCTCHVCTCAGCCCTGGTGAGGCCACATCTGGAGTACTGCGTCCAGTTCTGGGCTCCCCAGTACAAGAGGGATGTGGTGCTATTGGAGCGAGTCCAGCAAAGGGCTACAAAGATGATTAGGGGACTGGAGCATCTCTCTTATGAGGAAAGGCTGAGAGAGCTGGGCCTGTTTAGCCTGCAGAAGAGAATGCTGAGAGGAGATCTTATCAATGTGTACAAGTATCTGAAGGGAGGGTGTCAAGAGGATGGAGCCAGACTCTTTTCAGTGGTGCCGAGCGACAGGACGCGAGGCAATGGGCATAAACTGAAACACAGACACTTCCATCTGAACATGAGGAAAAACTTTTTCACTGTGAGGGTGACAGAGCACTGGCACAGGTTGCCCAGAGAGGTTGTGGAGTCTCCTTCTGTGGAAATATTCAAAACCCACCTGGATGTGATCCTGTACAATGTGTTCTAGGTGACCCTGCTTGAGCAGGGGGGTTGGACTAGATCTCCAGAGGTCCCTTCCAACCTCAACCATTCTGTGATTCTGTGAAAAGCATCTTCATTGAAAAGCATCCAGAAAGAGTGGAAGGTTCAGACCTTGCAAGTAAGATTTCCACAGTCATGATGTATTTTCCGTTGCCCTGACAACTGTTTGGATTTTGGCAATGTTTAGAGTTGGGTCTGACAACAGGGCATGTGTCAGCACCAGTAGGAGAACAAGGTGGTTTTGCCAGCTGTGACAGTTTCTCTCCATCCCTCCTGTGTTTGCGCACAGGGTAACATGGAGAAAGTTCATGCACAAAAAGAAATGTGCTTCCTCACTGGGAAGTGTGGAATCTATTGGTAGGTAATATTGCCTAGCGAGGAAGCAGAAGCAGTGAAGGGATCCCTCATCCAAGTAATTAAAGGACAAGTAGTGGTACAAAATGGAGGGGATGCAGTAACTTTAGTTTTCTTTGTGCTTCATTTGACAGTGCCTTATTCTGGTTGATTAATGGGATACAAGATAAGGAATGGCATATATTAGAAAGGAATAATAGAACCTCTACAGGCATTATAGTCTGGGATGCCTTTATTTTGCTTCAAATTAACATTTCCCACAATCCAATTTTACTTTTCTGTGTAGATAAACTCACTTGAGACCCTCTCTTCCCTGGTGCAAGACCCATCCCTGGTCTACATCCCCTTGTGCTTTCTTCTGCCTCACTGTCATTGCCTCAGCTGTCTGGGATGTCCACCTTGCTGGGGTGTCTATGTGGTCGTGGGCCATACTACCGCAGCATTTTCCCCTAGGAGTCTGCGGAGATTCTTCCACCAGAAGGGAAGATTGTGACTGTGTATCCTGATCTTCCTCGTAGCACATGCTGTTGACTATTCTGTCTGCATAAGCCTTGATAATGGCAAACGCACAACAGCTGTGGGTCTCTTAGCTGGACTTCCCAAGCAAGCTGGATGCCTGCTTCCTTCTGTTAGTCCTATCAGGATTTTTCCGTCAGCATTTGCCTGCACAAAACGTAAACACCCGCTGCTCTATTTAGAGGATGGGAAAAGACAATGCTTGGTGATTTCAGTAGAGAGATTTTTTTTTTCCATCCAACTTCAGTTGGGAAAAACATTTCAGGGGAAAAAAAAATAACAACCAACCAAGGTCACAGAAGAGCTTGCCAATTGAAACTGCTCAGTGGCCTGGATTTGTTTTTACTTTTCCAATTAACTTCCACTTCCCTAAGTGGGGATTTCACACCCCTCGTGTTAAGTAAATTGGTGTCTGGATTTTTATGAGCTTTGGCAGGAAAAAGTAGCCAGTGAACCAAGAAAAATCCAGAGCTTTTTGATGGGGGTACCCAGGACTTCAGGCTCATATCTGAACCAAAGGGCTGATTGTGAGAAGCTTTTTGATGAGTGAAGACAATCATTTTGATGCAATTTATAATTATTGTGTGTATCTCCGTTCCTCAAGAATCTCCTCCCTCCACAGAAGTTTCATTTGGGTTATTTATGCATCGGTGATGTATTCTGAATGCCTTGCTAACATTGACGGATATTACACTTGATGTTTTTCCTTATGTCCCTTTGGTGGTGCAAATGTGAGAAAGGGCAATGAACTTTCGATGACTCTCTTGTATAACTAAAAGAATTTTTTTCCATTGGGTTCAAAAGTTCAGTGCGTCAAGAGAAATCATCTTCCTGGCGCCGTTGCACAAGGGGTGGAAGAATTTTTGGGGAGGGTTTTATCTTGGAGCAAAAGATAATTACTCTGGGATGCAAACTTGAGAAGTCTCACCAACACTGGCTTTCAAACCACCATGTTGGTAAATTATTTGTTGTGTTTTTATTAACCTCTGTGACCCAATGGAGTGGTTTTGCCATGCTGCAAGCTGCTTACACTGAAGGACAAAAAGCTCTTGGCGCACCATTCATCGCAGTAATAGCGCCTCTGGGTCCCTTCAGTCTCCGCTTCGCTGAGGTTGGTAGAGTCAAACAAACAAGGTCTTTCATTTGACAGCAGAGGGAATGATGGGAAGGAAACATGGAGAAAGAGGAAAGAAAAAAAAAAAAATTCCAGCTCTCTCTACAAATTCTTGCTGAAGTCATGGCTTGGGCCTTTCCAAATGCAAACAGCCTTCAACACACTCATCTAGAGGAGTCTGAAAGGCAATTAAGTCCAAAAATAAATGTGCTGGCAAGAGAAGTCCATCCTGGAAAAGGGCCATCATTTTAGATGGCCAAGAAAAACCTATCCAGCGTCCATGCATGGGGGCAGCAGGGGAACCCTATGGTGTCGTTAATGAGAACAGCTTCTAGAGGAAATGGCTTCTCTGAGTGACAGGCCATGGGCCTAAAAGGAGCATTGAGTCATTCAACTAGAGGGCAAGGAACCACTGATGGGCACCTAGAGACTTTCCTTAGCAAGGTTACAGGGCTTCAGGGGCAGAAGTGAAAAGGCAAACAAACCTCAGCTTTCCTCAGCCCACTCCTCAATGGAGAAGGGCATTTCCTCCATGACTCAGTCCATGTTTGGGCATAATACTGTGTGTTTTTTTCCCAATGGCTGTTGCACCTTAAATAGTGATTTCTACCGAGCTGTCTGCAATGTCATCCACATCTTTGTCATAGCTGTTCTGATTTGGAAGGCAACAGCTTGCTTGTGGTTGTCTAATCCATTCTCCCTGCTGTGAGTGTTCTTATCTGGGCATGAATAGACTGTGTGGTTGTTCAGAGATAACACACTTCTAACTTTCTGCTTTTATAGGAGCTTCGAGGTCCTAATATGCGCAAACAAACATTCAGCGACACTAACGTCCAGCAACATGAATGTGATCTGGCTCATGCGGTCAAGGCTCAGCTCCTGCTGGCTCACAATCCTGCCTGGTAAGATAAAGAACTTTTTTGCAGCCAAACTAGACCCACACCTTTTCCAGTGCAAAGAGCAGTTCCCTGCACTCTTCTCTATTTGTGCTTTTTGTGATGCACCTTAGACTGCCCTCACAGACCTTCCTGTATGCTAGGGTTGCACCTGGAGCTGGCAAAGGTTGTAGGCTGAAGCATGGGCATGTGTATGACCGGTCTGAGATCCCATGCCTCCTCAGGGGTCTGCATGGCTCCTCCTAATATTTTCCTTTTAGCAAGAATGTCCTGTAGAGAGTCTTTAGCTGCCCATGTCCTGGTGTTTCAGGAGAAAAAAAGATAATGTTTAGGAAGTTGCTTCTCTTTTTTCTGATACTGTTTGTTTTAGAGAAGGGCTGGAACATCTGTCTCCTGCAGGGAGTCTCATGTCAAATTATTTTTGACTGTTATCTCCTTCTGAATCAAATACTACTATCTGCTGGCTTTGGCTGGCACTCACTTCACTGGAGATAGCAAGCTATTTGCCACAGTCTGCTTTTCTGATTGCAGTGAGAGGTGCCTTTTAGAATATTGCACATCAGAATATTTCTGAGGGTGTTTCTATGCTGCCTTGCATGGTGTTTCATGAAGACTGCTGAGCTGCTGCAAACCCACAAGCTAGCACACCAGAAGAGGTATACTTGTCTCTGGATGGAGCTCCACTAGGGTAATTTACCTTGCTACTCTTCAGGGGTTCACTAAATGACCTCAAGTCATTGCAGCATGTTGTTTCTCAGACTGGAATTTAACTCAGCTAATTTTATTTGTTTAAAAGTTTAGCCACTGGTCTGACTGCCTCCCTTACAGTAGAAAATGACAGACACCTCCCCAGGGTGACGCTTGCTACCTGTTTTAGGATAGTGTGATGCTCTTCTTGACTCAATGAATGAGCCGAGGTATGCTGACAGACTTTACAAAAGCTCAAACACATGGTGTTAGCAGGATTTTCCTTACTACAGTTAGCCACCAAAACTCAGATTGAGCGTGTGCTGCTTAGTAATCCTTGGACACATGCTCCCCATTAGACTGCTGCACCTGGTTTGACCTGGACAGAAAGATCACTTCCAGCTAGGCACAATGTCATGGCACTTCTGGAGTGAGATCCATCCCACTTGCATCCTTCCATGTGAGACAGCTTCTGTCCACAAACCCTCACTTCCACTTCTTGGAGAACCAGGTGTCCCAATTCTTTGACCTTTAGGAGAAACTTGATCTTCTCCATGATGCCACCAGCCAAAAACACCTGTTTCTTTATCTAGTTTGGGGTGAACAACATAGAAATATTAGATGGAGAGGGAAGAAAACTTTGGGTTTCAGAAGATGGTATTTCTCTGGGATATTCTCTGTCAAGGGCCAAGGGAGACACTTTATGAGTAGTGATGTATCAACAAGTGGGTATGTGGAGACAGTTGTCTGCTCGGATCCCTGGCACATTTGGGAAAGTTTCTCCTAGAAAATATGTTGCGCTGCTGACAGCAATGCTCTGGTTCAGCAGAGCAGCAGATTGCCTGTGTTTGGAAAGTGGGAAAGTCACTCCCAGCACTTGCTGAGACACTTGCAAAATGATTGTGCTCCTCTTCATAAACTGAGCTTTAAAGTGTTCTTGGCTGGAATATGGATCAGTTTCATGGGATGTGAGTGCTGGTGATGGAGACAAGATGTAAATTTTCAGGAGTGTGATTGTGGCAACTGACTGCCAGGGCAAAGGAAGATTTCGCTAACTGTTTGCTGTCTCCAGCATGGAAGTTGAACAGTTTCAGAACAACCTTTGTGGCTTGTTGTTCAGGGGCCAACTCTGTCTCTGGTCATTTTTTTTTTCTTGGTTAGTGCTCCATGACTGATGAGGATCTCAGTAAAACACAAATTGATTTGCTTGGCTTTCATGGTCACCTCTGGACTGTAATTACTCAGGCAGGAAAATTAATTAGTCCAGTGTGGGCTGACTGCTGCTCTCCAAGCACTGCTGAATCTTAATTGGAGAGCTCCAGAGAAAGGTGCTGATTCACAACACGGCACTGTGGGGTGGGGATTTTTCCAGGGACAGAAGGTGGAGCGGTGAAGGGGGCTGAAGGTCAAGATGAGAAATATTGTCTGTTCCAACGTGAGCAGCCATACTGTCTTCCCTCTGTTTGGCTGTTATAATGAGCCCATTAAAACCTGGTTACTTCTTTCAAACGTCAGCTAAAATGAAAAAGGCAATGTATTTAGTCATATGAGTACATACCTAAATCTTTTTAGGGCATGCAGTGTTCACTAGGGAAAGCTCAGAGGCAATTGTTCTCCAAGATACTGATTAGCGATTATTCCCTTAATACTTTCCATGATGCCGTTTGCCATAACAGCATAGCACTGACAATTTACACTGCTGAAGTTGCGTCCGTGTAGATACGAGCAGCTGGGCCAGGCCTCTTTGGCAGAAGAATTTCTAGTTCCTCGCGGTGAGCAGTGTGAATGGTTTTGTTAAGGAGTCATTCCTCTGTTGTTGCTGCATTTGCTGAATTACTTTGATTTTTGGCATCCATTTGTTGCCCTGCCCCCCCTTCCACCAATTATATTATTATTAGGTAGAAACTGCATGCTACAATCAGTTTGCTTTCAGTTGTGTAATGAAAGAAATACTGAATGTACTGGTTGCTGAAGATCAAACAACGGGACATTACTCACTCCTGAGTAATGAAAGAGCTGAGGAAATGACATTCAGTGGAGAACACTTTCCAGACAGTTCCCAGTGATTATTGCAGCTTGTGTTTGGCTGTACGTTGGCTTCCTCTGCAAATCGGGTAGGAACTGCTGTGTTTAATTTATCAGGCATGCTAAAGGTGTAATTCCTCCTGTATTGGGGTAGAGGAATGGACGAGGTGACCCCACACTTTCCTCTCCAGACCTATTTCCTGAGATTCAAGGACGGATTGCTAGCTTGCAGGTTGCCTTGGACTGAGGAAGTCCAGGGCTGGCTATGAGGTTGGTTGTACAGATTTATTAGATTGGCATAACCTTTTGCCAATGATCTTCAGCTTCATTCCTGACCAGAGTTTTGTCAGTTCTACAGGAAAGTTTTCTAATTGTGTTGGAGCTACTTGGGCATCATCCATGCAACAAACATTCTGGTGTGGTGGTGGATGCATCATTATTTCATCTGATAGAGACACGCCCCTTTTCTATCTTATCATGATGTATCTGGGTCACCATGCTGAGCTCAGTTCTGCATGGACTCTATTGTTCGAGAGGATGCTTGGAATTTTTATATGGAAAGGGCCCTTTATTCAAAATGATTCGTGAGAAATGAAACTTTTTCTTGGGAAAAAAAAAAATTCATTACCATTTAAACGCTCAGCTTTTGACAAACTTACTGGTATCTAAAATTGATATTTTAATCAAAGCATTACTAAACATCTATCAAACTCATTTAAATAATTACTGCTTTGCTTTCTTTACAGTAGACAGTTTTCTGTAAGCAAATGCAAATGAGTAAACAGTGAGTATTTTGAAAATTGTTTTATTAGCTTTAGAAGAAATCTTCCTTAGAATTTGCTTGATTGTCTAGAAAAAGGAATGTGTTTTAGATCCTGCTAATGGAAATCATTTCACAATCTTAGTACTTTAAAAATCGTTTTCCTGCTCTTAACAATTCTTTTATCTTTCCTGTCCATGTAAAGTCTTTTTTATTTACTCAGCATTGCGTAGTCTTCTAGTGGATAAAAGACCTCTCTATTATTGTGAGTTTTATGCTATGTTGTTTCCATTCAAACATCTACTGCTGCTTTGCAACCCAAAGATAACTGAAGATGGGAATGCTTTTTCTCCAGGCCTATGTGTTGAGTATGGCATGTCCAGTAGCAGGTTTATTGGGATGGTAGATTTTTAAGGCTTCAGAAAACGCTCCAATGCTTTTTATACCATCTCTGTCAAGAGCTTCTCTAACAAATGTGCTTCCAAAGCAGAAACTTTGCATCATGTCTGTCACAAACTACTGCTTAGCCATAGGACTCTTCTAGATGAAAAGGCAGCTAAATGTTCCATGCAATGCAAATGGGGCAGATACCACCTCCTTATTTTCCATACCTTAACCCAACCACGGACACTGCACAAGACAGTGATTTCAGGCTTATTGCCATGCTGCCTGAAAGAGGAACTCAGCAAGTAACTTGCCAAATAACCCCAGTAACAAACACCACAGCACAAGTCTAATAAATCTATCCATGTACCCCTGGAGTAGAGGTTTAGTCTAGTCTTCTCTGCAAGAAATGGCTACAGGCCTTTTGCCCATATGGGACTTGTGTTTGGGTGTTAGTCATGCCTTGGCTCACTCACATGACTCTAAGGAGTTGTGGCTAGTGGAGCAACCATTGAACTCAGATATGGTTAACAGCCCTGTTACCTGAACTGAAAAATAAGGGGGATAAGCTCATAATATAATTTATTACCTTAAGTATACCTACCACATGTGTGGCAGGTGGACATGTCTGGGCCTGTCTTCCCTCTGGGAGGGTGACCCTTCAGCCACTTGGACATCACATCTCCTTCTAGACCAGCATCCAGCCTGGTAAGAAGGCTACTACCAGCCTAGGCTATGGCTGGCAGTGCTGGGAGAGTTGAGCACTTCCCTGTGACCCTGGACCCCAAAATGTTAGTCACTGTTTTGGTCTGTCCTCTGCTTGCCTGTGTGGAATATGATGAGGTTGTGGCCACGGGTCTTTAGGTGACTGCTGGCTTCACTCCAGCGGTGTACTTTGCTCTTCAATAGGAAGGCTCCTAATTTCCAGTTCAAACTTGCTCATGATCCACCCACAGCCATTGTTTCAGACCTATTTCTGACCTACACAATTCTTGTTTCTCCTTGATATTTACATTGGAAATGTATTTATAAAGAGACATCACATTCTCCTCTCAAATTTTATCTGACTAGGCAGAATGACCTCCTTGAATTCCCTTCCATAAAATAGGCAGTTCATTTCTTCTGTCATATGAACATTTCCACCTAAGGTAACTGAACACAAGTGGCAGAACTGCACATCATGTCCCAAATGAGTGTCAGTGCTGACTTGTCCAGTGTAGTCATACCCAAAAAAATGCATATCCATATGCACTCTATAACTACATAAGCCTTTTTACAGCCTCCTTGTGCTAGCAGCTCACCTCTGTTTTTTCTCAATTCCTGAACCCCTGTTTCATAGTAAACACTAAAAAAAAAAACACTTTGCTGAGAACTTCTAAGCTCATTACTCTACTTTTGCTATCAAATGTCACCTCTTTTGTACCATTTCAATCAACAGGGTCATCAGATTCTTACATTAGGCTTGGCAGTGCTTCCCAGCTTTGTCCCACCTGCAAATCTCAAAGCTCATAACCAAGCTTTTTGGCTTTGGTCACCACAAACATATAGAGGAGCTCTAACTTTGGTGTTAGCCCTGCTCTGAGCAGGAGATTGGACCTCAAGAGGTCCCTTCCAACCTACATCTCTCCATGAGTCTATGATTCTGTAGCAGCGGTAGTCTCAGAACTGTCTGAGCATCACCATGGGTAACCTCTCTCCTTTTGGTAATTCTATCTTTAGTACAAGCAGTTAGTTTCTCTTTATTCACTTTATTCAATTCCAGCTCCAGAGCCTGAATCCATGGCTAGTGTATCAAAAGTGCACAGGAGCTGAGACAGATTTGGTCCATGAACATCCCCACCTAAGAAATCACTGCTCCTACCAAGGAAAGCTGCCAAATTTTCCTGAAACAGTTTTATCAAAGATAAATATGTAAATTACAAGATAGTTTATACCCACCTCCCTGACCATATTTACTCTGTTCCAATACTTTGCACAGTATTGATGTCAAACCACCAGGCCTGTACTTGCCTCTTTACCCTTTCCTGGACAGAGGTATTATATTTGTTACTCTCCTATTCTAGGGGCTACTCCCAACTTACAGACTTGTTGTACAACTTCCCTACTTAACTTGCTGTTCTGCATGCCAATTCTGTTGCTGGTCTAAGTAGGAAATAGCACACACTCATATTTTTCACATTAGTCGGGCTAGGTTTTGATTTCACCTGAACTGTTGTCATACCTAGTGTCCTACTAGGTCATTTTCACTGGGTATCCTGTCACTGCCCTTGATACGACATTGTCATTAATGATAACTGCAGGAAAAAAATATTTTCAGGATTGGAGATATAGCTAACTTATCTATTTTTTGCTTCAGATGTGCAACTGTCCTAACTTTCTCTTTGTTCCCCTTGGTTTCTGTATCTTAAGTACCATTTACTATTATTCATTTTAATTTCATGTGTGAGGTCCTGCTCAGCTAGGTTTTTGGTCATTCTTACTTTCTTTTTGCAGTGTGTAACCTCTGAAACATACCTCTTCTCCCTGCTCTCTCCCTTTTGAATTCTGAATTTTAAGTAACTATGCTTTCTCTACCCTCAAATCCCAGAGCTGCTTAGTCAAACTCAATAATTCATTTCCTTAGACTTCAAAGTTTGCCTTTCTAAGCTCCAAAACAGTCATTCTAGACCTACTTCTGTTCATCTTGAAATTTAATGTGAGAAAAGTCATCCCATGATCACACTTCATTCAAATTTTACTGGATGTAAAGCTGTATGGGAACAAGGTCTAAAATGGTCTTATTCACTGCTTTGTGAAGAAATCCATCACCTAAAATATCTGGGCCAGCTTCAGTGGTAATTATCTTTCAGTCTATTTCTGGGAAGTTAGTCTCCCATAAATCCTTTTTTTGCTTATTTGTCTAATAACTGCACAGAGACTGTAATCACTATTAGGTTTGAGACAGGGGGCACAGAGCAAGCTAGCAAGGGTGTCTTTTTCTGAACTTTCCAACCCTCCTGACAGTGATTTGCATGGAAACACTCTTTTGCCTGTGTCACCATGTTTCATTTCCCTGCCCTCTACTTTTTACTAACATACAATACCATCTCATTACACCCATCCTTGCTTGTTTCCAGCCTCCCCAGGATTTCTCAGTATCTGTAATCCCATTAATGCCTTTATTTCCTCCTTCTTATGTTGCAAAGTTTCACAACCTCTTTCAGGCCCTGTGTATGACCACCTCAAGGTTTGTCTAACAGGTCTTTCTCGCACTGTCAGAGTGCCAGGTCTCTGTCACTTTAAATAGATTGTATTGAATTTACTTCTTGGCATTGTCTCTTGTGCTGGTAATCAAGTAACTTCTTTGTCCCTCCAGATGGTCATAATTTGAAATGATTATGCCTGCTCCTGCCTATTTGCCTTTCTGGAAATTAGGCCATCATCTCCGGAAGGCAGCTTACATGTCCTAAAACTCAATTGTTTGGCTTTATATCATGATCTAAAATAAGATTTTTTTTTTTTCCTTTTCTGACACTACTTGGTATGGGACAGGGGAAAATTTTCCTCAGCTTTCTGCAAGATCTCTGAAGTCTTCTGCGATCTTTGCAACTTCATGGTATGCTACATTATTGTTTCCAGTGAAGGGTATAAGCCATTATGAATAAGGTCAATGAAATAAAAGCATGACAATGAAAATGATATTTTGATGTAGACCAGCTAAAATACATGTTCACCTTTTCCAGAAATGATTAGGAAAGAAACCTCAAGCCTTAACATGCCAGAGTTGTGACTAAAGAATTAGGAGAAACACCTTTTTTTTTTTTTTCCAAAGCTGGAATGTTCTTCACTTGCCTGCCTGGGTGGGTAGAGCACTGGAGACCTCGATGGATTCAGCTCATGGCTGATATCTGGAATGATCTAAAGGAAGCTCTTATCTCTGTGCCTCTTTCTCCTCCCACTTTCTGCCTGTCTTGTCTATTTATGTTACTGTCTCTCAAATTGCTTCTGATACGTGTCAGTGCAGCATCCAGCACAACCCAGTTCCAGGCTCCACTGGGCCCTCTAGGCTCTACCGTATTTGTACAAACAAATAACAATAGCGAGTATAATTATGAGAGTCAAACTACTCTAGCTCTGCATCATTAGTCATGCCCTGAGAAAAATAACCTTTTAATCAGTCTGATATGTCACCTCTCGCCTTCTTCACTGTCACAGGCAATCCAGCAAAATCCCTCCTTCGTATTTTTGATTAGACAGAGTACACTCAGTGGCAGGCCTTGTGTAGGAAATACTGAAATCTTTCATGTTTTCACAGAATATAGCCCCATAATGCCCTGTGGTAAGCTATTATCCAGGCATCATTAAGCAGAGTGTATACATCTGCTAGGTCCAGCTCATGAAAGCAGGTCATTTACTGTACGTGAGAAGAGCAGGGGTTAATGCAGTGACAAAGCAAGATGTCCAATGCCAGAGTCATGTCTGGATGAGCAATAAAGATTGTGGAATGCCTCGCACAGGATGGGGAAGATGAAAATCCACCATCTTTAGCAGGCTCTGTTCTTGGATTGTTTCCCACATTACTTTCTTTGTGTTTTTTCTGAATTTATGCTTAGTTTGGAACATCTTTGGTTTTGAATACTTCTAAAATTGTACTACTTCTCCTGAGGGCCTCTTAGTGATTTGCTAGTCTATTCTCTTTACATGTAGTCTATCCTCTTTACATAAGCATCACCTGAAGCACATGGGGCAAGGTGGCATAATCCTAAAAGAAGGTGAAGAGAAAGATATGCAGATTGCTTATACTATACCCCTAAAAGATGTTTAAGGATGTGGATGTGCAGTCTAAGCATCACAGTGGAGGGCAATCAATTTGTATTCATGCTAGAGAGGAGAAATGCAACAAAGGACATCTATTAACTCATTTGCAGCTTCTTTTGTGTGGTATTTCAGCTGGTTACTGCTGGGCAGTAGGGAGCAAAGCTGCTCAATATCTTCTCCATAGCTGTTGCTCTCTGGGTCAGGGTGGAGTTGCTTGCTAGGGAGTTGGTGACCGAGTTGTTGGATTGAGGGCAGTCTAGGGGGAAAAAAGTCCTGCTTGTTCTTGTATTTTTTCAGATAAAATCTGTTTTTCTGTTTAAAAGCCATTTCTTCATGCATTTCAGGAAGACCAAGGAAATTCATCTGAAAGTTATGGCTGGTTTAGAGTCTTGTCACAAGAGATCTGAAAGTCTGACATTTCCTACGCTTTAAATGTATGTTTTGGATTGACAATATAATTAACATAATTTTTTGTATTTAATTAAAGACTAGAATAAACAACACTGGGTCCTTGAGAAAGCCCTTTTCCTACCTCTCCCACTCTAGGGAAAAACTTCTATTATAAATCTTTGTCTTGTATCTTTTAATGAAATCAGTTATTAATCCAACAAATCATTCTTCTTTATCATATACCTATATACTTGCCTTAAGAGTCTTTTATGAGAAGCCTTATCAAAAGTGATTCAAAATCCAAGTAAATTACATGCACTTAGGTCACCTTGCTCTTCAATTTTATTAACTTTTCCAGGTTAACAAGGCATACTTTTCCCTTCAGAAATTGTGATGGTTTGACCCAGTCAAGCTACACTGCATTTATCTAAATGCTATATTATTTGATTCTTAATTAGACTGTTTCTCTGGGACTGATGTTCCTGATACCAATGGGCAACTTTCTAATCTTCCTGGGTAATTGCTATCAGCACAGATATACCGACTGATGCAAAGACCACTGAAGACATTGGAAAAACAGCCTCAAACTCCTGCAAATCCTTTAGAAAAACATCTTTCAGTCTTGGTTAGTCAGCAGGGCAGCTCCATAGCTTTGCTCTTAATTATTTAACTTCTTTCAAGGCCTTCTTTTCTAACAAATGAAGCAAACAACACCAAACCCCAAAACAAAAGAACAGGCTTCTGCCTCCAAAGTCCAATTACTTTTTGTATTATTCTTCCTGTTGACAGGGCAACTGTCCTTAATATGTTCTTCTTACCCTCCTTACCTCCACTTGCAGTTTTGCTAGCAGATGTTTCTTCCTAGTCATACTTTTCCAAATTCACAGAGCACATGGCATTAACTTAGTGAAGAAGGGCAGACCCAGACCATGAATGCATAGCATACCCACTTAGGCAAAGGTGGAAACTCTGGACAAAGAATTAGCAATGCATCAGGGATTAGATTGCTCTCTATGGGGTAGGAGAGGTAATTCCAAGTCCTAGCCTGGGTGGAAGATGATTCCCCTTGTTCTAAACGTGAGCTCTGGCAAGGGTTGTTTCATTTTTTCTGTTCAGTCTGTCTTGATTTTTTTCATGAACGTTTTCAAACAATCTCCATTTCTTCTTTTCACCAAACAAGTACCTTAAAAGTTGCCACCTTAAATTTTTTTTGCTAAATGGATTTCTGATATTGAACAAATCTTTGGGTTTTATTGGGTAGAACTGTGGCATGTGAAAAAGAACTTCATGAGAAATGGATATATGACAGATTGAATAGAGAAAAGAGTCAGAAACTGGTTTCAATTGTTCTCACCTTACCATTTCACTGGAAAGAGATTATCTCTAAGCATGGTTTAAGTCACAGCAGCACATGGGGCTTAGACTCCAAAGGTTGAGTCCTAAACACTCCAGAGCCAAGCATGTCAGTGAGCCAGAAGTGGGTTTTCCTTTCATTCAGCCTGAGAAAGTCACCTGCTTAGCCCCCAATGATAAGAAGTCCTACGGTCCAGTGGAATGAAATGCTCTTCCAGAAGGTTGCTTGGAGTATCAGCCTAACAATGTCATCTTGCATTGCTTTCTGAAGGAGTCCCTCTCCCTGCTGACTGTGCCGAGAACGAGGAGAAGGCTTCAATTAATAAAGCAAAGACAGATCTATTACCTCAGCTGTGTTTCTCATGAAAAGGAAGAGCAAGAGATGCATCATTTACACAGTGTAAATATCTTCCCTTGGGGGAAAAAAGAAGGGCAATAAAAATACCATTTAGTTTTCTTTCATTTTGGTTTAGTGGAGAAAAGTACCGCAAAAAGGAAAGATTGGAAGTAGAAGCCAAAGACAATCAAATTAAGGAACTGCTAGCTAAGAACATGCATAGTTGATTAACCACTGAAATAGACTTTCAAGATGAGTGTTGAAGACTTCATACGTATTTTTAAAAGAAAACAGGATGAATTTCTGAAAAAATGTGTATTAGACAAGCTTCAAGATCTGCTTTAAGGATACCTGGGTGATATGAATTGTCTGCTAAACCTATATTTTAAGGCCACTTTCTGGCTTTAAAATCTGATACCCAACCTGCAAAGGTGAGCTCCTGTGGGCAGCAGGAGCTGGTGCTGTGGTTATGTGGAGCAGCGGATGGGATCTGGCTCCCTGTGTGCGGTTTCCCCTTTGGAAGACTTATCCTGATAGCATCTCACTACCTGAGCATTTGCCAGCTTCTGCATGTTAATACTATCTCCTCTCCTTAAACAAGGAGACTGGATAAGTGTACCACCCAGAGAAACACTTCCTAACTTCACAGCTTTTTGTTGCAAGTTCCAACTTCTGGCTCAGTTTCACAAACACCAACTTTCCAAGTGGATTTTCCTGGCCACTGGTGTCTGTCTGCGGTAGGCTGCTTTGCTAGATCAGAGGCTCGCTGCTCCCTCTGCCAGGCACAGATATTGACCTTGCTCTCATAATCTCTCCTAAGGAAAACTGCAGAGGGATATGGGGTACTAGTCCATGGTAGAAAAGTATAAGAGGCATATGGCCTTTATATCACACAGCACCAAAGAGCTCTGCCAGCTCCACCAAGGGAGGAAGCAATGTAGGAGAGAGGAGACAGGAGGGTTATACAGCAGTCCTCCACTTCATTTCTCCATCAGCTGGGGGAATCATTTTTCTTGATTTGAATTGGTTTGGGGGAACTAGAAAGACAGCATTGCTAGACTTGAGCTTTCTATTAGACCCTACCATACCACATCCCAACCTGGATATTTCTCATTTTTGTGAGTGTTTTATTTCTTCGTGTCTTCTCACTTTCTCTTTGTCTCCAGCACTGATTTTATTGGTGCTTGCGCATATCTAGGACTAAGCAGCTTTCCCCATTCCCTCTGCTTCTTCCCTCTGTCTTGCCTCCCTTCCCTGGGGCAGGGCAGCATTGCCTTGATCAACAAAGTGGCAACGTGTCACTTAGACCGTAAACTGCTGAGATTCCAGCATAGCCAGAATAGCTATGGAGCACAGCTGCAAACCAACAGGAGACCACCAATTGCTTGCATTTCTAAACTGCTTGTCGCTGTTCTTCAGTATGTAGGCTGTGATCCTGCCAAAAGCAATCTCATCTCTTAGGCACCCATCCATTTCTTCTCTTACCAGACCCTCAAGGTATCCAGTCAAATCACCCCCCTTCATCTTGCCCCATCTGTCTGCCCCACATTCATCCTCCCTCAGGGTCTGTCTTTTCTTTCCAGCAACAGTAGTCCCTGCTGCTTGACCCGCCACCTCCCGGTTGGCTAGGGCTGATCTACTGGAAAAGAGAAAAGCTGTAAATAACAGTAAGAGAGGGGGAATACCTAGCAATCTCTGAAAATTAGACATTGTGAAGTGCAGAAAACTGATAAAGGGAGCTAAGACCAGCAGAGAGAAATCCACAGTTGCAGCCAATAAAATTAAGCAGTTTTTCAAGTATTTTAGAAACAAAATTTCTAGTAATGACACAGATCCACTACAAGATGAGTAGTGCTTTTGAATTCCCCTATCTGTCCCCACACCACGTGGAATAACAAAAGGGATTGCCAACTTTCAGATGCAACGAGGCAATTTTCTCCTCTCTGCAGAAGCTCTGTTGCCATGTCTGCCCAGAAATTAGCACCATTGCAGTCAGCAGGACCATTCCCTCACTCAGTTCTTCTCCCATCAGGCTTAGATACCATCCACAAAAAACAGAAAGCAGGAGCCAGCCAGAGCCCTGACCAGGCAGGCAATGGTGCAGACGGTGGGAAGCCTGGGTTCAAATCCCTCTTCTCCTTGAGGCTCTGAACTTGTATCCCATCACAGCCCCTCTGCCACCAGATGGCTGGGAGAGGTGGGGCAGAAAGAACATTTCACTTGCTCTTTCTATTTATTGTTGGCATAAAATGCATTTTGGTACAAAGCCTCAATCAGTGGGATACAAGGTTGTTCCCGCACTCTTACCATGTCCTCAAGTTTCAACTTGAGAGATTCCCAGCCGCAAAATCACGAGTAGTCTGCAGTGTTAAAACCTGGTGGGATCAAGTCCCTTCAGACATGTGAAGGATTTGCTCCCTCACGCCTGTAAACTGGTACTGATCAGTGTCTGCCCCAAAACCAGGGAAATCACTGACGTTGAAAATCAGGTCACTGTGCTTTAGCCACTTCAGCAGTTTTAGTACTGCTTTGTAAGGATGAAATGGGAAAGGCTGGCTGCTGTGACCTGTGCCAGGACACTGATTTTGGTGGCAGAGCTCTAGTTGCAGCTCAGGATCTCACTTGCGTTTTTTGGGTGAGAATAGCGCTACCTTGCCACAGGTACGCAACATCGAGCCGCGTGCTTCCTAGCGCTCCTGCTCTCACGTGCATCCAGAGAGAAGCAAACCCAGGATCAGCATTAACACAGTCCTGTGCGCCCGTCACGGCTGTAAGCACACCCACAAACACATCCGTGCCAATATGCAGTAAATCCGTGCATGCTCCCAGGAGTGCCCGGATGCAACACGCATTTCGATGCCCACACCCCGACACCGCTGGCTGCCTGACAGCAGGAGATCAGCCCCGGTCTCAGCTCACTCTTTGCTCCTTCTTGGGTTTGCTTTAATGGCTCCTCTGAGACGCCGCCTCAGCGCAGCGAGTTTATGAATGTGACATATCATTCAATATTGTCTACCATAAGCCACTCTGTTACCATAGCAACTGCCTCCTTAGCCCAGCTCCTGGGGCTCCTCGGGTCTGCTTGATATTCACCTTGACACCTCTTCTGGAGACCTTGGGGAAAAGCATTAAGCGTGAAAACACCTTGCACTTATTGGGCCAAGGCAATTCCTCCCCGCACGGATGTGCACATGACATCAGCTCCAAGAAAGGGGCTCTCGCCTCCCTAATTCCTGTCCATCTTCCACTTTCCTCTCTTCCTGCCTGGCTTACGAGCTGCAAAGCCAAACCTGGCAAGAGCCTGAAGTCCTCTACAATCAGAAACGCTGGATTCTCAGCTCTCTGGCTGAAAGAGATGAAAGAGCTGGGCAGACGTGATTAGCAGAGAATATGTGAAATACTGACCTGAAGTAACATGATTTCTCTGTTTTTCTGACCCCCTCCATCTGGCCAGCTTTCTCTGTAGAAGCTTTGAGACTTCCTTCTTTCATGTCCAATTATTCCTTTCTTGTTTTCTGGGCCAGGCTTTAAGCTTTGTAGTTCAGCCTCCTGATTTGCCTTCCTTCCCAGTGATTTTCTTCCTGGAGACTTTGCCTTATGCAGCCTTTTTCTCCACTCCTATGATTCATTGCCCTCACTATTCCAGTTCCCTAATTCCTGCCAGCATACGGGCACAGCATTTCTGTACACGGCTACCAAGTCCTGTCCCTGGCTCCTTACACCTATTAAAGTAAAGCATAAAGATGTCTCATAAGGGCAAAGAATAAGATTTAATAGCAGGTGAGATGCCAACTCAGACGAATGTTCAACAGATATAGCAAGTGATAAAGGAGAATAAGTGAGTTTCCAGCCATCTCCACTGCTTTTCACAACAGTTATTAGTGATGGCACCATGGGTTCTTCTGCTTAAGACAGGCATGTCAGATATCTCTCCAGCACTCCTACCTATGGATAATTTTGGTTTGCTTAATGATGTGTCCTGCTGGAGATTTCCAGATGTCTGTTTCAAAAGCCAGTCACAGAGTGAAGGGGAGAGATTTACATGGTCAGTCTGGAAGGCAGTGACAGAAAACTGTGTCCTCTTCTCCAGCGTACCTGAAAAGATCTCATGTAATCTCCCATTTACTCTTTGCAAAATGGGAGGGAATGATAATTAGGTGGGATGCCTTCAAAGAAGGATGTAAACTACACAGAATCTACAAGAGATCTTAGAAAGGCAGGGGAGAATTTATGTTCCCCGGTTTGGAGCACAGTACCTTGTATCCAGGCCAAACAGTTTCTGATTACGCCTTGTTTGGAGACTTTGACTCCTGCGTGTCAAACAGCCACTTATTTTCATCTTTCAGAGCAAGAAGGATGTTATCCCATTCATTTTTCAGCATGCAAAAAACAGGGAAACTGAGGTACAGTGACCTTAACCAGAGCAAAAAACATCACCGCATTGTTCCCATCCAGCTCTGCCTGCAGCAGTGCTAGGCGCTGGCTGGGATGAGGGACGACAAGCGGAGCACAGAGGATGCTTAGCAGTTTGCTTGTGCTTGATGTGGCCACCACAGAGCGCGCACACTGCGCCGCATGCTCAGCCGCCGTGGGTTTCCTCGCCAGCTTCTGTAGCAGGAGGACTGGTGCTGGGAGAGAAACAATTTAAGCTCTGCAGCTAGAAGCTGAGGCTGCCCTGTGCTGTCCTCACAGCCATTCCCTCTGGCTCCTCCTGTGATGTTCGGGCTACTGCAAAGGCTTTCAGTTAGCTGGGAAATAATCAAGGAATGCTTTTGATAGCTCTCTCACCAGGAAGATGTCTTGGGGCAGAAGAGCCTCCTCTGCTCTGCTGTTGCAACTGCTTAACCAGCAGAGAAGGGACCAGGCTCAAGCCCATTTTCCAGCTCTGGAGAAGGGAATTATACCTGAGCTTCCTTCACTGGCAGCCCACGCCACCCTCCCATCTTGCTGCCAGCCCATTGCTGTGTCTCCTTCTTTGTGCTTGTGAAAGGTTTTAAAACATGCTGCCTTTATCCACATCCCCCCATCCCAAGAGCGTACCCCCATATCAGTGATAGCACATCCTGCGTGGTGGGCCTGCAAATATCGAAGTCCACCATCAAAGCAGTTACAAAGGAGCTTGACTGGCCAGAGCGATGATTAGGACCCTGTTTCTCTAGCCTTGTTCAATTTTTACGTGACACTAAACAACCAGTGGACAATAAAGCCAAACAAACCAGTTTTCCCCGATTCCTAGCTGAGACTCCTAACAAGAAGATAATATGCATATAAATACCTATGTTTTTTATGCTTCTGGGAACACTGTGGCCATTTTCAAAAGCAAGGTGGTCGGCTACATCTCCCCACTCCTTGGAGTCTCCTCCTAGTAGCTGGGGTGATTTCCTTTAAATGGCAACAAATGGGGGACCACAGCAACCAAGGCAGGACTGGGGAAGCCAGTCTCTCTGCTTCTTACCCGGAGAAGGGAAGGCCTAGATGGGCTTGGGGATTCCCGATGAACCTTTCTCTGATGACTTGTTATTTTGAAATATTTCATGTACATTGGTGAACATTTGACCTACTCTGATATTAAAAGACTCTCAAGAAAAGCTGACAGTTTTTATGGTGGGGTTGAAAAAGGAAGGGAAGCAGATTGTTAGTGGTAAAATATCTTTCCTGCCTGGACCGGTTTAACCTGTGATAAGATGTAAGGTTAGGATGCACAGTCTCAATGCTTGATCCTAGTCCAAAACAAGTTTTGAGCGATTGCTCAAGGGCATGTTTGAGCAAACAGAGTCTTTCTGGATTCAGGCCAATTGCTGGGGCTGCACTCGGATACTTGGGACAGCCAGAGTCTGTGTACCAGCAGATGACCACTCTGGCACATGGGATTTGGCTGGGTTGCTGTGGATGACTGGGACCTGACATGAATTATTGACAAGCACCAGGCTGACTTAACACAGTCTGAAGTGCCTATTTTGGGCCAAATTGCTCACACTTTTCAAACCAGAAGTGGAAGCCTTAGGATAGATTGAACTTGTTAGAGCTGCTTCAGGTACCTGTGGGTTCAAGGGGGCCTGGCTCAAATATGGGCCATTTTTTGTTTTAACAGCTCTCCGTGAACCCATCAGCTGGGAGTTTAGGGTAAAAAATTAAAGGGATATTCCAAAGGGTGATTGAGGCAATATTGTGGCCAGTTCCTGGATGCAGATATGAAGATTGCAGGTGGGGGTATCCGGGGCCCAAACAGCAAGAGAGTAAGAGGATCAAAGGTATATCTCCAAGGCTACATTTACAAAAGAAAACATTTCACCCATTTGCTTTTATTCTTCTTGGTGCTTCTCTTCCATTGCTTTCATAAGACACTGAAGAAATATCGTGGAAAAAATTTCCTCCCCCACAAAAAAACCTTCTGTCATCTATTTCCCCCAAAAAGAAAAGAAAGAAAAGAAAGGAGGAAAAAAGCTGAAAAGGTTTCTGTGGTTTAACAAGACCATTCTGGAATGTATTAAAGAAACAGAAAAAAATCCAAAGACTGGCTTTGATGTAGAGCCTTTGAAAACCCTGAGCTGTGAGAGACAGCCCTGACCCATACATGTCCTGATGAAAGGGAAGTAAAGGACTTGTCACACTAAGGCCAGGTTTAGGCCCCTGTCAAAATCATGCGAAGGTGCCAGGCCAAAAACACGGTTTTGCTGACACTTGGTGTCAAACCGGCTGCATGCAAGGCCTGTTTTAATGCAGCCACAGCCCTGGAGGAAGCAGAACGTCAGGGCTGAGACAGGCAGGGAGGAGAGGATGCTGTGCAGTAACCACTCGCTTTGCACACCAAGGAGTGAGAGGAGCAGGGAGCTGGAAGAGTCCCCTACCCTTTCCCTTCTGGCCAGGGAGCAGGTTGGGATTACTGTGCATGTAAGAGGCAGAGAGAAACTCTTTGGCTTTGCGGGGCTGCAGTCAGCCTCCCAGTAACGAAGAGGCAATTGAGCATACTTATCCGAAGAGCCCTGCAGACAGGACCGTAGGCCCTGTGTGCATTGCATGCAGAGTGAGGGCAGAAATCCATTGCAGACGAACACCAGGGCTCTGAAACGTGCTGGCTGGATCACGTGAAACCAGTGCCAGGGCATCTGCGCTGTGCAGGTCTCTAGAAGAGCCGTGCCCTTTGTGGCATCCCAGCAAACTGCGGTGCTGAGAACACTTCTGAGTCGAGCTCGAAGGGTTCTCCTGCTCCGTGTGTCCCCTTTGGTTTTACATTTGAAGTAACTGGGCAGCCTGTGCTCCACTGCTGTGCTGTATACCTCTGCCTTGCCATATCTTGTTGAGATAAGTGCCTGATTTGCAGGTACTCATGCAGACCTTCAGTGGTGCATCTATCAGTGACATCAACTTACAGGTTGATTATGCGGAGCCCAGCAAGGCTGGAAACAAGGTATTATGAAGTTTGGCTTATTTCTTGCACGTGACTTGGGAGCCATATCTGTGACTTAGAATATTGTGAATTATGTGTCCCAGTCAGATAGTGAACATTACTGCCACAGAGATATGCTGGGGAGTAAATGGCAGGTTCATCAGCTCGAGCATTAGTTTTGTGAACCCACTAAAAGGAATCACCTTTATGGAACTTGTCTTTCATGGAATTTTTTTCAATGTCGTTGTTCTGTAAACTTTTTATTTCAGATGCCAGCCCCACTCAGCAGTGCTCCTTTGCAAGTGAACAAGGTGAATGCGTATAACTTTTACCCCACGTAAAAGTAAAACGAAAGAAACCCTCTGCAGAACTGCGGCAAATTTGGACAGTATTGTCTTGAGCTTTACCAATGAATAGTAAATCATTCATGATAATTACTGGTCTCTGCACCAATCAGGGAAAGTCAGGACCTTTATACAGTACCGTGCCATGAAAGAGACCCCAGAGTAGTCCTTTTTTTTGGTGAGCAGAAATGGCACTTCAGTAAGCACTAATTTTGATTACCACTTTATAAACCACTGAAGGATAAGGGCTGAAATCTCCCCACCTCAGCTATCCTCAGTCACGCTCTCCAGGAGATCATCTCTCCCCCCACCTCCATCCTTAATTTCTTCAATGCTTCTCAGGGAAAACTGATATGTTAGGCAGCTTCAGGCTCTATATACACATGGTGAATTATTCGTAAGGTAGGATACATATCCTTACTGAGTGTCTTTTAGAAAATATGCTTATAAATATATTAAATTTTTACATCTCTGAGACATCTGACACTGAATCTTTCCCCTCTTCCACACTGTTTAGGACTCAGTCTTGCCACTATAATTCAGGATAAAACTTTGTCTCCTTAAAATATAACTTTATAAGACCTAAAGCAACCTGGGTCTTAAATTTCCTTTCACAAGAAGAAAACCCAGAATTATGTCACCCTACTGTCCACAGAGTACAATTTATCTAACAAATTGGGCTACTTTTCTGTTAGCCTACTGCTTGCAAGCATAAATTTAGAAATGGTTTCCTCTGAGAAATGCCTTGATGACTCTGTTAGAAGCTTTAGACGAACGGTTTCCTCTGCTGTGTGAGTTGACTCCTGTCTACACCCTCTCCCTTGACTGGGAGACTGAGATTTTATCAAGCCATAAGGCACTTCTAATCTCTTTGATAAATGTTACTGTTCTTGCAGGACAGGTATACAACCAGGGTTAGACAGACTCTGTGCAAGAAGGCCAGGTACTGTACTTTGGATTAAATGGAGATTTTAAAGGGCCTATACAGGAGGGAGGGTACCCAGAAATACAGCCGTTCCTGAATACCTGTGGATAGACAGTATAGCCTTACATTGACACAGAAAGGGGTTGGGAGGAAAAGAGGAACTAATAAACAGCATATGCTCTGCTGATGTGCATCAGTGCAGCTTCACTGGAGTCAGTACTGGCGCTGTTACAATTCACACGGGTTTCAAGCTAAGTCTTCAACGACTACCTTGAAAAGTAATTCAGAACATGTGAAAATGTTTGCAAGCATCTTTCCTGGGCTGGTTAGAAAGCAAGAAGAAAAGCCTCCCACACCTGACCAGTCAGTTGGTCCAGGCAGAGCATCTGGGGTAAGATGTATTGTGGATGAATGCAGTGGTCATGTGGATCCACCTCAGCCCCAACTAGTCGTCACAGTCACAAGAACAAGTCTTCTCCGGAGATATGCATGCAGTGTGCACTAAAGGCAAAGGTAAACCTTTAGTTCTAGGTGACTTGGAGTAAGCAGACCAAGTTCTCTGAGGAAGTGACCACTGCAAGCACTTTGGAAAATGCAGTTTAACACCCCTGGGTTCGTGACTTCCAGTATTTGGCCCTGCAACAGCCTGCCACTTTGTAATAGAAAAATATATGTCTTACTCAGACCTAAATTGCTCCCCTCCTGCTGCCTGGAGAAACAGATTTTTGGCAGTGTCTCCAACCCTGCCCAAGTCCTCCATCTCTCTCCCTGATCTCCAAATCCTTGCCTTTATTGCATGCTGCTGTCTGCAGGGAGACAAAGGCAAAAGGATTTGGGAAGCAGGAGGCTTAGTACAGGCTCAGTTCTTTACTCCTTCCTGTAAGGTATCTTTAGACCAGACAACCTGGCCTTTTTCTAACCCCTTGGGAGGGACCGGGTCTGCTCACTTCTCTGCTTTTCACAGAAAACATCTGCAGAAATACATCTTTCTTGAGACTTATATGCAAGCTGGAACAAGTACCCTGTGGTTCAGGCAACAGGGACAGAAGCCTTTGTAAAGCAAATATCTCCGTTCAGCCGTGTGAACTAGCCCCAAGGAGCATCATACCTTTGCAGGAATGCAAAAGAAAGGCACCATCCTGCAAGCTAAAGCAGAGCCTGGGAAGGAGCTCAGCATTCAGAGCATGTTTTGAGTGAAGGAATTAATGCACCAAAACTCCATGCAAGATTGTAAAGAAGCAGAAGAGGATCTGATTTAAATTAACTTTCCAAGTAAGCTGACTCTGCCCGCTTGCATACTCATATGCATATTCACAAATCCCAAGACACACATGTCCAGGCAGTCTCAGCAAGCTCACTTTTGTGTGACATGGAGGACAAAGGATCTCAGCAGCTGTGTCCTTATGATGTCTCCTGGGGTCCTCTTGACCGCTGAGGACAAGGGGTTTTTTTGGACAGTCTTTTTCTGCTATGTAGGAGTCAACAGTTACGGTAGCATTATTTTTTTGCCTTGGAATTTTGCTTGTTTCACCCTCTGCAAGTCTTAAGCTAGGCTGCTTTCTCTTGTCTGTGGTTCCTTGATTTGGGCCTCTTGTGGGTCCAGTCTCTGTGTTGGGATAACAGGAGGAGAAATGGCCCATACAACGCGTTGTATGGCTGCCAGAGCTGACAAAGCACAGGCCTTCTGCTGACAAGCCACCTGAGCTGTGGTCTTTGTGCATGCAACGCTTTTCTGTTTTTCTTACCAGTTTTAACTGCTGTCACTCATGTCCTTTTGTTCAGACCGTGCTTACGTGAAGACAACTCAAATGATTCTTCCGTGAGTAAAAACAGGATGGAAGCCAAAGATGGTGACATTTGGAAAACAGCATTTAATTTGAAGAGCTGGCCCATGTTTTCTAGGCTCCCACATGGGTGGGATTGCAGAACCACGGCAGGGGAGTCCCTCTGTGGGACGACTGTCAGGGCTAGGAAGAGCCATCGGCCTTGCAAAGTGATTGTAGCCACTGGGCAGCTGAAGTTTGTTGCATGGCTGAGTTTCATGAGATGACTTTGGTTCTCTGCAACTTGAGCGAGGGACTTTGACAATTGCTTTTGAAAGTAAATTGTATCCTTCACAACTGCTTTGCTGACATACTCAAAGCAGGCAGAGGAACACAATTTTCCCTTGCAGAAGCCACACTGGTTTCTCCGTCTTACACGCTGTAACCAGTAATGAAAGTTGAGTATGTTTTGCAATATCAGAGGCACGCATGCAGGCTTGTTTAACCCTTGTTGGTACGCTGCCTGCTGTGAGGCGCACAGGGGAAGACAGCAGATTGCAAACAGCCTGAGCAATTCTCCAGGCAAAACAGGTGAAAAGACAGTAAACTAACTTTAAAAAGTCTGATTCCAAATAGGGAGGAGGAGCAGATTTTTAGGGGTGAGAAGGGCTATAAATAATGTGGTTTCTTGGACTGAGATCACATTCACTGTTTGCCCTCCTAGAGTTTTAAAAATGGTCAGCTGAGCAACTTCATAATTAAAAAGTACTGGGGAGACAACAACCCATAGCTTGGAAAACTAACTCTGAAATAAACGTCTGTTCAATATTGTTTGTAATAAAAGCTTACATAGCTAAAGGATAGCTGTATTTATCAATTAATAGAAATTTCTCCTCTCTTCTTTCTCAATTCAGTTGGTTTAAATAAAGTTAAAGATATTTCTTCATCCCACAGTCTGTTGATGGAATGTCTTCCTGAACATCATGTCCTGGCTGTAATGTTTGTTTTGCTAGTATTATCAGCAAAAAGCTCCCTTTTGCCCTTGTTTGGATCTTACCCCTGTAAGAGGAAGGGAGAAATTAATGAAATTCATCTGGAAAAAAATATCCTCCTCATTCTTTAATGAGAGAGAAAGTGCACTGGCTTACCTGCCATCATGGGGGGAGGAGGGAGGCAGGGGGGCAGTTAATGAGTCTCTCCTCCCACTTTACATCCTTCAGGATCAGCCCCAACACATCCTCCCTCTGTGGCAATGCAATAATTTGATTTCTGCGAGCGTATGAGCTCTCCAAATGACAGCTTTTGCAGAACTGCCTGTGGAAAGTGTCCTGTGTCAGAAAGAAGTCATGTCTAAGGGGATCTCGCCTATTTGTGTTGGCATCTAATTGTATGCCAAGCTTGCAGTAACCTGTAGGTCTACTCAGGCGTGGTACTGCATGATTTGGGTATGTGATTAGATTTGTGCTTTATGTTTAACAGTGAATATATGTACAAATAAACAGGTATTTCACCTGTGACTATTAAAACCAGGAAAAGCCCATTTCTTAGCATGACACCAGCCTTCTACAAAGGGAAAAGTCTGCGAGTATCACCCATCTCTTTTTGTCTGTCCTTCTACCCCGTTGCCTCTAAATCGCCCCTTCCTGGTCACTGAAGTAGATTTCCCCTTTTGTCATTTATCATTGTTAAATAGGCCACATGCAGCTATTTCCGAACGGTTCCTCCCTTTTCCCTGAAGCATCTAATTGCTGCATTTAAATCATTGTAGAGGGAGGACTGGACTGAGGGGAAAGCACATGCTACCCTACCCTACCCTACACTGAGTAGCACACCTGGCTTTGAGAAGGCCGGTAATTGAGATATTGCCTGGCCAGAGAAAATAGACTCACATGGGAATGCATTCAGGCTTCCCAAACTTTGACTACATGCCTCTGAACACGGCTGGGAAACACACGTGTCTCAGCAAATCCTACTGTACCTGGGGGCTCCTATGATGGTAGGCTGCAAGAGATGCTTATCAAGCCCATCTTCTGCCAGCACAAACTATCACAAATCATGGGAAGCAGCAGTGATCCCAGAGCCGCAGACAATGTGGCAGCAATCCCAGGATGGAAAGAATCAGATACGAGCCAAGAGGTGTATCCCATAGATGAGGAGGTAGCTGGGGCGGTAAGTAGAGGGAGTGGGATGGGAGGCACTGGAGGCAGCATGGAAGACTTGTTTCAGAAAAGACTGGGAACCTTTGAGCCAGTAGAATGAAACCGATTTTGAGTTGAAGACTGCAGCAATGGACCACCAGACTCAAAGGGAAGTAATCAGCGTTTGACATCTGACTTAACAATTGAAGTATCTCAGGGGTCAAGCAGGGGACTCATATCGTTCAGTATCTTCATCTGCATCCTGGACACAGACGCACTTTCACCAAATTTGCGGACAACACTAAATATGGGGGAGTAGCCGGCATGTGAACGGCAGAGCTTCGATCCAGAGAGACCTCAACAAATATGAGGCCTGAGCCAACAGGAACCTCACAAAGTTCAGCAAGGAGAAGGACCAAGCCCTGCGCCTGAGCCAGGATAACATCAGGCATCAGTGCAGGCTGGGAAGCAACTGGTCAACTAGCCCTCCTGCTGAGAAAGACCAGCAGGCAAGGGTAGATGACTAATTGAACATGAGTCAACACTGCACTCTCATGGCAAATAAGGGAAAGCACAAATTGGGCTACATTAGGATTGTGATCATTGGAGAGGAGTTTTTATTCCACCACCACCACCACCACCACCACACACACACAGTGCCTCTGTGGCTGCACCTTGAATACTCTGTCTACGTGTGTTTGTCTGTCCCTCACACCCTCTCCCACCACAGGTCAAGAAGGATATGAAGAAACCAGAGAAGGTCTGATCCAAGATGTCAGGGGTCCAGGGTACGTGGCCTGTGAGGAGAGGTAGAGGGAGCTGGTTTGTTTTGTCAGACAAAGAGGATGCTGTGGGGGGGATCTAAACACAGCCTACAGCTGCTTGAAGGACACTTACAAAGAAAATGAAGCTAAACACTTCTCAGTGATACCAGACAATATAACAAAGGAGGCAAAGGCCATAAACTGGAGTTTGGAAGGTTCAGGTAGGATATTAGGAAAAACGTCTTCTCCAGAACGGTGGTGCAGCCTTGGGACAGGTTTCTGGGGGAGGGGAGAGGGAAACTCTGTTCTTGGAGGTTTCCAAGACTTGTCTATACAAACCTGAGGCCACACAGATCTACGGTTAGCAACAGCCCCACTGTGAGCAGGAGGCTGGACCAGAGACACCAGAAGTCCCTTCCCACATACACCTTTGGGAGTTTATGAGAGTCTGCCACTTTGTGAGGTAACTTGTCCCATGATTTCTCATCTGTCTTCCTTGTTAACATCTTTCTTGTTAACATCAACACCCTCAGTTTCAAGTTATTTCCGCTGCGTTAAATTCATCAGCTGGCAGAAAAAGCATCTTGCTGACAGGTATCTTCCCACATCTCTCTCTAATCCTACAACACTTCCAGGACAATCCTTTGTCCCTACAGGCAGTGCAGGGAGACACCAGGCTTTTTAGGCACAGTAACATAATATTCACTCCCTCTTGGTCAGCTCCCACAGCAACCTACCTCTAAGATATTTTCCAAAACACCTGCTTTTCCCCAGTCCCACAATGCTGCATGCAGAACTCACATTTTCAGTCTATGGTCTTGCATACAGTTCTCTCAGGTGTACAGCCAATGTCTGTTAGGGTCATTTTCCATCATTATTTCTACATGTGAAATTCTGCTCACATGAAACTTCCCATCAAGCAAATTTGAGACAGATGTCTGAGACTTGTCTACACAAGAAAGGAACTGAGAAATGAAGTAGCATATTAAAATTAGTCTGGGAACAAACAGTGTTGTGTAACTTCGATAGTCAATCCATGGCTCAGCATGCTACATGCTTTGGGAACAACTGATAGAGTCAGATTTGATAAAAATATTCCAACAATGCAAAAAAAAAAAAGAATAGATCAGGCCTAAAGGTAGCTAAGAGTGAAAAGGAGGAGGAAAATGCAGTAGGAAAGGAAGAAAATGACTTAACTAGTAGATGAATAATGAGTATCAGCAAAAGACAAAATGTTGTAAGAGAAATAGAAAACTTTGACTCATTCAGACTAGAATATATTTTACTTGTTCTTAAAGGCATCACAGGGAAGGAATGCAAGCTGAGAAGAGATGTATGCAAATTCATGTAAATATATATGAAAATTAGCATATACCATCAGGCTCTTGGCAAGTTACCCGATGTCTCTCAGAGCCTTTGCGACTATGTATGCCTGAGCAGTAGGTGAATAGACAACCACGATATAAATATTGCAGTACAATACAGCAAGGATCCACAACCCCGGGGCAGGTGCTGAGCTCCCGGTGGGCCAAGTGCTACACAGTACTGATATCCTGCATTAATACAGAAAAGGCTGTGGCTATATCTCTACTCTCCTTTTTTTCGCCCCAGAATTAACAGCATATCCTCACTTTGTCCACTGACAGCATTGGAAAACCAGGTACACAGGGGAGAGGAACAAGTGGGGGAACAGGTATGTACAGCTGAATTTGCTGGTCATTACAGCTTCTTGTTCCCTTAACAATTTCACTTCTGTGTGAACAGAAATACACTGTATTTTAGCTTCTACAAAACCCTTTCAGAGGTGCCTGTCTATGCACAAAGGTATATACACACACATGCACGTTTCTCCTGTATTTTAGACTGTCCATATTTAAGGATTCAGCCCTTCTGTTTGTCAATATTATTCCTCACACCCTGCAAAAAGAAATGCTAACAATTGTTTATTCTCTGCTTTCCTTTCCAGATCACTCATTGTTAAATATCCTGTCAGAACATTGCATTTATGAATGTTCATTATTAAGGGCTTGATCCTTAATGTCCTGAGAATGGTGGTCTTTGCCTTGACTTCCATACTGTAAAACTAACTTTTCTCCCCCTCTTGTAATGGGGATCTATAGTTAATTCTTATATTTTCTTTTTTTGTCTTCTGACTGGTTGAAACACCTTTGTACGACTTGTTCTGGGAGACCAATATACTCAAATATGTTAAGCTACTTATCTGGGGACACCAATGACCACACCAGGAGGCATCTGCATATGTATGATACAAATATATATGATACAAATAAAGCTATTTCTAAAAGGGGACAGAGTTCCTAAGGCATCAGCTATTTTCAAACTAATTTTAAAGGGTCTATCCTTCTTTCATCCCACCTTCCCCTGTTCTGCCTTTGTTCAAAATCACATAGCTTATATTTAGTCTCTTTGTGCAACATCTTTCCTCCTCTGGTAGGTTCTGGGATGTTATTTCCCTTTTTTATTTTTTTTTCCTTGAGAGAATTCAGCTCACCTTCTCAGTTTATTCTCTAGTCCTTTCATTTTATAGCCTGCTGACTGAATATCTCTCTGATCTGAGACACACGTCAGTCAACTTTATTGATCCTGTCAAGAGAATAAAAGCAGAGTCCTTAAATGGCATATGATCCCAGACCAGACCCTGTAGTAAGTCCCAGCTCTAAGCCTTTGTTCAGGGCTGTCAGAAAACCTGTGGGCCACTGCTGAAAAAGAGCTAAAGCCATCTTGCAATGCACATCCAGCCCGTGACTGGGCTCCTATTTCCTCTGCAACCTGTTTGCTTGGTGATATGGATAATAAAATATATCCATAAAATATGGATAATATTTTTATCACTTTCAAATGGTAAGCAGGTTAGTGTGCTCATTCTCAGGTTAACGCACTTTCTCTGTCGGACAGGTGAAAGACAAGAAATTAGTGTTGGTCTCACTAAGGCTCAACCTTACGCTCCACAGACTGTTTAGGTAGATTTGGATGTGGGACCGACAACATGCTGGCCTTCGTGGAGGACAAACAGAGAAGCTGGTCACAGCTTAGGAGAAGAGGAAGCCAGCAACAGAGTGTTTCCCCCCTGCTGTTACAGGACCGAGGCAAGTTTTTCCAACTTGCTGAGGCTGAAGTATTTTTTTCTTCTCTGGATAATTCAAGAATATTTCTTCAATGATTTCACATCTGCAGCATTTGTCCAAGGCTGTGGTGTTAACAGATGCAGTGATCTGATGGTTCAGCACAAGGGGGAAGTCTAGCTTTACCTTCCACTCCCGCACAGGTGCTCAGCAGACACCTCTGGGGCACTGGGGTCCTCCAGAAGGTTTGTGCATTGAACTGTCTCACAGAAGGGTTGAAAAGCACCAGAGCTACTGCAAGGGAGGGGACAGGGCCTGAAACAGTTCTTTAGGGGGCAGTAAGAAAGGCTGGAGCGTTAGCTCCAGTAAGACCAGCCGTGACCACAGCCAAGACCTCAGCCACATGGAGGTGAGCCCTGCTCATTTCCCCAGTGAGGTGTCCCCGCAGCCCTAACCTTCTCCACCACTTGAGCCCTAATTGCTGCCTCCCCTGGTGTCCTGCTGCCCCCACAGTGTCCATACCCTGATGCTCACATCATGCCCTTTACTGCGATGCACTTGTTTTCTGCCACAGTGATTTGCAGCAAGGAGTTTCTACCTGAAAGCCCACAGCCAGCACCCAGTGATACGTGAAGATGAGCTTTGTTCTCTGTTCACCTCCAGGAACAGAGAGATTTTGAACTCCAGGCTAAACTGGGGCTTCACTTCTACAGGTCTTCTCCATGCCAGCGGCCGGTCTCTGCAGCGAGGCAGAGACAGCCTAGGGCAAGGCTTTTCACCCAGCTCCACAGTGATATATCTGCACAGTTGTGGCCTGCTGTGATCCCTGAGACAGGTCCCCGTGTGCCTTTCCAGGCAGTCACAACATCCTCTCGCCCTGGCTGTCGGTGCTCAGGGGGTGAGGCTGGGCAGGCACAGGTACGCGGCACTTGAGGAGTTAATAAAAACCGCTGGATTAAAATCATTACGTTGTCACCGAAGAACCCTGCTGTTAGCCACAGGGAAGGACCTCATCTGCAGCTCCCTTGCAATAAAATGAAGGGTAATTTCATCCAGTCACCTGCTGCTGACCTATTTAAAGTACACAGAGGCAGGGCAGAGCAGGTCGCTGCCGCCTCAGCCCGCAGCGCATTGGGCCCAGCTGTGGGTAAGGCCATCCTGGTGCCACCTCTTTGGGGAATGGGGGTGCCCACATCTTCTTTTCAGCCCGGCCAGGGAAAGGGGGGGGGGGGAAATTGGTGCTGTCTGGAGCAACGCTCTGTGTAGCGTGTATGTTTTGGCCGGAAAGAAGCTGGGGAGCCTGGCAAGCGCTGGGGGCTCTGTTACACCGCGTGAGCCTTACTCCGGGAGGTCTTTTCCCAATGTGGAGACCCCACGCCGAGCTATCAGCAGACGGCAGCACGGCCCCGCGAGCGGGATCCGCGCCGGGAGGTGTTAAGAGCCTGAGCTGAAAGAGTTAACGCCTCAAACACCCAGCAGGAGAAGAAAGGGATGTCACAGTGCTGCCGAGGTAAGGCGCGGCTAGAAATAAGGGATCTTGCGAAGGCAGCATAGCGCTTTCCTGGGGCCAACTCCCTTATTTTGGGTTAACTGTCTCAAAACAAGGCTGAGGCAGCGTGGCCCCTGCGTCTCTGACAAGAGGGCGGGGACGCGACCGCCCTCTCCCCCCCCCCGCCCCTGTCTGAGAAGGTTCGAGAACAGCAGACTGCGCATGCGATCTAATTAGCATACGGGGCGGGGCTGGGGCGGGGGCTAGTCTATAAATAGCGGGACTCAGGGACGCCATTTGTGTGCACGCGCCGTGCGAAGGAGCCGGGTGAGAGGCGTTGCTGGAGCCCAGGGCGGTGATGCGGCTCTTTCCTTTACCGCTGTCTTTATTTCTTTCTGCCACCGGTTCTGCAGCTTCTCTAGCCGTGCATTTAAGACACGGACAAGCTCTTCTTACTTGCAGTGGCTTGGTTTGCGCAACCATGGAAATTGCCTGTGGAGGTTAGTTTTGCACCGGTATCTAATTGGCTTGAAAGTAAGTCTTGGGGGCATCCAGGCATCAGCTCCAGCATCTTGTAATATGTTACAGGATATTGCTCTGTTGAGGAGGGGTACATGGTTGCTGTGACCCCCCCCCCCCCCGCGGAGTCAGGCTGGTATCTAGCAGGAATTAGCTGGGCTGGGTTAGCTGGTTCTTCAGCGAGACATAGAGCTCAAGCCTTCTGTCCACTCCACAGAGGATATATAAATACATTAAAAGATTATTACTACTTTTATAATATTCAGTGTTTCCCAGCTCCTGGAGTCATACGACAATTGGGAGCAGGGGGAAAGCTGCTTTCATGTAAAAATTTAAAAAGCGCTTTTGCAGCCATATTGGCACAGAAAAAAAGGCAGGGGATGCTATCTAGGAGTGGTGACAGCTCCAAAAGCCAACTCCATAGAGAACCATCCACTGATTGCTCCTTTTAGAAATCTCATATTTCTAAGCCAGTCATGCAGTTTGGTCTCCAAGCCACATATTTCTCAGGACATGCAGTGCCCTAAGTGTCAGTGATTGCCAGTGGCTGTAGGGGTCGGGCACTGTTACTGCACATCCTGCTGTCTTTGAAGGAGCTGTTGCATCCCAGGACAAGTATGTCATGAAGCTGCCTCCATAGGCAGCTACTCCCTCCTATCTACATGTGCACTCAGGCATGGACCCCCTCTCTGGGGTCTGCTAACTCCCACCCAAATCCTTTCCAAACCCCTTTTCTCCACCCAAGCAAACAGATATTAATTTATTTCACCAACTCTGTCCATAGCTTCAAACTGTCCCCTGATTTCTTTCCTCATCAGTACCCCAGGCAGTGGGGGGCAGTGATTATAATGTCAGACAGGGTTTAAATTAACTTTAGACTTTACAGCATAGCCATAGATGGTCTATGCAAGCCAGTTGGGATAGTCAGTAAAGAGATATGGGAATTTTTAGGATGCAATGATCAGTGTAATTGTCTGTATTAGAACAAAAGAAACCATCCACTGGTTTGACTAAACCTGTGGTGACTGTAAAGGGCCTGGAGTGTAAAGGGCTTGTAGTAGAGAGGGAGACACCTATAATAATGTTGGAAATCAGGTAAAATGAGTCTTACCCTTGAGATCAGGTTTCCTGGTGTTTCTTGCAAGGAAGGCAAGAATCTTTCAATTTTTACAGTGTCTCCAGGACTCCCCCATCCTCTTTTGACTCCATGAAAAAAGCAATATTCCAAAATGCTAAAAATTCAAGTGGAAGGCCAAGCCAGGCTGTGTCTCTTTTCACATACTTATGAATGCCCCTGTTTGTGTCTGTGTTACCTGTGAAGGGAAATCATCATTTCTAAGGGACTTTGCTAGAGGCAAGAGGTGGACTACTAGAGCCGTGTCCTCCATTTAGGAATAATAGCCATTAAACTCCTTGTTGCTATGGGGCTGCAATTTCCAGAGGCGATACCCATTATCAGAGAACTGGCTGCTGGCAAGCAGTTAATGAGGGAGCTTTGAAATGGCTCAGTAAAAAATCCAGCTTCCCTGCAGACTTCTGAGACGTGTGTGAAAGAGAAGAGGGAGCCAAAGCTGGATCCAGCTGTGATCTGCGCAGACATGGGGTGGCTGGCAGCTTCATTATTGCTCCACAGACTGAGGAAAACCCTTTTTTGGGGGGGGG
>NW_020448963.1:953906-955598 GCF_003343035.1 Apteryx rowi
AAGGCTTTATGGGATTCTGCTGGCCTCTGGGCAGATCAGGACACTCTGCCCTGAGTCCGGATCCCCTCTATGTGTTCATGAAGTATCAGGTAAGTCATCATTCAGTCCTATCGAGTGATGAGGGTGGGAGTCCATGAGAGGAAATCCTAGGCAACAAGAGCTGAATAAGCACAGCCTTGTCCACGCTCAGTCCCTGGAGGCCTAGGAGACACCGAGCTCATTGCTGGTCCTGTACTTCAGATGGGGCATTTAAAAACAAACAGTGCAGCTAACCCTGAGGGTCTCCGCAGTGCTTCTCCTGTGGACCAGCCTCCTGCTGTCCCCCTGTTCATCCTCCTCTAAAAACGCCAGAGCCAAGAAAAGTGTCCCCCTGCACTTCCATGGGGGAGGCCAAATTAAAAAATGCCTTCCCTTTGGAAGACCAAGGCTCTGCAAGCAAATACTCATTTCCTACCATATGTCCTTGGGGTTGAGGACTGAAGTGCCCTAAGCTGTCCCACTTCCTCAAATCCCCTTCTCCAGGTTTATGGTCTGCTGCGTGCTTTCTGGAGCACGCTTCACCCCATACCCATGAAATCAGCTTTGGCCATGGGAAAGCTCTTCTTGCTTGTGCTCCTACTCAAGCCCATCCCAGCAGCCTGCTGAGCTGAGAGAATGCAAAGGTGTCTTTAAGCAGTGAGTCCTGGTTGCTCAGGGGCCTGGGCACATACGAGAGCCAGGGCATGGGGCAATAAGTTTTCAGTGCACAAAGTTTGTGCTGGTTTTTGGTCTCTGCCTCTCCTCAGCAGTAGACAGGAGCTAGGAGAACAGTGAATCCAGCTGGATGTAGGTGCTGTCTGGATGAGGGAGCTGCACACCTACACAACTACTCCAGTACTTCCTGGTGACACAAAAGCATCTTTTGTCAGACTGCATAAGGGAAGAGGGAGACATCATGGTCCTCCCATTCCTCTCCCCTAAAGTAAATCTGTCCCTGGAGCAGGCACAGTCAAGATTCCTGTATAGATGTGTGTAGTCAGGCCTAACTCTCTGGGACAAGAAGTTTCTCTGAGGCACAGGGCCTCCAAAGGCCCAGAGCTGGATGAAATAAGGCAGCTGTCATGTTGGCAGGTTTTTTTAGTGTTTGTCTTCCTTTTTGTTTGTTTGTGTTTTCAGAGGACTGATGGGAATTCACATCCATGCTTCCTTTTCTGAAATGAGAAAGTCTTCATCCTGCTCGTGACTGAGGAAGAAGAGAAGAAAATTGAAGGGGCATTTTACTGCAATGCCAGGACTCTGCTGCTTTGTGATGGAGCCTGGAGGTATGCCAAGACTGTGACAGGCACTGCCACCGCTACTGAATGCCTTTGAGTATCTCTCACTCTCCAGGGGCCCTATTAATAGTGAAAAAATACTGGGCATCATCGAACCTGTGCTAGCACTGGTCCTTCTGTTGCTCTAAATCATCCCTGAAGCAGATACACTAAATATCCCTGCTCAGGTTGCTGAACATTTTTGACGTACTCAAAGTTATGTTATCTAAATTTGGTGTAACAGTGTGCAGGTTTAGCTAGAGAAGATGCTGGGATGTCCCCAAGGTGCCTTGATTATGCTCTGGAAAATGGAGGGAATTGCCCAGTTTTAAGGGGGGAAAAAAAACAATTTCAGCATCAGCACATCTGAAAATACAAAAGAAATCAGGGTTTGATTGGG
>NW_020448963.1:955627-1031586 GCF_003343035.1 Apteryx rowi
GGGGGAGAGGATGTAAAAATTTCTGGTATCTTCATTTTCTGGAACCAGCTTCTGGGATGGCCTTTTCTTCTTGTAACCAAGAGGATTAGAAAAGCAGGTTTTCATTGAAATGGGCAATTCTAATCATATGACTCCAGGAGCAGCAGATTGAGATAAATGTAAAAAAAAAAAATCATAATGCCTGGTAAGCAGTTCTTAAGTCTGTATTTTTTTTCACTGGCAGAAAGGCTGGACTGCCTAACATATCTTATTAACCTGCAGATATTCCATGAGGTTGTGGCATCTAGGACATATCACATTTGCTGTATGTCTAGATCTCAGTGCATGGGATTTTTTTTGAATCAACATTATGTTGGCAAGCCAGGGAAGAAAAAAGGATTTTATTTTTATTCCCTTAAAATGAAATGTGTTCAAAGGAGTATTCTTGCATTCTTGTCAGGGAGCAGGCAGAGCCAGCTACTCCAGTACTGAATATTTCTTCAAGTCCAATGCTCTGAGGCCACTGATTCTTGCTTTCTTATCCCCTGAGGTTGGCAATACTACCTAATGGCAATGCTGACCGTCCTCTCCTTCACCATCCGAGCCTGCACCACTGGGAGCGTGCCTGGATACAGGAGCATTCAGCTGGAGCCCATTCGGCACTGTCCTCTCTTTTGACTTCAAAGCTCGCTTCAACCTTACAAAACTGTCAAGAGAATGAACCCGCCGGTGATGGGAGACAAAGGCTGCCAGCAGTGCCCAGAGGGACACAGAGGGCTCCCAACGGGACAACGGAGGCTCCGGCTGAGCTCTGCCATCTGGGACCATGGAGACACGTGCCCGTCGCTCTCCCTAGCAGATGGAAAGTGCCCAGACTTTTCCCTTTAAGCTACATACACATCAGGACCTGATTGAGCCATGCAGGCTGTTTCATTTGAGATCATGCAAGTGTTTGGGGTAAAATTTCATCCAGGCAGCTTCTGCCTGTTTGTGTTATCAGACATGTGGAGCAGGGAAAAAAAGTGTAGGAAAATGGGGATGACGGAGGAAGTCAGGAGGAGAAGATTCAGTTTCTGGGAAGAAGAAATGCATCAGGTCCCTGCAGGATGCTGCTGGCAGGAAGGGGTTGTAGGCAATGTAGGAGATGTGATAACTCATGTTGCTAGTTTCCATTGTCTCTGCTTTAGCCCCATTAGTGCTGATGAAAAACGCTGTGTCTAGGCAGGACTAACCATATAATTTAGCTGTGGAGAGCCCGCTTGGAGTTCTGGCTCGGTGCTGCAGACAGTGCAACAGCTGTGTCCAGCCAGCCCTGCTCAAAGCGTGTGCGGATGTGTCTGCGCCGCACGCTGTGCTGTGCGGTGGTCCTTGGCTGTCTCCAAATGAGCCAGAGACACACCGGGATGCAGTCAGCCTTCCCCCAGGGCTGTCCAGGCCAAGCGCAGCTCTTCAAGTAATTCTGCAGCTCAGGCATAAAAAGCCTTTGGACAGCTGTCTGTTTTAGTCATTCCCTATCCCACCAGCTTCCTGGGTACTTCCAGGTTCAACGCTATTGCATGAACTGACCTTCAAAGCCTGGGGCTGTGTTGCTTTGCTATAACTGGCATTATGAAAGACAGAATCTGTTGTTTGCAGCCTGTTATGTGCAGCAGTGGGACAGCAGGGTGGGAAATTGATCTTTACTTTCCTTTTTGCTATTCCCTGGGCCAGAGGGATGCTCTGAGAGAGCAGGGCCACATGCTCTGGAAACCCAGCAAACCCAGAAGCACTGCAGGGGCAGAGATTGATGGGAAGAGAGCAAACGGGAAAGGCAGGACCTGCCAGCAAGGAGTGGGCAGGCGGCAGAGTTATTCACAAGCCCTTTCTACTTTCCTTCTGCTTCGTTTTGAGGTGTCTCTAAGATGGGACCCTTCTCAGGCAGAGGGAGGCAACTTTGTTGCAAGGAGGGATTCTAACCGCAGAGAACAGGTCTGCTGGGGGCATTATTATGCCCTGCCTCTCTCTCAAAGGCTGCAAAAAAAGCAAGTGATGGTGCAAACACTTCTTGGATATAGCCCAGCCTTTTTGATTTGATGGGTGAGACACAATATGCCTGCTGTGGTCAGGGAGGATATGTGGAAAAACTGCCGTCCAAAATCCTTTGCGCAGCCTTGCTGGACAGAAGGTGGGTCTAGAAAGGACACAAAAACGTGAAAGCGAAACTTATGAAACACTGCTAACCCAGGAAACACTTGAGACTCCATCATGGTTATGGGTGTGCAGGCCCTTCCTGGGGGAAGCGGTAGCTCTCAGATGGTCAAGAAATGGGGGATAATGAGTGAATTGCTACAAATCACACTGAGGTAGAGATTGGAAAACTTATTTATGAAATCTGCAGAAAAGGAGAGAAAACGAAGAAGGAATGGGATGACAGTGTGTAATATGTAAAGAATGTGAATTATCTACATATGCACTTCATTTCCTTAGCTTTGAGGGAAAGTCTCTGCACAAACTGTGAAGGAAGGTGTGGAGAGGTTGGTGGCAAGGCAAGAAGGAAAGAGTTCCCCCAAATGGAGATGGAGCGAAACTGTGAGGAGCCTGATCCACTGAGATCAGCAAGGGGATCTTTGCAGCCCGCTTTTGCAATTCTGGGGTATAGGCACAGGGGCTTACAGTCTCCACTTGAGTATTTTGAATGCCATCAGGGGCTGGGCCGCTATCAGAGGTACTGAAATGTAGTGAAGGTACCAAAGAGGACGTCCTCATCTGTGAACAGCTGAAGAAGGCAAAGTCCCAGGTGAGGGACTATCAGCAGGACACATGCAGCCAGAGCTTTCCTGAGGTCATTTTGTCTAAACATGAGGGTTTCCCAGCAAAACGCAAGGTTTGCCACCTGTGGAGCGAGGGTCAGACTAGCTGCTGGCTCTGATTCTGCTCCGAGTCTCCAGCAGAGGAAAGACTGCTTGTGCTTTGCATCTTCCTTTGAACATTTACCATTGCAAGGCTCCTGCTATCAACTCTGTGCCACCTTGCTGAAGCCACAATTCCCACCCAGCCACATCGGCTCAAAACCACAGCACCAGCCTGGGGCATCGCAGTGTGCAGTATGAGCACAGTTCACGCTGGGGGTGAGGCAATAGGAAGACAGGACTCTGAGGTTGTTTCTACCATGGATTCTCTGCATCACTAAGGGCATGACCATTCCTCCTCTTTGGAGAGCATATATAATGCACTTTACATGATAATGGCCATGCGTTATGAATATTTCCAGGTTACAGCATGTTAAGAGCAAACCCTCTCCCCAGTACCCTATTTTCCACTCTGCTGCATTGTTTGAGCCATGAAATCACCAGCAATATTCCCTTTCAGCTGCATCCCTGGACAGATGTTGCATTGCTTGAGGAGGGGTGAGGCACAGGCAATAAATCTGTGCTCAGAGAGGCTGAGTGTTGGGATTAGTGCTTCAGATGCTCTTAACATCTGCAGTGCCAGGACAGCCCCAAATTCATTGGTGCTGGAACCTGGGGGGCAACAGCAGCAAGGCTGGTAAGAGCTCTGAGAGCTTTTTTTTTTTTTACCTATTGCCACTGTCAGGGAACAAGGCAGGAGGGAGCTTTTCTGGGGGATGATAATCTGCAGCCCTTCCAAATCTGTAATACAGTTTCTTGGCTCTGCCTGTGATTCCCAAGACGGAGGAAGGTTCAGATTTTTAAGGACTGGCTATGTGAAAGGGGTAAGGCTGAGGAGCTGAGAAGAGGGCTGGAAGGATCCTGCAGAGCAGGCATGATGGATGTGTGTCAGCTCTGAAGAGCTCTTGTGGCTGGGAAGTGGGGTGAGGTTGGGTTCTGGCAAGTCACAGAGCTTGGGGTTCAGCCCCTGCCATGAAAACAAGGTCCTGCCAAACCAGATGCAGAGGGAAGCCATTGCTGGGGACTGGCCTTTGGCTCTGGTTTATCTCCCTGTCCAAAGTCTGTCCCTCCCCTGCTGCTCCGCTGATCTGAGTTGAGCTTTGTTGCTCTGTGTTAGTAGAAAACCTTCCTACTTTTCTGTCTGGACTTTCCTTCTTGCTCTGACTCTATTTTCCTTCCTGCACTAACCTTTCCTTCCCCTTCATCACAGGGATTTACTCATTCTTCCTTTGTGGAGACCAGCAGCACAGGGGATAAGAGGACTCCTGAGCAGCCATGGATGGGTTACAGCTGCGGGTAAGGTTATCCCTGTGCAAATCACAGCCCTCCGCTTTTCCTCAGAGTCCCCAGCAGCTAATGGGAAGAATACCCAGCCCTGTCTATATCTAGTGAGCCTGTTAGCTGGGAACTCTGTCTATCACTGCAGGGGAACTCCAGGAGGCTGTTGAGGATTAAGCCCCAAGCGTGGCCGAGCTCCTGCTGTAAGCTCCTCCATCTCTCCTCCCTGCGAACCGCCAAGCCTGCCCAGGGGCTGCTGGCTGGAGGCACACAGGGGCTGTCCATCTCATGAGTTAATCGCCTCCTGTTCAAATGTCAGGAGGAGATGAAGCTGCTATAAATAGATCACGAAGCCCTGATGGTTTCAGCTGTGATTCACACACATGGTAGGGAAGCATTAGAGAGAATTAACATTCAATCTCTCGGGCGCTTTCCTGAGAGCAAATACCACTCTGTCCCTGTCACTTAATCTCCTCACCCAGAGGAGATCTGCAGCACTTTCTGAAAGCTCTGAATGGGTCTAGTAGACAGGGAAACCCTGAGCAGAACCGGCAGGTGGCTAGAGAGGAAAGGCCACTTCAGCCAGTGCAGCCTGTGACAAGCAGCTGCATTTAGGAGCATGGCAAGGCACTCTGCTCCACCCTTACCAGGCTTGAAATCAGCCGGTGTGGATTTGGTACAGCACATGCACGCTGAGCTGCCTGACAACGGCCTCTGTGATTGAGGTGACTTCTGGTGATGGTATGCACAGGGGGCTGGGAATATTTCCTGCTTTCCTGAACCTGTGCTAAGATGTGCCACTGATGGAGCAGCTCGTAGCGTCTGTGGTAGTCTGCCTAGATGGTCATGGGGAGGGTGGGAAGACCGTGTATGTGAGAGTGGTCTATGTGAAACCCCCATTCCTTCTCCTTATCCTAAACTGCCAAAGATCAGGGAAAAAGCAGAGCATGTAGTTAACCCACTCTGGGACTGCTTCTGATGGGAGGCTGTGTGTGCTTGTTCCTGCATGTGTTTGCATTTATTTGAATGTGTCTAAGTGCTTGGTACACCCTTCCCCTGCTATGCTGTGTTTATGCTATTAGCAGCGATGGTCACTGAATAACGTACATGAGATGGAGAAGCCAGCTGAAAGGAAGGTGAGATCAGACAAGTATCGGAGTGGGAAATGTGAAGAGTCTATTTGTAGATATCTGTCTGTTTGTCTGCCTGTCTCCCAGGGTGTTGAGTCAGTTCATCTCCTCAGGATAATGAATATTTCTTGCAGCCAGAACTAGACTTATGGTCTTATTTGGTGCCCATTGGATAGAACAGAGGTCCTTGTCTCTAGTTTCATAGCATTGCCATCGTGGCACTGGATTATGGGTCAGAGAATGAACCAGATGTTCAGGGTGCTCACCATGCACAGGAGGAGATGGGGAGTTCAGACTAAAGGATGAGAAGAGTTTGGCGTCAGTATCTTTGGGTCATTGGTTAGTGGTCTGAGGAGTATGGAGTTTGTGAAGTGAAGCATGTACCAGAAAATTTCTTCCTGTCACCTTTGTTTTGGAGATGCAGGAATCAGGGTTTCTCAATGAAGCAAGGAAAGAGGCAGAAAAATGGCTGGGAAACTCTGGTTTGGTGGGAGAGTCAGCTTACTATGATGGAACTAAATATAAGAAAATCATTCCATGACTACTGCAGGGCAAAGAGGGTCCCATCCCACCCCTTGCTGCAGGAAAGCTGCATCTCATTGCAGCTCTTGGAAACATTCTCCAGCATAAACTAAAACCTGCCAGAGTGTGGGTGATTAACCACAGATCTCAACGCATGGGCTTTTCCTAGTGTAGATCTGGGTTCCTGCCTACTAAGACACTGTATAAGACTGTAAATCTAAGACAAGCTCTTTTTGGTGTCACAGGCATCCCCTGGCAAGTAACATGTCACTTGGTCTGATAGCTGGAGTATGGAGTGTGTGTCTGCTCTAGCAGGCTCAGGTGGTCGGCAGGCACCTGCGTGGTTTTAAGCCATCCTTGAAGGCTTAATGATGTTATGGAAGAGCCTAGAGTAAGTTGTGCCTTCAGAAATTTTGTGGGAATGTTTGAACAGACTAAATGGCTTTGAAAATAATTGTGACGTAATTCTGTTCTCATTTAGAAAGTAGAATTTCAACTCAGTTTTTGCAGGGGCTAGATTCCCCCACTGGATCCTTCTTCATAGTCAGAAAGCCATCTGCAAGCCTGGAAGTGGCTTTGCAGGATTCCTTGTTGTTAAGTGATAAGGCTCAGTTGCCTGCAGAAGCTGTTCCATGAACCATCCTATATCTGAATTCAGAGAAAAGGGCCATGTGGAAATCTATAGGGGGTATTTTAGTCTGTCTATACTACAAACGAGTCCAGACAACCTGAAACAGCTTTGGAATGTGGACCATATTGGATGCAAATGGCAGGCCATATGTTTTATAACATTAATTGCCAAACTTTCAAAAGCACCCTACTGACCTCCTATAGTCAGTGAAAGAGCAGAGCTCATGCTTAGGCACCTAATCATTTGTCATCTGTTCCTTGTTATTCTTTAACATTTATATGTTGGTATCACCAACCTGGATGGTCTCCAGGGTGGAGAGCTGCACAAACCCAGAATATTAGCCAGTTTTCCAAAACATTACTTCTGTAAATGCCAAGCTTACAGATGGTACATGATATAATGGGAATTACAGGGACAAAATAGGTGGGTAAAGGCAGTACATGGTGAAAAATTCTATCATTTTGTCTGTAAAAGCTGGATTTGCTTAGACAATCTGGCTGGTGGCATCCATGAACAGATACTGGATGCTGGAAAAAGGGGTTGGAAAAGATATCCGGGAATAAGTCATGATAACTGAGATGGGAGGAAATGAGAGCTATAAAAAAGAATCCTGCCAGCCTGGGTTGATGAGGTTCACCTGCAGGTTGTGGGGAAGTCAGGCTCTCAGCAGCTGGTGTTCTTCTGTGACAACCAAACAGGTGGGGAGAATAACATCTTGCAAACTTCATTAAAAGACAGGAAGTCATCTCTGGTTCCAGGCATTGCAACTTGGTGTGATATGCCCAGCTCTTGTGCTGCAAGAGTACAGGAATTAGTCCTTGTCCCTTCAGTAGCTGCATTCTCTGATTTAGTGTGTCTTTCACCCAGCTGGTGTGCGTGCGAGGCAGTTTCTTGCTCTGTTATTTCCTCTGAGATCATGTCTGTTCTGCTTACAGCAGGCCTCCAGCAGCCGAGGCCGCCTCAAGTTCTCTGTTACGGAAGTGAAGTGGATTCATGTCTTGGTCATCTTCTTCTTCCTGCTCTCTGTTGCTATGACGGGCTGCTTCCTCTGGCAGTACAGCCTCCCCAAGGTGGAGCCCAGTAAGTAAGCAGCTTTAAACCTGCCCATGGCTTGGTAGAGAAGCTTGTGGGCCCAGTAAACACCTTTCTTTACCCATGTGGCCATTTTTTCCTCAAAGAGCTTACAGCACACATTTTCCACTTGCTAGTTGACACAAGGACACAGAGGAGATGAATATAGAGTTGACAGGGTGCCACGAATTTCTGCCAGTGTCCAGAGTGATCTCTCACTCAGGGGGCTGGGGACAGGAGGAGGAAGGGGCAGGGAACATCTTCAGTCCTGCTAGCTCATGGATGGATTTGCCAACACACTTTAACCTCAATTCGTTCATCAAGGGGTGGGCCATTTTATTTCACATTTTCTGTCTTTTTCTTTGGCATCCAGGTATAAAAGTCATCCCAGCTTAGAACTGGTTCAGTTTTACAGCTTACCATGTTGTTTAGCTCATGGATTTGCTTCTTTCCCTTAATGTTAGATCTTTGAGCCAGCTCAAGTCCCCAGTTAGCACTAACATTCCTTTATGTTGATTATTGTAAACTCAGTGGATAGACACAAAGGATGGAACATACACAGTGTAAGTGGATCAGAGTTTTAAGAACCCCAAATGTGGCATAAAATCCACAGTGAAGGTGCCAGTAACAGACCAATAGACTAATATTGTCTAAAAAGATTTCAAACCTTACATTTTTATCACAGACTATCAAAGGCTGCCTGTAGGATATTTTGGGCCTGTCCTCAGTCAGCGCAAAGGCTGTGTAATGCCATTTCTTTTCTGATCTCTATTTCTAATGCTGCATGCCTGATGGGTAAGAGAAAAGAGAAATCATAAGCATTTTGCTGATAATGTACAGAACAGAGAAGCGATGCTTTTGAACACCTTGGGATAATCTGGGAAAAGAGTGGACCTAAGTGGAAAGGTTCCCATTTCTCATTGAAATTAAATATCTTTGCTTGCACCAAAAAAGTCAAGATGCATCTGTGCCATGTTCAGAACACACTTCCTGCATACCACTTGTGCTGTGTTTGTAGCCAATCAGCTGTTGTTATAGTGTTAACTTTCAGATGGTACTGGCAGTTCCTGAGGTCACAATATGCGTGGGACAACCCTGTCCTCCTGAATTCAAACTCAGACCCTCCACTGCATGGGGGCAGGGCACTTCCACCAGGTCTAAACCCACTGGCAGGTGCCCTCAACCATCTCCTGCTGTCCCAGTCCCTCATTCTTCCAGGCTGCAGAGTTGGTGGAGCCTGTTGTGGCTGTCTAACCCATGTGCTATATCCTTTTGGAATGAACATAAGAGTCTGGTGCTCTTTTTAAGTCCTGTGTTTTGTCGGGTAGAAACAATCCAATATCCTCTATTTGACTATGCAGAAGTCTCCTTCAGCTTTGGACAACACAAGCAAAAAAGCTAGCGCTGACTGCTTGATGTGGTTAAAGCTTGTGAGTGTGTCTATTTGTGTAACGTGCCATCTTTGAAATGTTTTCCAGGCCCATCTGTGATGGAAGTGAGATCAGAAGCTGTGCAGATGTGTCCTCGCTATCCTGAACCAGTACCACTGGACCACCCCATCCCCATTCTGAAGGATGCACTGGAGAAGGTCTGAGGAGACAAATGGAGACAGTTCATAATTTTGCTTTTCTAAAGGTGTAAAGGCAAGGATATGTATTTTGCACTTGAGCGTCTCTGGGGAAGGAGATGGGGTGTAAAGAAGGTGGAGAACCAGTGAATCTAGAATGAGAGGTATGAAACTCCTTCACTGCACATACAGAACAGGTTGATAAGCAGTTATTTGATCCAAAGCTTAATGAACAAACAGCATTACTTGTCCATCAGGAGGTCTGGTGAGCATACTTCAGCACAAAATGACAGCTCTTCTTGGTCTTGACGTCTTATCCTTGTCTACAATTAGACAGCCTCCCTATCCTGGAAAGCAGATGACCCAACAGTTCCCATTCATCAGTGACCATCGCTTCCTTATTTTATTACTTTATTGGCTTTCCCACATGCCAGCATTCAAAAATTAGTTACTTGGAGCTAACTTCAGAAAAGAGGGAGAGAAGGGAAGGGAAAGGAAAGGAAGGCAAGGAAAGGCAGTGGAACCTGCATCTAAATCAGAAAGAGACCTGCTTTTCCTCAGCATGGTGCACTGTCTTTGAAGTTTTAGCACTGGCTATTTGCAATGAGGAAACACTGTAGTGTTGTCTTGACTGGATGGGCCATAAGAACAGCCGTACTCTGACAGGACATTCCTGAGTTTGGAGACCGCTATCATATAATATATCCTCTCATTTGTCTCTTTTCCAGGCTACAGAGTCCTATCTTAATTATTTATTCATAGTAAAGAAGCCATACAGACAGCAAGTGACCCACCTGCAGTCCTTCCTCTGTCCTACAAGCATCAAAGCCCCATCGCTCATCTAGGCAGGGTTATTCTGTTGCAGGGGCCAAGACCTAATTAGATGTGGCAGCCCTGGACCTTAGCATGCCTAAGGGCTTTGCCCATTGCCAAAATGGGAAGCAGGGGTAGATAAGCTGAGCCCGCTCCTCCTAATTTTCAGACCACAACACTGACTTTCCTAGCCGACAGCAGCTTCATATCCTGAAACAGGAGAGTTTATATTCACTAACAGATGAGGCTTAAGGAAACATTTTATGGATTGTGCTTCCCAGAAAGGTCTGTGCTTTCCTCGGAAGTGTCTTGTTAGTGTCTAGATCCAAAGGTATTGAATGCAATGATGCACAAGTCTGATAAAGCATCATGTATTTCTATGAATTTTCTGTCAGTCCAGGTAGGGCTACATACCTACCTCTGAGGAAACCAGACAGAGGACCGTACAGGCCAACACAATATCGCTCTGCTCCCCAGAGGTTCTGATGCCTCCAGGCAGTCCAGATGTGCCATCAGGAGACGGGGAGGGAAGGGTAGTGAACCAGTACAGAGGGACTTGGAGCAAGCTGGGTATTCCCGCTGCCTGCGGTCAGTGTACCCTCGCACGCTCATCCACAGAGGAGCTTCTGAGGACACTGCAGGGCCCGGCACTTCTCGTCTCAAATGCTGGGCTTGGAAGACCACTTCCTATCTCTTAACCTTTCTGTGCAAAAGAAAACTTAGGCATAATGATCGCATAGCCTTGAGAAAGTCACAAAAGAGAGATCAATGCATTCTGCTCTCGGGGGAGAGCACAGAGACCATTTAGGTCTACACAACGCTGGCACAACAGGAAGTAAAGAGCAATCACAGCCCTGTAGTCTGGGTGCTGTTACTCAGATTGTGGTTTAAACAGGACTCCAAGTCTAGCACGTCTGGTGGTATAACAAGTGTCATGGGATGTTTAAAAAGCCTGAACCTTGTTCTTGTACATCTTTGAACCTAAAATATTAGTGCAAGGAACAGATGTGCGCAATACAATTTAAAATGGAAGAAATTGCAATCATTAGAGTATTAGCATTTGTTTTTAATCATATGAGTATCGTAGATATTACAAGGATGAGCACCACATTCTACTGCACAGTGGACATGTAGAAAGAGCCAAAGGAAAAAAATTGATAATTCGGCAAAAGCAATTCAGAGTTAAAGTGCATTCTTTTTGCCAAGACATATTTGAAAAATCACCAACTCTCATGCGGACTCTTAAGTGCTTGGCAGTAAGTAGGGCTGATTTTCTGGGTTTAATACTGCATGTTACAGATGATACGCATTATAAGACTCTTCATTCGGAAATCTGTCATTTCCTGTCCTCCTCCAGGTGGATATGATGCTGCGCCAAAGGATTCATAGCTCTGGTCTCCCTGCCCTGTCTGCCATAGTTATCTACAATGATACTGTGCTCTGGACAGGCAACTTTGGGAAGAAGAATGGTTCGGACCCCTTCTCAGTGGTGCCCAATGAGTACACCATTTACAGGTGAGACAGACGTACCCCAGGCAGGAGAGCTGGAAACAACGGTTACATGTATTGGAGATCTGATCTCTAGGGACAGAGCTGCTGTCACAAGCCCTGCTTTCTCCTGCCCCAGGTGCAGCGTTTTGCTGCAGAAACCTCTTCTGGGTCACACTGAATCTTCATGAGACAATGCTACAGCTAAGTTATCGTTTACCCATGGCTTAATGAGTTATTTGGGGATTTTTTTTTAATTTGGTCTGACTTTATTTTAAATTTGAATACCAGTGAAAATCCAGGAGGAGTTGTCCTGTTGCTCCTCACATAGGGAAATCACCAGGTTTTGAAGAGGATAGGGCACAAATCGAAAGACTGAAACTTAGCACAGACTTTGTGAACAGTGAGGACACAGTCTTTTGGTGCTAGAGGATAAAAAAAGTTCAGTTTAGCAAAACAACAGCGATTTGGAGGAGTATGTTCTGGGAATGCAAACTAGACCTGTAGGCTTATTCATTCTCCTAGTGAAGTCAAGGACATATTGGCCATTATTTTTTATATGTAGTCAAAATCAAGCCCTGAATGCATATTACAAAGAAACCTCTGATCTGTGTATCTATAAAGCAGGCTGAATGTTTGCTTTGTATTCACTTTCTTTAAAGACATGTTTTCAGTGATTTATAAGTTTGATAAATTTGCAACATATGGGCTTCAATATGACTATCAAATGTTATCCTCAGAATAAACGATTCTGGATGTTTCAGCAGCTGCGATGGGCTGTTTTTTTCCCTCTGTATCATGGTACAATCCCTGCATACAGGAATACATGCCTTTTCTTCCAGAAGACCTTTTCTAAATCTTAATGTGTTCTCAAGCAACCCAGTATCCAGTCTGAATGTGAAATGCAAAACTTTAATAGTGTTTTAATCTTAAAATTCCAATAATTCCCTTTTTATCTTTTTATGGTATTTATTAAGCAATAATTTACAAAAATCATCAGCTTATAAATATTAAGTGGATTGAAAAAGTTCAGTAGTCCACTGCACAAGAGGAGACACTACCGAAGGCTGTTTCAGTCCATGAAGGGCAGAGTTAAGGGTATTGATTCAAACTGCATTCCTGCTTTTTAGACACTCCCTCCTGAATTAGCAGAGGTGTTGCACTTAGTTTCAGGTAGTGGGTCACTTGGGTGATTTGATCTGCTGAGCACGTGTCATCTTGGTTCATGGGTTGCTTAATGCTGAATTTTTGTAAATGTTTGTTCCATAACAGAATTGCCAGTGTCTCCAAGATCTTTCCCACCATTATGTTGTACAAGATGTGGGAGGAAGGGAAAGTCACGTCACTGGATGACCCTTTGGAACGTTACGCCCAGAGCTTTGTTATTAAAAACCCTCTGGGAAAGCTCAAGGAATCAGAACAGAGATACACAGCAGATGGGCTGATTTTGGGGGGAAAAGGCTCGATGCCACTTAAGCCATCGCCTGTCACCTTGCGCAGAATGGCCAGCCAGCTCTCAGGTGAGATGACACTGCTACCTGCCTGCTCTCTGCACATCACTATGCCCTTTGAAAAAGGCCACAGAGAGATTTCAGGCAGGATCCCTGGGGGCAAGCTGTCAGCAGCTTCATCAGGTGCTAAAAGGAAACTCCTCTCCAGGCACCTTTCCAGCCCAGGAAAGGGGTTGCAAAGGTGCACTGTGGGCTGGGGAACTGCTTCCCCCGGGCAGGGTGAATGTATATTTCTTTCAACACCATAGCATGACTTGACAGCAAGCTCAAATTGCACAACAACTTCTGCACTCCAGTTCAGAGTGCTCTTATTTTTGAGATGCAGGGTTGAGGGTCAAAGTGTCACCAAACTGTCTTTGCTTCGAACAGACAGACCTCAATTTCTGAGCTAAATTTAACTGTCAGTGTGGTCCCTGATCTGGGATTCCTGAGCTATAAATAGCTTTGTACTTGCTGACAGAGGATCCTTAATCCGCTCCTACTATTATAAGTGGGTAACTGATGTTAATGTAGAAGGAGCTCACAGGACTGTGGAGATCTGTAACCTCTTTCAGAAATACAGCTGTTAATACTCAACTTGGAGATCCCAGAATTGATTGGCCAAAGATGCAGTGTGCTGAGATCTGGTGCAGCATTTTGACTAGACCCTGCAGCACCCCTGATTTAGCCCCCCCCCAAAAAAAAACTGCAATAAATACCCCAAATTAGGAGCTCAGTTCAAAACAATGTGAAGTCCAGTACCTCAGGAGGGAGCAGAGCCTCACCTGAAGCTAGCCAAGAGACTGAGAGCCAGCTTTGGCTCCTGGCAGTCAAAGGGTTGCTTTTTTGCTCCAATATATTGTTAGGACCAGAGATTTGTAATGCTACATTGTTTCTGCCAGACCTTTGAGGGTGAATGAACATCTCCCTTGGTGTGTAACTTTTGGGCCCCTGTTTAGCTCCCTTTATGCACTAAATCCTTTTTTTAGGATGTGACCCAATATGCTGGAGGTCGGTATATATACAACACCAGCAGGGTGCACTAACCAACTTGGACCCTGCCAACCCAGTAGAGGGAGAAGCGCAATTTCAAAAACCCAGATGAATATCAAATGCAATGTTGAGGTCACATGTTACATTTCCTGATGGTCCAAAAAAAAAGAGTAGGTTCTGCTTAGCATAAAGATCAATGTCACCGCACTGAATATTGTAACAGTTTTTCATCTAAACTCTTCCAGTAGAAACTGGTCTATTATATAACCGCATTATCTGGGCTTTTTTACACTGCATATTGCAAAAAACAGTCCAAACAGTTTTCTCCCCACACTTGATGTGTACGTTGCTAGAGTGAAGTTCCAGCTTGTTAAGTCTGTGATTTTCGAATGTGTATGAATGACAGTATGAGATTCTATTGTAAATTATTAACAGCATGCTTGTCACATTAATTAGCAGCCCATGAAGCACAAATCAGTGACTTGAATTTTCTGTTATGCTCACACATTCTCTGGTTTACCATTTCTGGAGCCTTTCAGTGAACCTCAAGAGAGACAGTGCACTGGTGGAATGGAGCTAGGTGACCTTTCCAGGTGGTGTGGCATTTTCTTTGCTGCCACTATGGCAAGTGGGAAATGAAGAAGCCCAGCGTCTACTGGAAGATGCTCAGTGTCTCTCTTACCTGGTCATTAAGCTGCACAAATAATCACAGACCAGAAGCAGAAAACTGCTCTGGTTCCAGTTCAAATCCCAAGGTCAGACCAGTTGGGAAAAACATGCGCTTGCTGCTACAACAGAAATAAGGCTTAATTCAGCTTTGCCAAGATTTAACACACGCTCACTGAGCAGATGATGGCAAGTCATTTTTCTGTCATGTATCCTTCCTGATTTTCTCCTAACTTGCAAATCAAAGTCAGCTGTCAACTGTAAGGAGGATTTAATTCCTGATATAGTCGAGGTTCTGTGCTTGGTGAGCCACAAATCCAGTGCATTCTTTTAACTCAGTGAAAGCCAAAGGAGCTGTGGCATTTTAAAAAGTCCTGGCCCAAAGTTTTTAGTGAATTTCAGGGTAGTGGAATTAAAAGAGCTTCTTTCAATGTTTCCACATTCAAAAACTGAAGAAATTTTGCTAATGCTGAAACAAAAGCTAAAAATACTTTGGGCCAAGCCTAGAATAGGTCAGAGGAGTTCAAGTCTCATGGAGTGAGGGGTAAAGAACAAACATCTGTATACAGGAGCTGTTTCACACCTTTGTAGGCAAGGACAGGGATTTCCTGAGCACCTACTGTGCTCTTACCTTCCAAAATGTGCTTGGGGATGGTCATGGTTTTGTTGTTCATCAAGACATTTTTACCAAAATGCAGCAATCCACAGTTGGTGCTGAGGTAGGAGTTACATTACCCAGATTCAGGGGCCTGTGGCTTGCACAGTTTGGCCTGCGGTCTGGTATGAGCTGGTCCCTGTGGCACGTTTGCCATGTGTATAAGTATATGCTTTTATCGTGGTTGTTTCCGTCTTGCCATTGAATCTTGTTTTTGCTCACTCTTCACCAGATTCCTGGGCCGGATTTGTCTCAAGTTGTTTGAACTTTTCTCCTCCATGACACAGGTCTGCCCAGGAGGCTGCGATCTACCAGCCTGCTGTGGAAAGGCAACACGCAAGATGCCCTAGCTCTCCTGAAAGATGATGTGTTGGTTGCTGACCCAGGAACCAGGTCAGATGTATTTATTTGTGGGCTTTTGGTCTGGGATCATTTTCTTCTCCCTGGACATTAGCCACACTTGGAATCTCCATGGCCAGTGGTCATTCCTAAGGGGAGCTTCAGCTCATCTGTCTACACACACTCCTGTCTTAGGTTGGGAAGAGTGGCCTTTGGGGGTGCCACATTTTTTCATTTGAGTGCAGAGCCTGAATGAGAAGCCTATATGAGGCAAATTAAATTGCTATAATTAGGTTCAATAAACTTTAAATGTTAAAGATGTAGATTTTCAAAAATGGCCAGGCAAATTAATCTGATTTAAACTGTCATATATTTCACCAAGAATTTTCCAGCATCTGTAGACATTGCCATATCTCTAAATTATCATCAATAAGTTATATTAATATTTATTCCAATTTATGTACCCTGTTAAAAGCCTGTTACCTGAGTAGCAATCAAACACTGAAAAATATGAACAAGATCCAGTGGATAGAAGCTGAGGGACAGGGTTCAGACCAACTGGGGAAAACTTCCAAATTTTGCAAAATTTTGAGTGAGTATAATTAAATTCTGAACAAACTTGCCTTGGGCTGTTGAGAATTTGCTATGACTTGAAGTCTATAAGGTTAGAACACAGTTTTGATACCAGACAGCATTGTCTACCTGAGTATTTACATCACATTCATCAGTAAGACACCTGAGGACATCCACACACAGTTTTTGAACCACTTATAACTTGGTGTTGATGAGCTCTGAGATGAGTTTTAGCTCTGTCTCCCTGTTCCTGGATGCACTTTACATGCTAGCAGTTCATTCTTCCTAAAGGAAATTTCCATTCATTGCTATGGAAATTTTAAAATATTTTTCTTGGAATGTTGAACTTCAGCTCCATTTCAGATATTAACTTTTAGATCCAATGTGTATTCATTCCTGGGGTAAAAAAATATATATTCAGCATGCTTTTATTCAGCCAGATGGGTTGGAAACAGTTGAGCTAGTACCAAATTTATGATCTAAATAGTCAGTGCCTTCACACAAGTCAGAAGAAACAAGATTGAAAACATCATGAATTTTGAAAATATCTTTGAAAAGAAAATGTGCCCATTCTTATCTTTATGTCATTAAACTTCAGTCAAGTGTAGAGATTTAAAGCACTTTATGGATATTAAAGATTCAAGCACTTTGGTGCCTTTAGCAACTTAACATTGCTGGATGCTGCCTTGCAGGCTTTTAAGAGCTTTTTGAGTGCTTTTACCATCTTACGGCAGCTTAGCTGCTTAAGAGTTTGTGCCATGTTAAATCTCCAAAGAGGCTAACCTGGGATTTTGAGACCTTTAAGGTAAGCATCTGTACCTCTCAACTCTGCTCTTGAAAAGAATGAAAACACTCTGAACAATTATAAGCAATAAGTCAGGATATGCAAATATACAGGTTTTGCCATTAATTTTTTTTGTTTTGTTATCTCTGGCCCTCTTTCTGTAAGTAGAGGTTAAATAGCTCTGCTGATGTTCCTGTAAGGAATTTCTTATTCTTTTTCAACTTAACAACAAATCAGGGTAACAGCACTGTTACTTTTTCTCCATTCCTTCTTCACCCCTTCTTTCTATTTAGCATGTGATCTGATAAAGAACAGTCTTCCCCAGAAGAGAGACCTAGCCATTGTTTTCATGTAGTTGTACCTGCACCACACAGGGCTGATGCAGATATATTCCTCTTTCTTTCAGGTGCCATTACAGCAATTTAGCCTTCTCACTAATGGCCCATGTGCTGGCTGACCACGCAGCAGAGGGGGAATACCAGCGCTGGATCTCGGAGAACATCCTGGACCGCTTGGGCTTGGAGGACACCGGCTTTGACATCACACCTCCGATCCGCTCGCAGATGGCCGTGGGCTTCTATGGCAGCCGGCAGCCAGCCCCTCTCTACGACCTCGGCTGGTACAGGCCTTCTGGCCAGATGTACTCCACGGCTGCCGACCTTGCCAAGTTGGCAATGGTCTTTTTAGGCACCTATCACCGTCGCCTCCTAGAGCCTGACACTGTGAAGACGATGCTGACCCCTCTGTTTAAGTGCTCCACTGAATATTTTGCTAACAAGACCGGCACACCCTGGGAGATTAACGAGCAATTGGGCTATGATGTCATTAGGAAGGACGGAGACCTCGACGGTTATTCAGCTACTTTCTCCCTTATCCCCAAACTCCGTCTGAGCTTCATTGCCCTGATGGCAGGGCCTCGGCCACAAGGGAGAGACATTGTGACTCAGACGTATGAGTATCTTATTCCTGCCATGGAGACGGCGTTCAGGGAGGCAGAGAAAAGCTTGATTCCTCCTCCAGGCTCAGTCCCTTATGTTGGCTACTACACCTATTCCAACCTGACTTTCTATGAGATCAGAGTTGGACCTGGTGGGGTGCTGGTCATGCAGCAGTTTGGGCCTCATGTTGAAAAGCTGATCCCTGAAAAGTACCGGACAATCAAACTCCACTACTTGGAAGATCGTGTCTTCCAGGTTGTTTTCGACAAGGAGTTCCCCTGTGTTCTGCACCTGGGCTCTGCCTCTATCTCATTGGAGACTCAAGATGGGCAGCTTTTTAATTTTTATCCATTCGATCGCAAAGGCTTGTCTCCTGGTTTTGATGTACCAGGGCTGAACACATACAATGTGGTGCGTGTGCTTCGTAAACCTGTATTCTATAGCTGACTGTCCCCTCTCCTTTTCTAACCATTTCTGAGAGGTGGCTCCAAATCTGTGTCTTCCCAGGCTCTCCTGTCTGTGTGGTTTTATGGATGCCACTAAAAAGGGAAAGATGCTATCCAATGACTCTTTCCTTCAACAAATACGTTGTGTTTCACTTCCGAAAAGGTTGCAGTGGCTTGCCTTCTCTGGCACTGCATGGCAGACTGCTTCACAACTGGTAATGCTTGCAGAAACAAGTGGGAATGTGTTGGTGGTAATAGCATTTGGATGCTGTAAAAAATCCCAGCACTTAAGTCTTCCCACACTGATACTGTCTATTTGACCATTGTGGTGATTGGCTGGCATCATCAAAGGGCTGAGAATTTCCTGTGTCTCAAAATATCTCATCTTCTGCCCAAGGGTTCTTCCACGGGCTCTTCAGGAGCCCTGCTGCCATGAACAGGATTCCTTACTGGATTTGCCAAAAGCATTGTCTGCTAGAAAATGGCACCAGCCCGATACTAGGCTTAATTTGTGATGCCTCGGAAGTGAGAGGTCCATTTTTTTCCCAGGGTCATGACTGTGAGAGGTGCAGACAGCAATGTAGTTTTAGCTCCATGAATTTCTGCGGAAGTTGTGATCCCATAAAGGATATTGTAGCACTTCAGTACAGATGAAGTTTACTACAGTGAGCAGAACCATATGGGTATATACTGGTATATTCCAGCTGGCTCAGGTTTGCGACTATCTCAGTGCATAGGCAGATATGTGTGTGTGTGCATGTGCATATATGGCATTCAAGGGCAGGAAACTGTATGTATGTTTTGGGCACGGTGCCTGTATGGATACCTACCTGTTCTACTTATGCATCTCTTGTGAAGTGTGTGCTTTGACTGTGTACCATGATTCAGGTGCAGGTCACTGTGCAGACAGTGGAGGTGAAGCTGTTTATTTGGCAGAGATCCTTCTAGAAGAAGGATGAGGTAGGATGCCAACTGAAAGTGCATTAACCTGGGGAGTGCTACATTTAGGCTAGGCGCAACTGAAAGCATTCTGCAAAGCCACAGGTGCATTTTCTTCTCCTTTCGATGCCCAAGGTAGGCAGGGCGGATGATATGTCACTGGCCAACATAATATAACTGTGATGACAGGGAAAGTAGCACCAGTCTTGGCTCCTCCAATACCCTTTCATGTTTAGGACAGTATTGTGATTGCAGCCCTAACTGGAGCCTGAAATAAAAGCAAGCAGAGGGTCAGGGTAAGATAACTATTACCTGCATATAAATAGCTTAAATACAGAGCATGGGCGCAGCTGTATGGCATGAAAATCCTGGAGGTAGCACAGAGGGTGGGCATACTAGCACAACCTTCTTCCATCAAAGGCTTTTTGAAGTGCTTATTCTCCAATAGCGTCACTGGTATGAGGCTGGATCCTCTTGTAGTTTGACTTCCTGCTGCTGCTTGTTCACCAAGGGTCTTGAAAGTGGATGTGTCTCAGAGGATGAGAAAATAAATCTCCCTGTCTCCCTTTTGCTCTCTCTCCCTGTTTTTATTCTGTGTGCAATTCCTCAACTTTACCACTGAGTAGAGTGACCATCAGTGAAGGCCTAGAAATCTGTGATTCACAAACTCTGTTCCCTGCTTTTGTTCAGACTATTTCAGTTCCCTGTTAAACATAGGAAATAAGGTAAGTCTTGCCTTATAGGCAGTCATGGTTGCTGCTGTACTGGTTTCCTCTGGTCTTTGTAGGTGATCGCATTTCACACCTTGTACATCCTCGTATGTTCAAGTATTTAACCTGGGCTATAAAAATAGTAGTAAACTCTATGTAAACTTTCACTGCTGTCATGTGTGGTCATGCTTGGAGATATGGCTGCAGACAGACATGTTGCACTGTGGTTGCTTTTCCTGTAGAGGTTCCTCCACTGTGCTGTGGCATGCCTGATGCAACGGTGCTCTCCAGGCTTTGAGCTCACCAGAAAATGTGATGTCTGACTGCAAGATATTTGAGGTAACACTGTTCTTTCTGAGTGAGGGGTTAAGCATCACTCCTGGCCTGTTCTTCTTGCCTTTAAACAAAAGAAATGATTGTTTATCCCTCAGCTACCCTGGATAAAATTTAAATGTCTTGAAACGTTTTTTAAAATGTCTGAATTAAAATTAGGCTCTAGACCCACAGGTTGCTGGTCAGGATGAAACTTTGACATGGACAGCTATGGAGGTATGAAGGTATTTTACTTTCCCATCAGAAATACAGACCCCTAAAAGTCTTTCATTTGCTAGTGAGTCACCCTCAGACCCAGGCACTGATACTCGTGTTAGCAGGCATGTCCCACTGGTTTTAAGTCTTTCATAAGCTTTCCATTTTGGTACAGAATCTAGGTTTTCATCCTGAGTAATTTTTGAAGCTTTTGTTTGTTTCTGGAGAAGAAATATCCAAACATTATTTCAGTTTTGTCAGAGACTGACTGCACCAATAGCTACAGCAAGGACATAAAATCTACCCAACTGCTCACTTTTCAGAGAAGTGCGAATTTTAAAGGGTGACTAGATGTGTCTGCAGCAGGCTTTTAAAACAGTATATTTAAAAATGTTTTTATAAGTACACATCAGGGAATCAAGTCAGTAAACGGAACATACTTCATAAGCATTTCCAATACCAAAGCAAGACAAGAACCAAATGTACAAATTGTGTCAGGAGACCAAATTCTGCTCTCAGGAGCATTAGTTAAATCACACAGTACTGTAACAGTGGACCTGAAAACCATATTTAATCTACAAGTTCAAAGGCTCTGGATCACTCAGAATGAGATTAATCTGACAAAAATCTACATCTCAGCTAGCCCATTTAAAGTCCTTTCTACTCAGGTTTAATGAATCTAGTCAACAGAGACAATTCATCTCACCTTGAAGCACATACTTAGAATAAATCAGATGAGTCATACTATATGAATCCCCAGCCTCCAACTGGTTGAGATGGACCCAGCCCTCGCTGTCAGAAGCAACCCACCAGTTAGAAAAGAAATACTTTCATAATCAGTCTCCAAGGGAAGGGCAGGTCCTCAACCTTTTAAGTCAGCATTGCCCTGAAGATCATTTGTTAGCATGCACAAAGCAGAACATGGTTATGTTCACTGAGGTACCATGTTGATATAACATCAGTTAAGAACATCTTTGCCTTTAGAAGAGCTCCACTGTCAGTCATCCCATATTTTAGAAAACATCGACTTACTGGTTTATGCTTCATTTCATCATACTTCTCCTCAACCAGAGCCATGTGGCCCAGTTGTTTGCTGGGCAGCATCTCTGCGTTTATTCTGTTTGGATGACAGGAGTGCGGTGACGTGCACTGGCTACCTGTCTGCAACCACCACCAGAGCAGGATGCAAAGGAAAAGGGATGAAGTCAGGCTAACAAGGGCTGGGCCTTGGTTTCAGGGTCTGAGCTTTTAAGTGCTAACTCTAGGCTTCCTGTTTCTCTTCTCAGGATGGTACTGTTGTTCCCATCGCAAAGGGAGATGTTAAACCCCTATGAGGTGAGGCACAAGCTTCTTGGCTTTTCAGTTCCATGTGAGCTTGTAAGAGCTGTTTAAAAAGACATCTCAGCATCCACTCTTTAAGAGAGAAGAGATTGAGAGCCGCTGGATCAAAGCCAATCCCTGTCTCTTTCACCCATGAAAAGAGTACCAACTAATGTTTAAGTACTTTATGGTGAGTGTGGGGGGGGTGAGTGGGTGGGTGCAATCTATATCTCTATTAGGTGCAATTCTCACTCTAGATAAGCCCACACATGCTTCAAAATGCAAGGGCCATACACCTGCTTGCAAATTAACTCTCTCCTGTCCATTCACTTCTGCCTTTATAAAGAGTCTGACAATTCATGACTTGGTTTAGAGAGCTGCAGATCAGCAGTTACTAGCAAAATAGACACCAGAAAAATCTCCAAGATGATCCCCAGAAAAGTGTGACAATCTCCATATGCATTTAATGTTTCCTCCCTACAGTTGTGCTGGCCAGCTGAGCATGAGCTGTTAACTTAATCTGACAATGGCTCTCTGCAGGGCTTAGTCCTTCCGAATGTCATAGCAGTAGGTCACCAGTAAAGAATATTCCTGCTTTAGCTCATCAGATAAAATCCTGTGTTTGGATGAAAGCTCTCTTAGTTTCAGGCCCTTCTTATTTTTGGGCTCCAGAACTTGTGACCATGGAGGAGACACCCCATGGTCACTTTCCGATATTTATATATGACAAACCCAGTGTCTGAGATCCTGTATTATGAACTGAGCTCTGCACTCAAGTGAGAAGCATCCCATCCTGGCATCCTGACCTTGGAGTGAATCCCAGGGGAGCAGGGTACAGCACGCCTGGCTGCAGACCAGATCTCAACAGCAGATGTGGAAATGAGAGAAGAGGCTGTAGATGATAGGACTGATGGGAGAACCCAGGCAGAAGACGACCCCTGACAGGATGTGGACGCTCTGGAAGATGGCGTGCATCAGGTCTGCCCAGTGGGCGGTAGGGCTCCCCAGCAGCCCCTCTTCCTGAAACGTCACCCAGCAGATGGTGAACACCACTGCCATGATGCCTGCAGACAAGAAGAATGAGGAAATGAGGGAGAGAGAAAGTGTTAAAGAGAAACCTTCATCCACCCCCAGGGATATCCCAAAATTAAGAATTGAAGGTCTGAGATGGCTAAAATGAAAAGGCAGAGGTTGATGGGGGTCCTCATCTTCTCAAACCTGTCAATGACTGCAGGCAAGAGTATTTCCAGACATCCCAGTGATGGAATATGACCAGGTATATCAATGAGACAGGAAGGAAGAATGAAGATCTTTTTAGTCCCATGATCTCAAGAAGAATAATCTGAATCACATAGTGTTTGCTGCTATGGTTCACACTCCCAGATATCTTGAGTAGGTTGTGGTTACATGGTGCTGGGTGAAGATTTGGACATGTTAAATGCAGATGCTCTGCCATGCTGGGATCCATAGCTAAAGGCAACTGAAAACAATTATTTTTGGTTTTAACAGAATTCAGACTGAATATTTTTCCAGAATTTTAAATTAAGACACCTAAGAATCTACCCAGACATCCTATTTATTGGATTTTGAATATAGGCAGTTTTCTTGCTCTCTTTCATTGTTCCCAAAGTTATATGTAAAATAGGGAACTGGATAAAGGAGAACCGTGGGAAACAAACCCAAACCATCTCTTAAAGAATTGATCATCATCTCTCAGGAATGAATCTGATGATTCCGTTATGAGTATTGCAACCAGATGTGGATGAATAGAGGGAATATTGCTTTTGTTCTCTACTGAATACCATCAAAGCTGTATACTTGGCTGTAAAGGTCCTTAAACCGCCAACAATCAAAGCAGTAATTCCTTAGCCTCCACTAGCCACTCCCTGGACTTGAGTGTTGACAAGGTCTGAGATGCTGTGAAATGTTCATGCCAATGCATTCTGCAAAATCTACAAGCTCATCCCCATGAATGCTGTTTTGGGGAAGAAACCAGACAAAATTTAACTCAGTTTTTTATCCAGCAGCTGCCTAAAGTGTCCTATCTGGGCATAAAAAGCCTTCTCATCTTTCCAGGTATTTGTCAGCTCATTTCCCCTAACTTTCTCTCAGATCTCTCGCTCCTGGTCAGTCTCAGTGTAGATGCTTTAGCTCCTCTCCACAACCTCCCTCTCTGCATGTGGGGATGGACTTTCTCCCATTTTCTTTCACTGCTATGTTTCATTAATGCCCAGCACTCACTTCTCTTTTGTCTTCTGATGATTCCAGTACCCAGAGTAGTCACCCTCCATTCCTTTCTTCTCATAACGTAAAGACATGTTTCCCCCAAGCTCAAACTATGCACACACCCTACTGGAAAGCCCTTTTATCTCAACTTGATGCACTCTGGCATACCAAGTCAATCCCCTCTTGGATAACAAACAATTAATTTTAATAGTAGGGCTAGAATTATCACACAGACAGTGCTGGCTTCACCTGGATGAAACACAGTAAACTATAGTGTGTAATGTCACCCACTTTGAAAAACAATAGAAAAAATGATTGAAAAAAGGGGTCTCATGCCCAAATCTACACAATTTCATCTCAGAACAGAAAAAACTGTTTCCTAACTGGTTGGAGGGATTCAAGGCCCTCTGACAGAGATATAAACACGAATTGCTAGAATGCTCCAGCAGTTCATGTATTGGATGCAGCCACCAGCCATCAATGAAATGGTTTGAGGCTACATATGTTCAGCCCATCCAGTAAAGAGTCTAATTGTCTTCCATAGCCATTTGGACAACTCACCAGTGCCTGCAAGCACTGCCTGCAAGCTCCTGTTTTCTCATCCCACTGGAAGCCTGTTACAGATCCAAAGCCATCCATCCTACTTCTTCAGTGTGTTTGGCCACTGAGAGCTCTAGTCACTCATACCAAATAAGAAAAAGAAGATGAATAAGAAAGACTTACATGTCAGGACAGTCCTGTTGCCCCCGATAAATCTCTCTTAATAGGTGCTTGGAAGGAAAATAAATGGAGCTTGCGAGTCCAGATTGACCAATGTCCTGCAGCCTCTCACAGAGTTATCACACATCCTCCCCTTAGCTTTAATTCTCAGCTTGGCGGTCCTTCTTTGAGTACTCTCTCCCAATTTCTGCCTTTCTCCCTCCTTCTCAAGCCGCCCTCTTTGCCAAAGGAGGCTCTGCATTGCCCAGTGCCACGACAGGCAAGCAGGAGGGAAGCAGGGAGGGGAATGCCTTCATCCTACCCACTTGCGGTCCGGTGATAATAGCTCTCCAGCAGATGCTGTGACTCCCCTGGTAGCCGTTCTTGTTGCAGAACCCAATTATCAGACTCGGGGTTTGATGCCAATTCTTCTTGGAAGCTGCTCCTTCTGCTTTCACTTAGCTCATAATTTATTCCTCTAAGGAGTGATATTTCTGCTAGGGATGGGCAAGCACATTTTGCATAATTTTGGTTCCACCTGAGCATTGTGGATTAGAGTGCTTGATGCAATAGACTTCTGCTAACAAGAGGCTGTGGAAAAATATGGGAAAAAGGAAGTCAGCAGGAGCATGAAATGAGCACAAAAGGGAGCCAAATGTAAAAGGAATCTGGAATGCTGCCTGGGATAAAAATGTCCAGTTACAATTTCCAATCACATTTAGCTAATTATTGAAAATACTGATGAAAATGTAGCAAAGGCATTTGTTTAAATAGAAAAATCTGAAAGATAGGAGTAATGTGCTACCCAACAGGCAATTGCACACCCAGAAGCACATTGTGCTCTGCATTCACCCAAACTGTGGGCTAAATGATCTCTTGCTGGCAATGCTAAGCTAATTCCAGAATGAAAAATGGGTTATCTCTCACAACTAGCGTGCATAGCCCCTAAACTGCCCTACCTCCTCCTGTAATAGCTAGTAAACTCTCTCATAGGATCTAATGCAGATTCTCTTAGGCCAACAGGTTTTACTGCAATTGTATCAGCTTCAGTCTCATCATCCTTGTGAAAAAAAAGTCAAGCTTTCCCTTGAAAGCCAGCAGACAGTGCATAACCAGTTCAAGGCAGCAGTAAGTGCAAAATTCGGCTCTCCAGGAGCAACATTCTTATTTCCAGGATGTGAGGGGTCAGTAAAAGCTTAGAGGCTCAGAGAATTGGATGATGCAGAGGTCTTTCAGCAAGGGGAGTGGTCTGGGAGGGTTGCATTGGGTTCTTGGAGTCAGTGTGTTGTCTGTCCCTCCCTGAGACTGTATCCTTCTTATCCAGACCTTTATTAATTAACTGGCACTAATGGATAGGTGGGCTGCTTCTAAAGGGCTCTGGTATTTGTAATGATTAGACCAAGACCCTAGAGAGAGTGTACCACAGCACCTTTTCACCGTGCACATAAAGGTTTCCTTTCTCATGAAGGCAAGACTTGGATCTGAGCCAACATTCATCCGGATCTTGCCCCCTTAGGGCTTAGAGAGGGGGAGCACAAGGTAACACCCTATTGTTCTGAAACCCTTGCTCCTGAGATGAAAAATGAAGTCCTTGCAAGGAAGATGGTGGAGGGATGTCCCAGGAGTTACCCTCCACACTGGAAGCTTTGGTAGTGCTGGCAGCAAACAGAAGCATATCTGTGATGTGAATACAAGGCTGAGCAGAGCATGAACATGTTCACAAAGTGCATGTGACACCAATAAACCGGGAAGAGGGTGAATCTGAAAGAACACCTGTGGTGAAGATTCACAGGTTTCTGGAATAGCTACGGCACCATAATGCGCTCCTGCTGATGTGCAGTTGGGATTTAGTCTGTCGCTCCAATAGCCTGGAACGTGAACAGTATGGAAGCAAGCCAGTCCACACTACGCGTCCTGGAAACTACCCAGTGCTCCCTGGTGCAGAAAACAAATGCTCAAGATAGTCATGGGCGCAATAACCAATTCCCATGCACAAGGGCAAGATGCATCAGACAACTGCTTTTATGTAACAAGAGTCACTACGTGCTGACTAGTCGGATTTACACTACAAAGCATCTGCCGAGGATGCCCCCTGGAACCACACTCAGAACAGTCAAAGCAATATTTAAAATGAACTCACTTACAGCACCTTTTTCTCATGTTATTAAAAATGTATCATTGAGTTTTCCCTTAATCTAAGAGCACCAGAGGATGAAAGGGAGTGGAAAGAAGAAGCATGGATAGGTACTTGTGCAAGAAGCTGAAAAAAGACAGGGGAAAGGGATGGCAGTGAAAGCACACTTTAGAGGAGCAGAGTCAAAAACTTCAGTGCTGAGCATACAGGGACACCTGTGAGGATAGCAAGGAACCTGAAGGTCTTTGAAGGAAAGTTGTGGTGTGTGTAAAGTGCTCATGACCATGACAGTTCCCTTTTCTGACAGTGCTAATGCTCTGCTGAGAGGGACTTCTGTTACAAAACTTTAATTAAAAAAAGTCATTAGATTTGGGAAAAGCCTGCAGGGAATACTCTTTTGATGCTGTTGCTCATGCTGGTCTCTCGTTGCATCCAGGAACCTGTTGGTGACCTCTGGAAGGCAACAGAGATACTCTAAGTGCGTCACCAGCACCACCACATAGACTGTAAGTGGAAAATCTTCACTCAGTCCCTCAGACTCTGTTCTCTCAGAAATGAGCTGAAGTCTAATGTCTTTTCTGTCCTGCTCCCATTTCCATCCTGTTCTCAGAAATTGTTCCAGACTGTAGCTCCTCTACAGGATGGTTTTTTTTCAAGAGGGAGGCAATACAGATTCCTGGCCTGCTGGGGTTATGTAGCTGCTTGTCAGAAAGACTTCTCTGCTCAGCTCTTTCAGTAATCTGTTCTTTGGCTTTGGAGGATTTATTCACACTGCATAATCATTCATCTCTGCAGAAAGGTGGGTCATAGAGTAAATCTGATCTACGCTACTCATCTCACACCGACATGAAAAGTTGCTGGCTGATACACACTGCATTTTTGGTAACACTCAAGACGCGATCTCACAAACCTTCCTGGAAGGAGAACAAACACTGATGCTGTTTCCCTTCTGCAGGTAAGGTTCAGCTTCTTTATTTAAAAAATTGCCAGGTGAGTAGTTGGATATCTTCCATTTGTTCTTGGTTGAAGATATAGCTCCATATTTCTGGCAGTGCCGAAAGAGTTCTCACTATGTTTATGACCCTACACTAGGGATCGAGGTCACCAGTGCACGATGGAGCACAAAGCTGCAGCAGAAGGAAGGGCTTTTTCCTGACATTGCCAGGAAAAAGGTTTCTTCCCTAGTAGATAGTTTAATACTTTGTCAGGTACCTCCCCTCCCCACCACATCCTTTTCGTAATTCATGTGATGTTGTGAAATGTCAATCAGGGCAATGACTGGAATGGAACTTCACCGGGCTCATGGTAGAATAGTCAATTTTATGAGTTGAGTTTTATATCAAAGAAGTTAACAGTAAATGGTTTCCTTTGATTGCATGTGATACAATTCTGCTAGCTCTTGACTGATTTTTTTTCTATTATGCATTGTGGATATAGCATAAATTTTGACATTTTTGGCAATAGCAGATACTTCTCTGAATTTCTTCATTAAAAAATGAGCAGACAAAATATACGACGTGAATAATACAAGAGATTTATTACCATTCCTTATATCTGCAATACTGACAAAGAAATTTCCTCAGTACAGATTTCTGGCAATGTGGCTGTGCAGTCATGATATACACAATACTGTTGTGGGTTAAACACCCCCATTTTAGGACATCTTGTTTTGGGGGCTGCCTCCACCATTGTACAAGACACATCTTCATCAGTCAGTTACCTTTCAGACAGTGGGTTTTTGTTACAGTTTTGACTTGTAGTTTCCTAAGGATTTATAACTCAGCTTAAGCACCTAGGAGGGTATTCACAAGCCATTTTGTTTGATTGTTTGTTTTTTCCTGGCAAACCTTAACCATCTCACTTTTTTCCATCAGCTCTATCAGTATCACACAGCCGAACCGCGTAACTCAACAAAATGGCTTTGGATCTTCATGGGGCAGAAGTGGCTTTGTACCGGGCGCAGATATTCCTTGGAGAGATGATTCCAAACACCGTTTAGAAAGCAAAGGGTCTATTGATGTTTTACGGCAAGAATAAATCTGGGCAGCTAGAGAGGCTGGCAACAGCGAGCATTTCCACAAAATATTTCCTGTGCCCACCCAGGCAGGTGGGTCCTGTGGGAGAGAAGTGAAGAAGAAGCAATGTGGGCTCCCCGTGGAGCCCCAAATTGGTTACAGGGTCCAGCTGCATAGCAAGGAGCTCTTTGCTTGCACGTCTGGCACGGCTCAGTTTTCCTGTTTTGCATGTACAAAGACAACCTTGAAAGGTTTTACAGTATTTTCTTTCATATTTATTTATTACAATAGAAGTTCACATTCCATCTGTGCTGAATTTTTACTGACTAATATTAGAAAAGCGGAAGTACTGAGGCAGTGAAGCCAGGTCTGCTAAAATGGGAAGAGATTTCAATCAGACTGCTTAAAGACAGTTTTCTTTTTTTTTTTTTTTTAGGCCATATTTTGCAAATGCTTATTTTATTTGAATGACTGAGGAGTATTTTCTAATGAATCAATGGACCTTCTTTTTTATTTGGAAGCTGAGAACTATCCCAATTTCTTCTTCTTATACAGTGAGATAATCTAGTAAATATAATTTTAAAAAGTATTTTGTATGAGGATGCAAATGCATATGAAAAATTCTGTAAATTCATGTAAATAGATGTAAATATATGCCATTGAGGATGCAGGAATTGCCCATAAACTTTTTTTATGAATATGATATGAGCATCTGTTTGCTGTTACTATCTCACTCACTAAAGAGATAATACAGCAGTGCATTAAGGCTGGAATTCCCAGAATTTTCCACTCGGGATTTCACTCCTGGTCCCATGATCGCAACTGCAGAGACGCTTGCAAACTCACTGAGGGAACTACCGCTTCGACTGCAGGTAGCAAAGAAAAATAGCGTCTGGCAATGGCCTGGCAGAGCAAAACATCCGATCTGCAGGCCACCCCTGCCCCATGCTGAGGGCCACCAGAGGAGGTTCATGACTTATTCAGCTGCAGCAGGTCTGTGGGGAGCAGCCTGGAGACCCCGACAACCAGGGGCTTGCAAGTCCTGCTGGCGCAGAGGTTGCAGCACCCAGCGTCTCCAGGCCTGATCCCTCCTGTCTTTGCCCACAAACTGGCAAGGAAGAGGAACATCATTCTGCTTATGGCACGCTGCGCTGTGCATGCACCAGGACGGTATCCCCCAGCCCGTGCAGGATACGTGCACTGCTTCATGGGTTTAAGAGCTTGTCATCCCAACAGGAAAGGGAAAATTCACTGAGAGAAAGAAGCACTTCTTTTTTAAAAGAGGTTAGAGCTTTTGGGTTGACATTTGGCCTCATTGCTTTGCCCCAGGAAAATACTCCTCCTGGAGAAAGGAAGAAATCCCTGCATGAACCACATCTTCAGAGGTCCCTCAGCCAGCAGCACTTCGTTTCTGTCAAGGAGACTATGTAGGACTGCGAAACATGCTCAGAGGGAAAGGTAATTCTAGGAATGCTTTCCAGAAATGTGAGTCCACCTCAAAGAAATTCGCAGCTCCATGAGCTCCAGCCATAAATCTCAAGGTCAGGGGAGGAGGAAAAAGATGTATAGCATACACTATTAACTGGTGATCTGGCTAGAGGCCCTGAAGAGCTGCTCTTTTGAAAGGGAGCAAAAGTGCCTATCTCAAGGGATCAGTGAAGAAGTGTTGGTGTCAGACACAACGAGCTTGGGGATTTGGAAAGAGATTTCCCTTTTCCCCAGCAAGTAGAGTAGATGGTAAAACTGACCCCAACCAAGTAGCCTTGAAAGACTGTGCATGATGATATATTTTGTGAGGAAAGACTGGAAGGGGTTCCTGTCAACCCAAGGAGGTATATGTGGCCTCCTGTGGTTTAGGAAAGATGTGTGGCTTAACTTCCTTGCATACCAGGGGGCAAAACACACACATGGGCATGTACAGCACATACATCTTTTCCCTTGACTAGCATAACTTGTTTTCGTAATAGTACCCTACATTATTTTAATGTTTTACCTACTAGCTTTTCAACATAACATGTCTCATTTTCCCCTGCCTGAAAATTGGAGATAATGATGTTTCTTTTCTGTCTGGCCCACGGATTTGTGAGGCTCATTCATGGATGTTTTGAGGTCACTTGGCAGAGCAGACTTGGAGGTATCAGAGACACGGATATAGCTGATACATTTTTCAGTGTGTGCAATGACCCACCATGTCCAACCTCTGCTCTGAAGCCTCTGAGGAGATGAGATTCCCAAAGGTCTACCCACCGCTTAGCTCATGGCTCCTCGTAGCTAATCAAGAAAAAGCCAGGTTTATTTTAACAAAAGGAAGCAAGTTCCTGATCCCCGAACACCACCCTAGCAAGGGGGAGAGGGAAGGGTTCAGCAGGCACCTTGGGTTGCCCTGCATCGTAGATATTCATCTCTATTTCGGCACTGCTTTACCCCAGCCATCAGCCCAGCAAGGTGGAATCTGACTGCACAGCCAAGTGGTTAGAAATGCAGCAGAGGGAGAAGTAGCAGCCTGGGAGCAGATTTTCTGGATTATTTTTCTGACAGAAGGTCTTTAAATTCCACCCAAGTGGCATATGCCTGGGACAGGCACTTGATGCATGAGCATATGCACGGTATTGCCATGTATTCTTCACCACTCCATCCCAAAGAAAAGAGAATGCAAAGAGTTTATCTTAAAAGCATCATCTCCACAGCTGGTCCTTGGCTGATTCCCACACGTGTCATTCATATTACTTGAAGCTGTGTCCATTTTTCTTTCCACAGGAGGTAGCAATGCCAGAGACTGCCTGGATAAGAAATGAGAAGCCCATGTGCAACCAGCTGTGGGAACAAAGAGCCACTTCCTTTTTGTCAGGGATTTTGGTTCCAAGAGCAAAATTCTTTGCAGGGAGATTCCCATTTCATCTTTTTTTTTTCTCTCCCCCAAATCCAAGTATCATTTCCCCAGTATTCTGGAAACTGTAATGCTTTTTTAGGAAAAGGCGCCAGAAAAGCCTATTAGTTACCTTCATTCTCCCATGTAAAGAATCATTCTGCACCATCGCTTTCCTTTTCTCCTGTGGCACATCACAGCAAATAGTCCAAACACCTACATGACACCAGTCCACCACACTCCTGCCAGCCTGGGGGTGACAGAAGGTGACGCAAATCACTGTGGGGAGAGCTGAGTTTGGAACAGTCCCTGGTAATCCCTGCAGCGCTGCAGATCTGGGATCGTGCACAGACCTTTTGAATCCCAGTGAGAGCAGCAGACTTGTAAGCGCTTTGCTGTGCGGGGTGGCACGTGATAAAGAAGGCTCCACGGGGCACAGCAAAGATCACAGAGATGGAAATCAAGGAAGCCTGCTGCTGTCACTACAGGTGTGTGGGAAATATTTTCTGCCACTGTGTTATCATTACATTTCTGTGTGGACCGTCAGAAGTTGTCCCCAAGGAACAAGATCCTTTTCTCTGCTTTGCATGAAGCTCTAAAGATTTACTCCAATTCTTGGTCTTGTTTTTTATTTTTTTTTTAATTTTTTATTTTTTTTTTAGTAATTTCATGCCTGACATCCAGTTTGCAATCCACAATAATCCCCAGATTTTTGCCAAACTGCTCCATGGCCAGTTGTTCCCATGTGGTTACGTGTAGTCAAGTATTCCTGCTGAATTGACATGGCATGTACTTGCCTGTATTTGACAATATTCATTAAAAATAATGGACTGCATCTCCGGTCTGCCAGCAAAGAACACTCTAAGGAGTAAGTGTCTCCTTGCACAACTCATCCTTCACAGTTTGGTTTCATCTGCAAATTTAGTAAGCAAAATCTGTTCAATACAAGGTGTTAAATGGAAATATTGAATAGTGTTGGCCCACACAGGCTCCTGCAGAATCCCATTTGATGCAACACTCCATTTTGACAGTGAACCATTCATAACCCTTCTCTGAGTGTGTCTTTCTCCAACCGGTCTTACAAGGATGTTGTAATTATTCCATGATGAGATAATTGTCCCAAAACAAGCACAAGAAACCCAAATTATTCAGTTAAGGTTACACATGAAAGACATTCAAATATGTATAAGTAGGAAGTACATAATCTAAACATCCAGATAAGGCTTTTTCAGAGCTGAATCATTTTCTTAGGCACAAAATATTGCAGAACATTTGGGTTTCTTTTTAAAGATAGCATGAGTTGGCAGCAGAGCCACAAAATATGTCTCATCACTGTTGGCAAGATTTAGGGCAATTTGAAGTGCTTTAACATCTTTTCTTCCCTAACTATAGGTGGATTATTTTGATGTGTATTTTTCACTTGGAATTTCTTGAATTTATCACAGAGGCAACAACAACATCCCTGCGGTGGTTTTTAACCCTCCCCAACCAATGTGGTTTTTTCAGTCTGAACTCTGCTTTAGTATAGGTTTAATGCAGTCTTTTGTTGGGAATTTCTGTCTATACCCAGGGTATCACCTGGCAAGCATTGCAGTCTGCTAAACAAATAAAACAACCCCCAGCAAGAATGCCTAAGAGGAGAGTAAGAGCCTACTTATTCTTCACTAACTTCCCAGAAAGCAGATTTTAAGTATTTAAGAGCCCTCATCCAGAAGGGTTCAAGTCCCTGCGAGGAGCATTGTGGAAGCAGGTGCTCAAAGCATGTCTTCTATGGTCCATGATGGCTGCCTTTCCTTTCCCAGCTCCATCTCCATCTCATATCATCCCTCTTCACAAAAAAAAATGCGCGCTCCCCCCCTCACCCCCACACTTCTGCTTCGTGGCTGGTTTAATAGCCTTGCAGTTTAAACAATGCCACCACAGAGATTTAAATTATAATGCTCTCATCTAGAACAATTTTCTGCAAGCCTCACCACAGGTCTAAGAAAAGGCTCCCTGGGATGCTCTTCCTAATTTCCCTTTGATTTTCCATCTTAACTGAAAGAAAAAGAAGGAAAACAGTTAAATATCTAATATTTCTTGGCTGCTTTTTTTTTTTTTTACATTAGGTCTTCTTCCTTCAGGAGGTCATCTCGGGGGTCTGTGGGGAAAATACAACATCAGCTCTCATCCTCTCTGGTACATTTTCACACCAGATAGAAGCACAGATGAAATTTCAGTTTATAAGGTTAGTAGGAAAAAACAAAGGACTTTGTTGATCTAGAGCAGGTGGGATTCGACATAGGTGATAGGTTTGTCAGATTCCACTCTGTGCAAACTTCCCAAGAAGAAGGCCTGACAGCTCTTCAGCCATATAATCAGTTATGGTCAGCAGTGAGCATTGACTAGCTATTTTACAATAAGACTCCATTAAGAGTAAGAGAATCAGTAATGTTCATCACCTAGCTGTAAAAAAATAAAAAAAAATTTAAAAAAATCTCCTTTTTTTTTTGTGAAGATGCCATCTGTGCAAAAACAGGAAGAGGCAGACAGTGCTGTCTGTTCTTCTGCATCTTTCCTTTGCAGACTTGCTGTTCCCATCACGTGAAGAGCTCTGCAGATGTTCACACACAAGGCTGCGGTATGAAATATCAGGGTTTGTGCTGTGGAAGACGATGAGCCTGTTGAATCCGAAACTCCATTTACAAGTTCTATTGTAAAAGTGTGAGGAATAAGAGAATAATGCTGGTAGGACTCATCCAGAACTTAGCCCGCTGCCTACCACCAAGCGCAGAAGCCAGATGTGTCCCATCTGTGCCACGTGATCAGATTTTCATTATTCTTGCTGACATGAACCCCAAAAGGGGGATCTCATGACCCCAAAAGGGGGACGTCATGCTGCAGCACTTGGCTGTGGCAAGACTTGGCTGGAGGCTCACAGAGGTCTGGTGTGGGGCAAAAAGTTTATGTCTCTGCTGCCTGATGTAGGGCTCTGGCTGTAAACAAGTCAGGGGAGAGATGAGCTGTGTCAGCCGCTCAGATGTGGCACCTTTGGACCAGGGAGTCCAGATACTGCAAATTTGGGTTTGAAACGTGACTTCACCTAGTTTTGGAGGCAAGGACCTTTACTGATAAAGCATGAGTAATGATGAAGAAGATGAAGGGGAACCATGAGGAAAGCGTATTCCATTTGCTAGATCAGAGGGAAACTTGACCAGCATTAGAATTTGGTGGATCATTATTTCCTTGCTTTCATGGGACATGCTTTTAAATGTTTTCTTCAAGCCAGTTTCCTTGGTGAGAAATGGCTATTAACTGCAAAACAGTTTCTGTTCATTTGTTCTACTTCCAAGAGGTGATAGGCTGCTCTTTGCACAGGTCTACTGAAAAGCAAAAGCATAATCCCTTAGAGGGGGAAAAAAGGCTTTGTTTGTATTTTGCAAGGTTTTAAAGTGAACTAATAAATATACAGTAGAGTAAAAATAATCAATTTTCCAGAGACAGAGCAACAACAAGACTGACTGTTTTTCAAATCATTTCATTTTAAATGTTCCCACTGAAAATAAAAATAGATACATTTTTCCCTTTAAGAAGAAGTCATTGTAGGAAGTTACACAAGAAGTGGAATTAATAGAGGAGAAGCACATCCACATTGTATTCTATTCAGGTCATCTCATGAAGGGACAGCTGTTGCCTTCTTGTTTATAAAGGTCTGCTAAGGTCCAGGCACCTTGACAGAGTTACATGGGCTACAAAGGAAGTAGCTGATCATCTCCTACATTCAGTGACACCTTCCTTTGCCCGGTTCAGTCCGACACAGCTGCCTTCTGTGCTAAACACATTAGCCCTTTTCCACAGCTTCACATCTTGGACGGGCCATGGGAAAAATATGCCAGAAGGGTCATGTTTACTCATCACTTGATTACCCCTGAACCCCAAGCAAAGAAAGCCTGGAGCAACCAGTGCAAAACCACAGAAGGGAAGAGCATTGAGTTGCATCACTCTCCTCATTGCTTTTTACTGGTGAGCCGAGATGATTTTCACTCGTCCCGTTTTCAGTGGCCACACTCACACATGCATCGCATGCAGGACTGGGTCCTCGTTTTAAAGTATGGTGTCCTGGGCGACATAAGAGTTTTTAATGTTTCACACCAAGGTCTGCTTGTGGATCTATCCACAACCCACTGTCTGTGTTTGTATCTTACAAAAAGGACAGGACAGCAATCTTGCTAGGCAGTCCTTTCATCTCATGTTGGTCTTACTTTTAGCTGAGAGGTGTCTAGATGAATAATTAATAACCATTCAGTGGAATATGCCATTTTTCTTGAAGGTGTGTTCATACTTTGGAGTCCAAAAGTGCTGCGCTAAACCAAGTATGAAATTTCTGAAAGTAACTTTCATGGTACTGGTGACAGCCTGGCAACTGCAGATCGTTTCCAGGCTTTTGGTAATTTAAAGAGCTTCTATCCACTATGGGGCCACCACAGCTAAACCGGTGTGCGTGCTAACGCACACACACAAAGGAAACAATTTTCATTCTATGGATTTTTCAGAATAACTCATTTCAAGTGACCTAGGACAAAGATCTTTGGGAATATTTTGGATGCATTAGTCATTCTTTTAAAAACTAGTGACATTATAATTAAGAAATCTGTACCATGGCTAAATTAATCCACTTCTAATAGAGTGAGATACATGAGCTTGTTTTACAAATGCGGTTTCCTATATTACTATGATCTCTGAACTGGTGAAAGGCAGGTTGCATCCAAGATCCCTGCTGTGGGGAGAAGGCCATTAACCTCATTTCCAGCAGAGACCAATTTCTGCACTGCCAGAAGAGAGAGGGAAGGCAAACGCCATTCCAGGCTGCTAATTGTTTGGTACCGTCCAACCTTTTTTCTGACCTTTGTTCTACACAGCCTCTTTTTACAACATCATCATCGTAGTTCTGACACTTCCAGGTGTTAACATGCAAACTTTTATCTTCTCGCCAAGGAAGACCTCTCTTCTGCTCCAGCATGAATTACCTGGAGTCTCAGCACATCCTGCGATGCATCCCCAGTTGCCCACAGCTTTGACTTTTTACTCCAGGGAGCTCCCAAAGAAGATGGGAAGGCAATTTTAAGCTAAAACATGGCAAAAATCTCCAGTTTGAGTAAAATCTAGAAATTTATCTTTCTGTTGTCCTTTTCCCCTCATTCAAGAAATGCTCTTCATTGAGCCCTTTGGTTTGTCGCTTCTCAGGAGGAGGCTCACCCAGGTGAACACCAGCTTGCTTCAAATCCCCTTAAACTTAAGGTCCTTCTTAGCAAGGGTCAATATGGCATTTCTCAGTGGTCCCCAAATTTTCAGCTTGGTGCTTGTTGGTGCCAATCAGGTTCTAAGAGAAGATTTTGCAACCAAAAGCCACATTCAGTTGCACCTGAATCGTGCAAATTGCAGACTGAAAATAAGAAAAATCTTTTTTTTTTTCCTGTCTTTCAGTTTTGTGTGTTAGGTTGGTATGCAGGAGGGTTTGTGAAGGTAACTTAATGAGTTACTCACCATCAGTAGCAAGTAATGGCGAATTCCTAAATGGTTCAAGAAATTCCTGAGCAAAGCTAACGTGTAACAACAAAAATCCTTCACTACAGTATTTCAGGGTCATAGACAGATTAATGTCCTCTCTAAGCATTAATTCAGCTTTCACAGTAATCTTGGTAACAGTTAAATAGTTCAGTTTCTTGATCCAGTAAGTGAGATTTTTTTCACGCATGCTCTTTGTTTGCCGTAGTGTTATACTTATCTATGAAAAATGAGATAGCAGGTCTTTGTTAAAATTAAAGGGCAGCTATTTATATGCCATGGAGGAAAAGGAGATTTTTATATCATTCAGTATGCGCCTTTTGCCTCTGATGTTCTGGAAAAGTCTTGAATTAATCAAATTTAGATTACAAACTAAGGCGTGTATCAGTAAATGCAAAGACCTCACACGCAGACAAAACAAAACAGAAATAGCACTTTTTAGAAAAGAAAAATGCAGCATGACTGAGTAATCTAGTTAAACCTTAACTCTTCTGTATACAGATGCCACAGAATAACTACTCTTATGACTGCAAATTTTGCAGTTTCAGATAAAATACTTCTTTAAACATACCACAGGTTGATTTTATTCCTCCTCTATCATGACTTTATTAGAGGACAGAGTTAAGGTGGTTGTTGCCTTATGAACTTTGTATTTTTCTAACGCATATTCTTAATACAGAATTTTCTTATTTGTATTGGATTTTCAAGTGTGTGGGGGGGGTTGTGGTGTAGCAATTTGAAGATATGTGATAATCTTAATTTACTTTTGAAGCTTTAACTTTCTAAAGCAGAATACAGTGAAATCATTCTGAATCACAGTCTTTGCTCTCCTGGATGGAAAATGTTGAACAGTAGATCCAGGGTATTGTACAACAAGGTTTTTCCTCTCTTGGCTATTAAAGATGTTCAGTTTCCTATAAAGTAGCTCAATATTCATGGAGCTAAAGAGAGACTCTTCAGTCTGGTAGGCTCACCCTGGGTGAGATCCAGGCCCTCTATGTTACCCATCCAAAAATTTGCTTTGGTTTATTGGCCTTGTCACATGTGCTTCCCCTTCCCCCTATCTGATGGGCCAGGTGCATCTTATAAAAGGCACCACCCCTGTTCCTTGAGCTGGTTGGTGAGGCTGCCTCATGCCTCTGAGATGCCTTCAAGTCACTCCATGCTGGAGCATTTTAGCAGGTAAGTCATGAATCGGAGCCACGCCAACCCACCCTTGGCCGTTCCAGAGTGCTCTGTGCCTGTGCTGCTGCTTTGAGCCCTTTCTCCTGCCGTGTGCAATCCCGAAGGAGCCCGGCTTGGCACACAGTCAGATCAACAAGCTTTGTCTGGCCCCTGCAGCCTTGTAGCTCTCTGAGTCCTAGTTCCTGAGGCTGCTAGGCTGGTCTTATGCTGTCTCCCACCTGCAGGTGTGCAAAAGGTGACTACTGCCACCTCCTTTTGAGGAATTCTGCCCTGCAATCTGAATTTTAAGCTAAAAAACAACACTGTCATCCCATTTCTCCTGACCCAAGATATTTCTGATGGACATCGCAGCCCTTTAAAACCTCCTTTGCTCTCAGCTGAAGCCTTATATCTGCCTTTTCACTTTACTCTGGCTGGAGGGATGCATGATGTGAAATCAAACCATAACACATCCCTATATGTATGCCATCAGGGCATCGATTTAGAGCTGGCATGAAGAACCTTATTGTAAATCTGTAAGGGTGTAATCGTTTGTATTGTACCTCCTCAGATTTTTTTTTCCCCCCACTGCTTAAACATCACACAGTTGCCTTGCAACGACTGTTATTTGCCATCGTTAGGACTCTTCTGCCATCTCCTGGGAGAAAGTTGCCAACACCTTCAAGATGCATTTTTACAAAAGGATGCAGTAGCAAACCCAAAGCCGTTTCCCAAAGATGGGGATGTGGATGTTCATTTCTGCCTTATTTCTGTGCCTTATTTAAAAAAAAAAAAAAAAAAAGTGCTGCTCGGCCTTTATTCAAAGGGTTCTAAGACTTAAATGATTTGATTTATTTATACTTCCTGGGCTCACAAATAATAATAATAAAAAAAGTTATGCTATTAATGGTTGAGCTATGGTTATAGACAGACTCTTCAACCAAAAGTAATACTCATTTGTGCATGATGCTCAGTCCAAAAAAGGCATCAATTCAAGAAGACTTTTGAGTAAGTAAATTATATTGACACTACTAAAAGTGGTGTATTTTCCTCTTTTAACCCCAACTCTGTGGTGCCAGCATTCCCAGCACCATACATAATAACTGCTAGGATCTTGTTAGGAAAATCACTGAATTGCTAACAAACTGTTTTATTCAAACAGAGCTCTATGCAAGGATAACCAGTGGAACTACTGATCCACGACGAAAATGCCACTGATCGACTGCAGAAGGGAGAGCACATGCACGAGACAGATCCTAATTCTTTCTGCATCCTTCCCTTCCCTCTTGAACAGGACTTCATTCCGTGAGTAACTGGGTTGGACTGGGATTGGCCTAAAGAGATGTTTTCATGATAAACAAAAGCAGGAGCAAAAGGAAAAGCTTGATTTCTAGGATGTCTCAGCATGTCACAGGCAAACAAGTGCGTTTTCCTGCGCTCTGATGCACCCAGAACTTCATGCCCTGAAGTTCCTTCAGGTTTGCTGAATAGATGAAAACAGCACTGCGGTCTATTAAAAAGAAGATTTATTATCCTTTATTATCACCGTATGCACTAGCCATGACACAGACAGGCTGGGCATGAGCCCCTAGTATAGATCACAGGCTGTAGCCAGCACCAATCCATGGAGAGGTCAGGGAGATGCTGGGACTGGGGCAGGTGTGCAGTTTGGTGATCATGGCAGGGCAGTTCTTGCACCCTGAGGAGCAAACAGATTTCAGGATTCCCACCTGGGAACCAGCACCACCGCTGGGCATTCATCATCACCTCCACTTCCCTCAGTGAGATCCAGATGGTTTGGGGGAAATACCAGTGAACACCTCATTGCTGCACTCAGATTGTCTTGAGCTGCTTTTTAGAAGTGTTTATAAAGTGTATACAAGAGTGAATGCACATGGGAAACGGAAAGGCTGGTAGAAGGTGAGTTTATTTAAGCTGAAGAGCAATGATTAGAGATCTTCCAGTCTGTGAGTTCAGTGGTTAGAAAACCCATACCACCCAGTCCACAAACTCTAGACAGATGCATAAGCAAACAGAGGTGTAGCTATTCCTGAGATAGTAGGGGCACGGATAGAGGTGAAATGCCTGTTCCTACGCACAGGACATCACTGTTAATTTTTAACAGTTGTATAATGTATTTGCTTTATTAATATTATCAATTGACATACTGTCCATCTGTACCTGTGTATCATTCTTGTGTTACTGTGACCCGTGCATAACTTGCATCACACAAGTATAAACATGCCTAGTCGTGAAGTATCATTACACAGAAGCAGTTTCGGTGATGTGCATGATTACCATGTTGAGATCATTGATTTTACAAGCCCGCTAAATTCTGAACTTCCAAGCAGGGCCTGGACAGTTTCATGGTTAACATGGCTACTTGCAACCACTCTGGCTAATACTTACAAAAAATGTTTAAAGAGATGAAACTCAACATTTAACCTCCTGTCCATTAGACATGGGAAAGGACCATTAAAATACCTCTTTTCACCTTCTTCCCATTAATCTTTGTTCGATTAAACATGTCATGCGCAGAAAGTTAGTTCATTGACTTACAGGCAATAAAGCTTCCCCTAGAAAGCCCAGAGCTGCTCTAAGCTCCAGAAGGTCTTCTGGATCCCAGGATGGGTGCAGCAGGGCTGCCAGGAGTGCCAATGTCCCCAAGATGCCACATCCACATGTCTTGGTCCATCATTCATGATTGCACTGATTACTCCAGAAGTCTCAGGAAGGAATTCCTTCTTGCCGGTTTCTCAGGAACTGTTAGGGATTCTCTGTCTTCTCTGCAGTATGAGACGTGGCTCAGTATCTGAGGTCACTTGGGAATTGTGCTGCCCTGCTCAGCAGGGGTTGACCCCACCCCATGTGGGTTTACTATATGGTGGCATGGAGGATGGGTAGTGGTGATGGCCTCCCCTTCCAGCCATTGGCAAGGGGACACAAGAGCAGCAGCAGGGCCTGTTTAGGGATTTTTTTGAGCCAGATCTGATATTTTTATGCTTAAAAGCTCCAGGGGGATTTTTATTCCATGGCTTTGACTAATTGTCTTTTAAACCCATCTAAATTTTCCTCACCACTCATTTTCGGAACCATCCAATGTTCCATCTTCTCCCCAGACTCTGAAAATACAGCAAAGGTCAAATCTCCAATTTACACAGATTATGACATTCATTTTTCATATGAGGGATTATTTCCAGTCTAATGAGGTATTATTTTCACCTTTGTATTTTTACAATTTTTGCCTAATTACATTAAACTCTTGCTCACATTTTTGTGTGTGTGAGGAAAGACTGTGTCCCAAACACTTGGCAATGCAACAGTATATGACAAAGTAGGTTACTATACCTATACTGCCACAACTGTGTGTTCTTTCTGGGTCTTAGTCTAACACAACCAAGCCTCAGGTTACATTTACACTTCATGAAAGCCTCTAGAAATCTTTCAATGTACACTTCAACAAAAATCCACAGAGATGCTCGTTAGACTCACAAGCCTGCAAAAAGGATATTTAGTCAGAATATTAAAACCAGTTGCAAAGGGATGCATTGCTATATTGTGATCACTAAGGAAAAGCCTCCTCTTACAATGCAGTAGGAGAAGATATTAGAAATTTAAGATGTGGAATAGGTCAAAGCTCAGATTCAACAATCCCAAGGCAGTTTTTAGGACCACGGAGATATAGTCGATGAGTTCTTTGTAATAAGCAAGAAATAAGGAAAAGCAATAATGACCTTGGGCTAAAATCACATTTCACTTACATTTAGCAAGATATTACACTCATTCAATGAACATACCTGTGTGCATCACATGTGTTCCATATAAATTGCATCCTATGTGTAACCTGTCAAAGTAGAGTGGCAGCTCACTGAAAATTAAGGATTACTTTGAGCCACTATGGTAGTTTCATGCACAGAGAGTTCCCATTTAGGCATATTCAGCGCAACACACTTTATGACAAAGCATTTGTCAAGTTTTCTGAGGGCGAGAACAGATTTGGACTGGCCATGTGGAATGGGAATCCCTTCTCAAGTAGGGTCAAAAGAGGAGAACTGATCATATTCTTCTGCACCCACCACACTCCCATCACTGTCAAGTGCCTTTTAAGGGCTTGGATATGATGATAAAGAGAACATGGTAGTTTTGGTGGATCTCAGCTCTAGTAACCATACACTGCCTCACTGGCATATTCAGCACAGACATTGCAAGCTCAAAGATCTCAGCCAGCTCTTTTAGGACTTCTGGCTGGAAGCTGAGATAGCAAGGTGACTCTAGCTTGCTCAGCTTGAAAAGAAAATAAGTGAGTCCTGGCAAAGCTGGTGCAGTCCATATGGACCATGACATTATCCAAATGGCAGGGCTACTATAAGATGTCATTGGTTTGCAGACAAAGACAGCCTGACACACTGTGAGTGTCCTGCAGATAGATTGCTACCCAGCTCTTAGTCCCAAAGGGCTCTTTGACATCAGTACAGATTTCTTTCAAAACAAATGAGATAATGATGATGTGTTAAACAAATACCTGGTGGAGCTGTCCAGTTTAATGCATGTTTCTTACACCTCCCCGTGCTCTCACAAGGGAAAATTCTGGTGGTGCTAAAACAATTTTATTGCATCAGATCATTCATCTTCCCCAGCACACACAAAATATGGATTGTACTGACTCAGCCAGCTCTGGAACTGCAACAGAAGCTTTCCCTACAATACTTAGCCCTGACAAGGTACTGTAATGCTGTGGGCTAGCTTGTCCTACTGAAATCTTATCTAGATACAAAAATACATCTAGGGAGTTTAGGGGTGCAAGCTGGTGCATGATGGTTATACAAATGGACCTGAAAAACCCAGCCTGAAGGAAAGGAGCATTTCTTCTCACAGTTAACATCTTCCTCTGCTTCTCTAAAGAATGTTAGTCACATTTAGGATTTAATTTATGTTCTTCATAAACAAAAGTGTTTCAGACAGAACCCAAGAAATGGGGATTCCTTCTGTCTCTTCAGGGACAGCAGATATTTTGTTATTGATGCTTTCACATGTCAACTCTTTCACCGTGTTTTCTCTTCATTTGTCATCCTGGTGAATTTGTTTTTGTTATATGTTATGGCTTCTTTCTTAATCTAAGCTAAACATCAATTTAGACTGAACAAGCTGGAAATGTGCCATTTCAGTGGCTGCAACTTACATGGTCTGTATCAAATCATAAGTGCTTCTGAGTTCTGATCTTGTACTCCCTCATCTCATCCCAATCCCACGTGGAGCTGAGACCCAGAGAGCAGATTATCATCCCTTATGCTTTGCTTTCCTCAGGGAGGAAACCCAAATACCTGAGCTGGGAAGGAATCTTGGTACAGCTGGCCGGGATCCTCATCTGGACAAGCAGGATCAAGGCCAAGGTGTGCTACCAAGCCCATCCTCTCGTTGTATACTGATCTGTGGTCTGATCCCATGTCTGCACCCAACCAGTCTGGATCAGATTCTTCATCCTATGCTTCACTTTTCTCCTTGCATGGCTCATTCAGTTCATTTAAATATTACTTTCCCAGCTGGGTTTGCTGAATGGTATTGGTCTTCTGTTCATGTAACTTAGAGGGTGATTCTTCTGCTTTCTCCTCACCTTGTGGCAATTATTCTGAAGGGATGTCACCAGGACCACATTCATGTCAGCTTAGTCATTCTGTTGGTTACAATTTCCTTGCTCAATGCTGATTTGCAGCAGTGCACCTACAGAGTTGCATATGCTTTTATTACCAGGTCAGTCGTAAGCATGATTGCAGCAAAATGAGTTTTTTGGCTGTCAATATTTTGGTAAGATGCCCAATTTCACTTTGTGGAAGGATGATCTCTTATTGTGTGCTTGCAGCCATGATAATTAGTGTGGTCACAACAGCAGATGATTGGAAAGAACAGCTCTTCCTGAGAGGTTGGTCGGAGAAAGACAATCTTGGCAGTTGAACTTGGACAGTTGTCACATGTGGTGGTGAATCAGATCTTCCGAGGATCTACTGCTGCAACATTCAATACATGGGGCTGTTTGGTTTTTGGGGTGGTCCTCTGGCCATCTGAAGCCAGGGGATGTCAAATATGTATACAGCATGCTTAGATAAGATAGTATATGTATCTCTTCCTATAAAAGTTCTCAACATCACAAGCACAACCATCACAATTAGCATTAATCAACCTTTTTGTTTATTGCTCGCAGAGACCAAGCAGAAAGAAACCTATTCATCTCTGGATGTTATTTTCTTTACTGCAGTTCAGTTTTACAAGATGTAAGCAGCAGCTGTTGCCTTTAGATCTTTAACTTCCAGAAAACTGAGGAGTCTGAATTCAGGACTGTTGCTGAGGAGTGTGGTTATAATCTTAATAGTAACTGGGTTCCATTTTATTTAATTATTTGCAGGACATTTCTGTTTCCAGCCTCTTTAGGTCCCACTGAAATGCCACCGACTCTAGGCAGGAATTAGGGTCACAGTATGAGAGTCATGGGACAATATGGGATCACAGGACCATGAGAAACATACATCTCCAGGCTGTCAGAATGGTACTGAAATAAAAATCACATTAATTTAATTGTGTGTCCTGCAGAAACCAGACTCCTCAATTATGTAAGGAAAGCTCTAAGCTATTTATAGGTGATTTGTTTTCAAGCCTTTCTCTTACAGTTGTGAGAAAATAATTTCAAAGTGCATTTTAAAAGATTTGTTTCTTAGAAGATGGTTCATCCTTGGCTCTCAGGGTTATGGTTTGTTCTCTACAATTTCATTTGGGAGGAAGTCTCATATTCAAGGTCATGAGGTGGTGAGTTTTAGTTATCAGCTTAGTTTCTGGGCTTTTTGCTGCCTGTATCAATTATGGAGCTAAAGCTTTTTTCTTGCTTTCAGTATAACCATATTTATATCTCAGAGTATGTCCTTGTTACTTCATCTGAACAGGAATGACTGCGTTTATGGCTAAAAACTCCTGTCCTTGGACAGTGAACTCTGGAGAGTCAATTTGGTTTACGATCTGTTTTGCTGCTTCCCCAGCTTTCATTCTGTGTTATCAGTCCACGCGCAATCACAAGGTAATGATTGCAGTGGACGTCTCAGCTGATAGAAATATGTTTTTTTTGTGACTACCGTGGAAACACGTGTGCAGTTCACCACGTGGCAGCCTCTCCACTGGTGGTGATGGTGCCCTGCCTCCCAGAAACACCAGCCCCTGGGGGGGCTCATCTTCCATGTGTTTTACCGTTTTCTTTTTAACCTCGTGTAAATATTTGCCATCTGCTATTTCATGTGACAAGGAGGTCCACAGCTTAACTGCCCTGGCCATCTATCCCAGGGCTGTACCACCCTGCTGACATACTTCAGTTGTTGTTTTTCTTTTAAAAGTTATCAACTGTGGCTGCTACCTAAGACTTAACACTTACTCTAAAGCTTATCTTCTGTCTAGACCACAGTGTTGCCTGTTGCAACAGACCAGTTCTGAAACCAAAGTTGGAAATATCTGCTTACTTCATTGGTTTCTTCATCAATAATCCCTGTATCAGCTGACAGGTCTGGTTTCTAGAGCACACAGAGTCCTCTCTATAGTTCTCTGACTCTGTTTTATCCCATTTACTAGACATAGTGCTTTTTGCAATTGTTCACCTATCTTTTTTTTTTTTTGATGAGGTACTGGGGAAAGTTCTAAAAATTAGCTGAAGTCTGGAAAACTTACCTCATGTATCATGCATTATATTATGGCATTTAGAGAGAAGTTTGTGTTTTCTTTGTTTGGAGAAATCTATCTATAGGCAATATTTCCCACTATATTTTTGATTTCTATATAACATTAAGAATGAAAGAAAAACACAGGGACCCAGCAGGTTCCAAATAACTGCTTGCAATAATTTCATTTATATCTATTTCAGCTCTGCAGGCTTTCAGTAGCAGTCTCCTTCTCCAGGGAGAAGATCCCAACCTATTTAAAGAGGTAGTTATAATTCCCAGTCCGTTTTCTATTATGCATTATTCCACAAGTATCTGTAATCTACTGGAGGGCAGGGACATTGCTTTGGTGCAGGTGTGGCTCCTTTCTTGTGCCCTTCAGGTGTTTTATTTATTTATTTTTAAGCACACTCAGAAGATCCAGGCAGATCTGGCAGATGAAAGCTCCTGTCCTGCAGTGGCTTGCTACAGTGGAGTAGCAAGTATCGCTGGTAGCAATTACACACAAAGAAATAGGAAATTCAGACCTCTGTTCTTTTAATATCAGGACTGACATTAAAGGCAGTGAGACATGAACTCTCTTCTCCGAAAGGTTCATAAATGGCTGTGGAAAAATGGCATGATGTAGATCCCAGCCCAGTTCACCAGCCTTCCAGTATCCTTGCAGGTAACTGTCAACGTTTCTTGCTGAGGCACTGAAGAGTCTGTGGGCACTTCTGGGTTTTCCATCAGTGGATGGATATGGCCCAGCCCTAGGTGGCTGGAAGTCAGTTCTTCTCAGAGAAGCTAAGAGGTGAGGAACTGACCCTTCCCAAAGGATTTTGCATTGAGTTTTTTTGAATTCATATTGAAGGAAGTAAGAAAACAACAGTGAAAAGTGAACAAAAAAAGCACCATGAGAGCACAAAGCCTTCCTCCACAGGGCATCCCCATGGCACGCAAGACAGCAGGAACTTCTCCCTCCTGATGTCTCTGCATGCCGGTTTGCCCCCAGACGCCCACTTGCCGTGCCTGCCTCTGCAACAGATGGGAGCTCCCTGTGCCTGTGCACCGAGCAGATTTTTAATCTCATGAATATGCTGTGCAAAACAGAGCCTGAGCTAATTCACTTTTCTGGGAGGCAGGATAGATTAGTTTGATCTGCTCTACTCATGGTTTCCAGCTGGCCTGGCCTGTGGCAGGGGGAGTCTGTGCCTGCTCAAAATGCCACACAAAACTGTGACCTCAGATCCAGAGACTTGACTGGTATCAATGTTTTCATCTCCTGCTTTTTGGGGATCACATCTTTTCCTGTTTTCTCTTCCTCTGGCAGTATTTAAAATCTGTATCTGCCCACACAGCTCATGCTTATCTCCAAATACAGAGTCGTATTCATGTCTGCCACTCCTGAAGACATAAAAGATGCTGGGAAGCAGTTCCCTGGGTCAGCAGTTCAGAGCAGAATAGCAATATAGAGGAGAGCAGCTGAGGAAAGGGTAAAGGAAGGCAAGTGACGTGATGGGAACAGTTATCTTGTGCTCAGGAGCCTGAGAAGTACAGGTGAAATCCTTTTTACTCTAACCACCACCCGGCTAAATATTTCTCCCGTCTCGGATCACTTTTCTCTTTCTTATCCCATTATGCTTCCTTAACATTGTAAGGAATGAGATGGAGGGTCTCTGCCTACCTGCAAACAGAGCATCACAGTATTGAAGTTCAACATGTGTTCCAACATTTTGAAGGGACTCGGGACCAGGGGCAGGATGGCTGGTTTCTCACTGAATTGATTTTCTCTGTGGGAACAGAGACCTGGCAGAACATTTCTTTAATAGCCTTGAGACTACAGTCTCTTGCTGTAGCAGATGCTTTCTTCTGCGTGGGCTGCCATACAAGTTGTGTCCTACAAAAAGCATATCCTGAGTCTGCCTCCTCTTCATCTAGGACCTGAACCCAGCTCAGCATGTCTCTTTGCTACTTTAGCAACAGAGTGGGGTAGCAATATCTTTTGTAGTAATATTAATTAGAGCCTCTCAAATTATGCCATTGCACGGAGCTCACTTAAGACAAAGATATGAGTGTATCGAACCAGATGCTCAGGGGCTGCTGTCAGTTGGTGCAACTGCAGGAGTTCCACCCAAGCTGCTCAGCTGAATGTTTCTCTCGTGCTTTGATGGCCTCGGGGGCCTGTGCTGAGCTTCATGCCGCTTTAGATCTGCTGCTAACAGTATCCAGGTTACCTTGTTTAAAACCAGCTCCCCTCTGTCTGTCTGAGCTGCTTTCCCAGCAGTAGCTGTGACTGAGACTTGACTGGCACTCCCCGGTGCCACCAGACCTACTTTATTCACAGCTGCACTGTTTAGTTTTGACTGAAGAGATCCTTGTCCAAGAGGAGAGTGCTGCTGGCCGGTCATGGCCAGGAGCATAAATCGCTCAGCTCAATATTTCTTCCTGGGAAGACTTGTTCATTTGGACCTTCAGGGAGGTTTATAGGATGAAAGAAGCTACCTGCTGCGTTTGCTTGCTGTCAATGCATTATTATAAGCTGCATTTACTGTCTCAGAGACAACAGGCTTGCAGTTGTTAGGTCTCTGTGTTACTTTTTCTACACTATTTGCTCTTGCAGAGACCTCTGGTCCTTGTGAAGGATTTGCTGAAGAATGAGAAAGGTAGAATGGCTGAACTGTAAGGTTTCTTGATACAGGTCAGATCTGTCCTGGACCTGTTCTCTTTGTACTCAGATCCCAGCAGATTTAGGCTCCATTTACACCTTCCCCTAGGTAAGGGATCATTTTGCTTCACTGTTCTTTGGCTTCTGAAAAGAAAATAAGGTTGTGTAAGAAATCCTTTCATTCATAGTGGCAAAGTATGCAGTTAGAGAGCACTTCCAGCAGTTGGACATGCACAAGTCTATGGGATGGGAAGGGCTGAGAGAGCTGGCTGAAGTCACTGCAAGGCTGTTCTCTGTCATTGCTGGAAGGTCATGGTGACTGGGGAAGATTCCTTTTGCCTGGAAAAAAACAAACATCTCTCCCACCTTCCAGAGGGGCAAAGAGGAGGGTCCGGGCCGCTACAAGCCAGTCATCCTCATCTCAGTCCCTGGAAATGGAGCAAATCCTCCTGGAAGCTATTTCTAGACATATGAAGAGAAAGAAGGTGACTGGGAACAGCCAGCAGGGATTTATTAAGGGCAAATCATGCCTGACTAATCTGATAGCATTCTATGATGAGATGCCTGGCTCCATGGACGTTGCATATCTTTAATTTAACAAGACCTTTGATGTGGTCTCCCATGGTATCCTTATAGGTAAGCTGGTAAAATATGGACTGGGTGGAAGGACTATGAGATAGGTGGAAAATTCACTGGTCCATCAGACTCTAAAGGTGGTGATAAGTGGTGCAAAGACCAACTGACAGACAGTCATTAGTGGTGTCCCTCAGGGGCTGATACTGGAACAAATATTGTTAAATGTCTGTATAATAATCTGGATCATGGGACACTGTGCTTGCAGCAATTTTGAAGATCTTACCAAACTGGGGGGGGGGGGACCCAGGGAGGTGATAGGATTGGTGATATTCAGAACTCAGCTGGACAAAACTCTGAGCCACTTGCTATAACTGGGCCTGCTTTGAGCAGGTGACTGGAGCAGAGACCTTTGGTGACCCTTTCCGGACTATGCAATTTTGTGATTCTGGGATTTCGTACACCAGTATCTGGGCTGATTTCAATTCAGAACAACAATTGTGCTTAGACCTCACTTAGCTGTTGTGGAAAAAACATTCTGCTTGAAGCTTGTCAGTGCAATCACTTTGCTGGTGGAGCATTGGCAAGTGCTAACAGACAGTGCTCTGAAGCCAGTGGTTAATGAGAGGAACAACTGGGAAATAAAAAGGGAAAGCAACACTTTCAGAAGCCTATGGGCATTTGTCATTCTGATAGTACTAGCAGAACCAGATATACTTTTATTGAACTTGAAACGTGTTTTTTTAGGTTGAAATATGTATGAGAGAGGACAGTCAAATAAACAAGATAAAAATGGAACTCTGTTAGTGTACAATATTCGATATGTTCAGAAAAAATCTCTTGGAAACATCTGTTAAATATAAAGATATCCAGTCTCAGGGGTTCAAGTTAAAACAAACATCTGAGTTATTGAAGTAGAAAACAAGTTAAACCAACTTTTTGACCTGACATTAACAGCCTTCCCACTCTCTGCAACCGTCTCCCGTGTTTATTATATTACCAAGGCTCCCCTTGATTATAAGACCTGGCACGGTCTTCTCTTTGCTCACTTTACAAAAGATAGGCCAAGCCATGCTCCTAGCAGTACACCTTTAACGTGCAGAAAAATGTAACAAGCGGCTTTTATTAGTATTTGCTTTCCAACCTCGAGTTCACGTCTGTCCTTTGATATGTCTCCAGTCGAGCAGGAATGTTTCCCTTCATGCTCTCTGCTAGGAAATAGCTGTTTATAGTCTGCCTAACCTTCCCCAGGGAGTTTAGAGGCGATTTCCCACAAATGAGAGGATAAGGTTGCCCTCGTGTGACTAATGTTAGAAATACAGGCCAAAAGAAGGAAAATTCAGGCTTCAGGTGGGCAAAGCAGGGTTAATGCTGTCCTCCTTGGAGCAATTGATTCTTCCCTCATCTCCTCAGCTCTTTCTAAAACATGCAAACAAAACAGCTGCTTCTAAAGCATAAGCACGCTGCAAATGCACCTGCCTAAAGCACCTTTAACTTGCAACATGCTTTATCTTCGGTGAAATTTGTGGGTTGTTTTTCTGAGCCTTCAGATCTTCTGATTGCTTACCTTCACAGCAGGCAGATAACCAAGCCCCATGTCCTCACGGTGGGACACCAGCAGGACATGAGGCAGCAAGATCACCATGTTGCGAAATAACCACAGCCTGCAGAGCACCTGGAATAATCTTTACAGTTGTTTAGCCCAGGCGAGAGAACCACGCTTCAGAGAAGATGTGGGCTAGCTGGTGGGACTCCAGAGAGGACCGTAAGCATTCTTGGAGGGCCAGGAAGGGTGAGAGAGGATGGAACAAATTATGCACAATATAGAAAAGATGAGGATAAGCATGAAAATAGACCTTGAGTTTTTAGGATGCTGATAATAGAGGAAAGAGGTTGGATTGGTCTTCATGTCTATGGTGAACAGAACAGGAAATAGTGTTTAGGAATAGGTTTTAAACTGCGGCAAAGGAATAGATCAATGGGAAAAGCTTTTTAATTGTACGTATAGCAAAGATTTGGAAAAGAAATTCTGGGAAAGTTGTGGACTCTCCTTCCCTGGAGGTCTTTAAGAATAAGTTAGACATGCATGTGTCAATAAGGACTTAGGAGGAATTGCTTTTGCTTTGGAAGAAAAATGAAGCTACGCATTTCTAAAGATCTCTAGAGCCAGACCAGTGGATCTGTGTGTCTGGTTATCCAGCTCCGCATGCCAATATTTAACCTCACAGTTCAGCCCCCTTCCTTATGCTTCCATTTGCCTCTGGTCTTTCTGGCACACAGCCCAGGGACTTTCTCATTCTCTGGGCTCATGTATGGCACTCAGCTGGTTGGAGGATTGTTGGCCACCTCTGACTCGTGAGGTCCTGGAGAGACACTGAAGTGGTGCAATCCCAGGAGAAAGTCCCCTTCCAAAACTTTTACTCCAAGAGGCCCCCACTATGTGGGATGATCTTCATGAGCTGCTGACAGCTGTGGATACCCACAGGGCACCTGTCCAAGTTTGCTGGAGGCATCTTCTAGTACACCCAGGCCATGATGCTGGCACACGTTTGAAAGATGATACCAGAGTGATGAATGGATCTAACAAGAGATTTATTGGGCAATAGATGTCCATATCCCTGATAGCCAAAGTGTTACTAGAATGGATTTTTTTTCTGTTTTGGGGTTTTTTTTTGTTTTTTAAGAGAAGATGAAAGCCTGGTAGGAGAGGAAGCAAATGGTTTAAAAGGCCCAGAGCACTTGGATACTGCCTGACTGGATGCAGCAGCCTTTGCCCATGGCCTCCCATAAAGCATTGCAGTAAATGAGAGCTTTTTGCTCTGCTTCCATAATTGGCCATTTGCCAGTTTTGACCTTTCAGTGATCAGCCAACCTCAAGAAACAGGAACTGCAATTACCCCTATCTTACACCAAGCAAACATTATCCCTGCCATAAATTCTTTGAGGCAGGGCACGTACCTCATGGATTTTACTTAATCCCAGGCATGCTGATGCTTAGTAAACAAACATCATCATTACTATGTTCAAGCCTTAATTGGACCAACCTCTTTTTAAACCCTATCTCCTGATCTCTGGCAACCTGTACTCACAAATAGCACTTGCTGTGTACATCCTGGGAAATGCTCTGGTCCCTAACAGACTTGGCTGCTGTTTTGGTGTCTGCCCCCAGCTTCAGCACTAAGGCACTTCGACCTCCACACAACATACACACAGAATAAAAAGTTCCTCGCCCAGGAAAACAGCTAAAAACAGAGTTTTATGAGAAGACCGGACAGACTGTGCTGATCAAGCACAGGACATGGCCAGGCACAGGATCTACCTCTGGAGCCAGCTGTGTACCTGCATTCTCCATCTGCCAATGGCAAAGTGCTTTTGGCCGTGCCAGGTCTGTATGCACAAGTTCTTTGGTGTAACAGGCAAATTTGCACCCTGTAATTCCCCACTTTCTTATGGAGAAGTCATTAGCTCATTTTTTGACCAAGCTGCCACTCATGGAGGGGATGACATACAATGAAGTGTCTTCTGTTGGAGCCACAGTGTGTTCATCCTCTATCTTTATAAAACCAAACTTCTCATATCATTATGCCCAACCTTCTGTTTTCACTGTATTATTTGGTGCAAAATGCTATGACACAGTGAAGATGTGTGAAAACAGATAAATGCTCACCTTGCTGCAGGACTTGAGCTGGACTGCCGATCATTTCCTCTAGACTGTGGCCTGGAGGTACATTCCATCTCTTCCAAATAAGCAGTTTTGGAGAATGAAGTCAAACCCAGATCAGATCACATACACAGGTTTTGAAAGAAAAAAGGAATGCAGCCTGGAGGGTGTGGTAGACACTGAGGGTTTCAGCAAAATATTATCTGAAAGCCAAGGTCATAATTGTAAACTTCTAAGGAAAGAGTCATGCTCAGTCTCTTCTCACTCAGCTGTTGCTGTCAGAAACACAGATTAACAGCCAAGTCCCATAAAGTATAAAACTGAAAGATGAATCCTTCGTTAGGAAAGGCACCATCTAAATTGTTTGTTGATCAAAAACAGCTACGTCATGACTGAATGATAGAAGAAGACATGGGCTGAGGATGTCACATGCAGGGCTGGAAGGCTGAATTAAAATTAGGGGAAATGAGTATGCAGCTACCTCAAGAAACAGCAAAAACCTGAGCCAAGTTATTCTGCGAGAGAGAGTCATTTACGGGGCAGGTTCAGATTTGTATGACGCATCTTATACAAGCGCAATATCCAAGGATATAAGTGGTGAAAACCATTCACTGAGCAAGCTTTAGGAAACCAGGTCAAAATATAGTATTGGCTTAAAACTATAAAGCTCCATTGAGTCTCTTCCCCTGATATTCAGTCTCTTTTTCTTCAGCATTGAATGTTTTACTTACCCTGCAGGTATTTGCTTGAATATTGCGGTTTGTTAGAAAAGGCAGCCTTGCAGTTAAGGATGTAAATTAATATTTGGTATCCGGGTCCAGCTCCTAGCTCTGAACCATAAAGCAAAGTGTCTGCGCAGAAATGACACCCTGAAAGCCCTTGAAAGGTAAGATTGTGCAAACATAATGCTTTACAGAAGATTTACAGCAAAGATATCATACCATACTTTATGCCTAAATATGAGCTGCTGTATGAGCCCTGGAGAAACCTGGGATGCTATGGACACCTGAACAGCATTTCCACTTTTCCTCTCACCCAAGAATTGCCAAAGAACTATCACTATTGCGAGTATTTGAATTGCTATGCAAAGTTGTCTATCTAAAAGGCAGTGCTGAACATGGTAATTACTGGGGTTGTGTAGCATGAGCAGAACAAATTATAGAGCAGCTCCATACACTGTTGTCCTAACGGAGAAGTGCTGCACCAGGGAATGGACAGAAGAGGTTTTCTAGCCTAGCTGCAAAGTGAATCCCTGGGAGAGACTTGGGATGACTTGGAGAGCACAGATCTGGGCAGAGTCAATATCCGTTTCAGAGTCCCCTCTTTCTCCCCTCTTCCACCTTTTTTATGTGAAGAGAAATGCAGGTTTTACAATGAAGTTAGTCTGTGGGTAGGAGCAGGGAAAATGCAGAGGATGCTGATTCGTGTGTGTTCTGTTAGCACTTTGGGGCATGAAGAAGTCAAGATGTGTAGGTGAACCTAGGGAGAGCTGCATCACCTAGGAGCGGAGCTGGACATCTACCACTAGGTATCTAGGGAAATCAGCTGCCTGGACTAAAGCAGCTGAATCACAACTAAATGCAGGTGCCTATTTTGAAGGACATTTCAAACTGAGCTTTGGATACTATTTAAAGCAGATGAATGCCAAATGCCGTCAGGATTCACTGTATCCCCTCATCCACTGGAATGGGGAAGCAGGAAAAATGCTGATCTGATCAAATAATAGCTAGTAATGACTGGGCAACAAAAATAAATAAATAAAAAGATTGAAGGTGTCTTCCAAATTCCTGGAACCCCAAGGGAAGCCCCAGAAAAGATCTAAGGCTATTTCTATCTAGACACTACTCTTTTGTTCTCAGACTCCAAGGTGCCCAAGCAAATTATTTAATGTAAATATTCCTTTTCTATGTCATTGGTTTTATAGGCTTTTTATTGCTTATAAACCAAACCACGTCAATATTGGTACTTTCATCGACCTCTGTCTTAGTTAAAATATTACTCGAAGGACAGTCGCACCTTTGTGTGTTCAATATTTGCTGAGCGCTCGTTCTGGGACCATTCATTTGTACGATTGGCAGGAGCGAGAGCACCTCCCAAGCACAAGGCAGGCCAGTACCATCAAAATTATCTGTCATTGTTTTGCATTTTGCCCAACTTCAGCTCTTTACTGTGAAATTTCTTTTCCTTGGCAAAAGTCTCTTTTTGAAGTTTTAGCAAAAACTATTCTTTTGTTTCCAGGGAGGAGACAAGCCAAACATTTGCCCCTGTTAAACAGAAAGACCTAAGAAATGGTCTTTAGCCTTCCAACTTTTAAGCATTTGGAAAGAAGGGAATGCTTTTGTCAGGAAGATAACTTTTTCTACTTGTCCCAAAATATGCTTGTACTTGACCAAAATAAAATCTTTGGGGGGAAAAAAGAGTTCACAGACTTTCTGGAATATGGGTGAACACATACAAACACGGAAAAGATAATAGCCAGACAGATGGGAAGATGGAGGGAGATGGGAAAAGAGGCAGAGAGAAAAAGTGTTTGGAGAGAAGGTATACAGGAGTGAGACGGGATGCTAATGTGAGTGGGAGTGGGGAAACAGATGATGCGAATGGGTTCTAAAGCTGGAGGGATGAGAAAACTGGTAGTCAAAACCAGGGGAGAAAACAAAACTTGGAGAAAACTGTAGAAAAACATAACTTCCAAGCGAGAGAGAAAAATGAAAATCTTATTATCCCAGAGAATCTTGAGCTTGAGCAAGAATGTTGTGTGCTCTTTGTCACGATGAGGAGGGTCAGAGAAATTTTGAGGCGAAGACGAGGTCAGTTTTGGGGAGAGCATGCAGAAAAGTCTGTAATAGCCTCTGTGACAGTGATGAAAGGGTAAGTCCTGGGATGATAAACGTTGTTGACTATATTGCATCGTCACAGGTGGATATCATAATACTGAATTACTGAGTAATAAAATGGCAGCTGGAAATCAGAGCCAGCTTGTGTAAAGTGATGAACATAGGGAAGAGCAATCATGACAGGAGTCTCTGAACTAACCAGTACTTTAAGAAGAAGCTCTTGGATTTACACGGTTCTTTGAATGTGTCATCTCAGTGCTTGACAGCTGAAAAAAAAAGGTCCAGTGTTAGGAGTTTTTACTGAAGAAATAGAGGACGCAGCAGAAAACACCTCTGACCCACTGAGTAAGTTCGGGGAACACAGAATTTTACTTTGCGTCTCGACAAAGATGGAGCAAAGACAACCAATTACTTTACCTCATGCAAGGGCAGTAACCCTGAGCAAAGCTTGGCAAGTTTTCACGCTTCTGTAGCTTGACCACGTGCCCCCAACCATACCCTGGAGCCACTAGACACAGCCACCTGTGGCAGTGGAAGCAACGCAGCCATGTGAGTGTTTAAGGAAGTGTGTGTTTAAGGAAGATAATTCCGGCAATACCCTAAGCAGCAGAAACTCATCCTCCCTTGCAAACTGCTCCAATATTTAATTACCCACCCTAAAAAGAAATTGCTTCTAAAAGTTGGAATTTATCTGACTAGGATTTTTGTTACACCCTTGACATCAAATCCTCCTTTTTATCAGTTATCTTTTCCCCTATGCAAATACCTGTCTGTATAATGAAGTCATCTCTTAACCTTCTCTTTGATAAGGTAGGTTATACTTAAACACTAACTATGGCTCATTTCCCATATCCAGGATCATTCTAGCAGGAGCAGGTTTGGGAAGAACTGCAATCCATGGCAGTCAATGGCGTCATCTGGCAGAGCTCCATGTAGTTGCTGAGAGGGTTTCCTTGCTGCTGCTGCCCCATCCCCCTCTATAACCACTTCCTTCTCCCTCTCCTTAGTGCATGTCAGCCCTGGGGAACTGGTTTCATAGAAAATAGCCATTTTTTGCCAGTGGGTCAGCTTCCCAGTGGATCCAGTCCCCTATAGAGCTCCACAGATGGGACTGGAGGAGGGACTTTGTAAGAACCTTCAGAAAGTCAGTGCAACTTCAGATGTATGGATGGATAAGCTCTCTTTCTATACTTGATGTACTTATGCTCTTTCCATGCCGGATGAGACAGCTACATGAAAGGGCAACCTTGCGGCCATGTTTCTTTCCTGCATGATGCTTTTTGCCTATGGAGCACATTATTATGCCAGCTGGTGGACAACATTTTCCAACTAGTATGCCAGCAAGATCAAAATGGCAGCATTAGCTAGTGATGATGGTAGTTTATTTACATATTTGTAAGGCATTCATGGATATCACGGGACAAAGTAGAACTTAGAGTCAATCCCACAAAATATAAGATATGCATAGGGAGGTCATGTGCGTGGGTGCGTTTTGGGAAGGATGCCACAGGCATATCTGGACAAGAAAGTACAAGATCCGTCAGGCCTGCTGTTATGACAACGTGTGTTCTCCAGATAGATGCTTCAGATTGCAGGCCTGAAAGTGCTCCTGAAACGGAAGGTGAAGAGCATTTCATCCTCTACAGGAAAATGCAAAAGCCTCCATTGCACAGAGAAAGGCTTGGATGATTCTTGAGAAGCAAGGGGCTCTTTCAGGGACTAATTCCAGTGCAATGTCTTTGCTGGCTGAACTGGTGTGAAGAACATGGATGGAGAACAGATTCATGGGTCCCTGGCCCATATGAGCCAAGCAAAGAGAAACAAATAGTTTAAAATTGTACCTCATTGCAGAGATCCCACATCTGGGAAGTTTAGGTGCAGACTGACATGTAGTTAGCAGATAGGAGCTGGCTGGTGTCCTTCTGGAGAAAAAGGGTTTCACAATTAAAAAGGTGAGTAGCTCAGGTGAAAGAATGATTCAAACCAAAATTCCTGAGGGCAATTGACAGAGACCTCTGGCCTGACAAGAGCTAGGGGAAGAATGAACCCCTCATTTTCCCTGTTGAGAGGCAGGCACTCTGTCCAGTACATGTGAAAAGTTTGGGATGCGTTCTCTGGAGAGCTTGAGGACACAGTGGGTGAGGATACATCCTGCTGCCACTTACTCTTCCTAGATCCCTCTTTCCTAGGAGCTATACGAGAGCCAAAAGGTGGTCCCCAAAGCTTATATCTAGGGAAGCATCTCTGATCCATCTACAAAAGGGGTGTCATGGTGACTACACCATGTAGCCAACAGAGAGAGAAGCAATCTCCCATAAAATGCCATTGTAGGAAGGTGTCTCGAAGCAGGCGAGATAGTTGCCAGTGTCTTTTCATTAAGAATAATCTCAGCCCTGAGCAGTATGTAGTGGTTGTGTGACCACACTGCCCAATGCTCTGGACGCAGAATGACTGGACCCAAGCTGCTTCCTGGAGAAGAGTGCACAGAAAGCACAGCAGTAACTCGCGTGCAGTAGGCTGGAAACATTGACACAGGGAAACTGAAAGGATTTGCAGTGCTGAGGGAGCTGGCCAACGTCAATACTGGGCCACTCTCAATCATCTTTGAAAGGTCATATCAATCAGGAGAGGTTTCAGAGTACTATTTAAGACCTTGAATAGTGACCTGGATGATGGGCTTGAATGCACGATCAGCAAGCTCGGAGGAGTGACTGATACACCAGATGGTTGCACTGCCATTCACAGGGACCTTGACAGACTAGAGAAATGTGCAAAGAATCTCATGACATTCAGCAGAGGGAATTGTAAAGTCCTGCACCTAGGGAGGAGTAATGATGTCATGCACCAGTACAGGCTGTGGGATGACCTGCTGGAAGGCAGCTCTGCAGAGAAAGGCCGGGAGGTCCTAGCAGACACCAAGTTGGACATGAGTCAGCAATGTGTTCTCATTGCAAAGGTGGCCAATGGGTTGCATTAGGGAAGAGTATTGCCAGCAGGCCAAAGGAGGTGACAGTGGCGGTCCTGGGCAATGTGCTCTAGGTGACCCTGCTTGAGCAGAGGGGGTCCCTTCCAACCCCAGCTAGTCTGTGATTTTGTGGTTTGGTGCGACAGTTCTAAGGACCACTAGCTCTGGGATGTTCTCACCTGCCCAGTGTTACAGAACGAAGGAAGGAGAGTCTGAGCTGTCTTGGTAGGCAGAGCAGATGACTCTGGACTCCAGTAGAAGTGGAGCACCTGCCACCACAATCAGTTTAACGCTTTGAAATCTTTATCCCATATTCTTTGTTTGGGACATGGCCCTACATCTCTTATTTATTTCTGACACCCTGAAATGTCTCAAGCCCTTGTTACCATAAATAGGAATAGGAGACTTTCAGGAACCAGCAAGAGGAGAGCAGAAAGCTCTTTTTTTTTTTTTTCAAACTGTGGAGTCTGCATCGCTGCAATCCCACTTTAGCATAACCCTATAAATGTAACTGGGTTGCATGTGTCCTCGTGAACAAGGTGTTCAGATGCATTTATGTTGATTAATGTGGACACTGTTTTGTTATGCTTCCTGAAAAACATCCTTTAATTGGAGCAGGTTCACTTTGATTAGACTTATATATAAATCTGATGAGGATGAGTGGGGAAATCCAGAGCTTGCTGATCTCCTAAAATTTCCAGAGTAGCCACTGGAGATGAGATGAGCTGATATCTCTCTGTCACTACTGTCACGTGAGAATGCATGTAAAAGTAAGATAATATGTGTAATGAGGAATGAGGAGAAAGAATTCCTGTGAATAGCTAGAATGATTAAAATATAATTGCGTCAGTAGTAATGTAATTAGTCTTCTGAAAGTGCAATCTGCAGAAGGCTAGGCATTTCAGATGGTAAATATGTTTACTTTTGAAGTCTGCTTCTCTTCTTGAGGTGCTCTTTGAACTTACTGTTTTGATTTAACGGTTATTGATTTGGTGACATGGGCAATAAAGTGTGATTAACATCTAAATTGTGGGTCCTTCTGATTCACTGGTTTTCCTCGTAATATTGATTGAATCCTGCCACTCTTCTCTGGCAGAACTCTCAGATGGGGAAACTTATCGGGCCTCGAAGAGTTTAGCACTGCAGATAGGACCCCAGTGATCCAGTCTGGAGTGCAACTAAGACTGCAGAATAGACAGCATAAAGCAGCGTGGAAATATCATATCGATTCTTTGGAGGATCTGTTCACAGCACTCCTACATGATTTTTTGTCATATGATGCCCTTTGCCTTCTTGTTACGTGATATGCATACTTATTACCTGCAGCAGTGCAGAAATGTGATACAGATTTTACTAACTAGAGCTCTGGGCCAAGAGAGGATTGGCTGTAAAACCCATAAGATGAGGAGCGAAAGATATCAGCCACGGGCCGACATCTCTATCGCCATTAGTGGTTAACCATTAACAGATGTAGATGCCACCATTCTCTCGCCTAGAACAGCTTGGGGACAGCAGAGGTTGCTACGCTGGATTGCAATGCAGAGATATATCTTGAGAATTTGCCTCCTACGCTGTCCAGGGTGGTTAAATGGTCCTGTAAGGACAATGTTGGTCTCCAAGACTTGTCCAAAGCCCAGCTGTCACTGAACAAAAAGAGGAGTATGAAGATGGGCGCACATTCCTGTTGCCTTTGCAGGATACATATGATGCTATGAAGAAATGTACAGGGGCAACTCCAAGCTGTAGCTGTCAGACCCAGACTTTGAAATCCATCCTTAATCTCCTAATGTGACTTTTTGCCCTTGAAGCAAAAGCTTGCATAACAGTTAACATATGATTTGACAGCTTTATTATACCTATATAATAAAGGTATAATTAATTATTATATTTCAGAATACTCCTATTGAAACTGTTTTATCAGATGTCAAAAAAGGCTTTCCTTCACCTCTTGAACATTCCCTTTATTGAGGAGCTGCCACATATTTTCATAACTTGAGCATTCCATTATGGAACATTTTGAAAAGTCACTGACTGAGCTGGAGAAAAGGAATTGAAGAAGGTCCCCACTTTCCAGAGTGAAGGATATTTAAGTTGAGACGGTTTACATGTGTTTGGTTGCCTGTTTCTCAAGGTTAAGTATGAGCAAAATCCTACAGTCATTAACTTATGGCTACATCCTTCCAAGATCACATCTCTCTTTCTCCTAAGGACTCAAAGAAGACGATAAGGAACACGATGTAAGACATATCAAGAGAAACTCTTTTGCATGAGTTTCCATGCTGCCCAGGCCTGCATCAATGGGCAATGTTTTATTCTACTCTTTTATTATTCCCTTGGGTAAGTTATTGCAGATTTGTTGCCATGCGCAACACATACTGTTCATGACTCAGAATTCCTATATCATGCGCTTGCATATAAAATAGGCAGAGCATCAAACACAAACATGGCTAGTTCAAAGTATTTTGCACACTGATTTATTGTTCTGCTCTCTTCTGAATTTACACAAGAAGAAGTATTTTTATGGCTGCTTAATTGCTGCTTGCTCTTTATAGGAACTCTTTTTATAAGTTTATCTAAGAGTAACTTTGCAACTTTGTTTGTATCTTACTGGAAATATGCTAACAATGTAGAGAAAGGAAGTAAACTGGATACCAAACCTGCGGAGAGAAACTTTCAGCAATCATCCCCTCTCTTCAGTCACTAATTGCAACCAACTAGAATACTTGACCTTAGCTATGTCTACTTATTAACGTGGTATCAGCAAGTGCTGACAGTAGCTTACATTTTCTTGTTGAAAATGCTGCCATTTAGCAATGAGGTGTTGCTCTGCAATGTAATTGGAAATGACATTTTTGTTACCCTGCACCCATTTCCTCTGCTGGGGACCCCTGAGGAACTAGAGGGTGATTGCTGCTAACAGGAAAGGGGAGCTAGGCAAGGACAACTACAGGAGGCCTTAACTTCTCCTGGGAGAAGCTCTAGCTAGGTGAAGTTGCCACTAACAAGCTCTCTTGGTTGCCCCTGATCAGAGAGAGTTGGGGTCTTTGATCCAGGTGGCCCTTGATTAGGGTGGGTCAAGCACCCTGTGAGTCAGTGCTAGGGAGAAGCCTATATAAGAGCCAGGCCTGGAGCACAGCTCCCAGAGTGCAGTGAGCAGAGGCAGTGGTTTGTGCAGCAGCAAGCAGATGCAGCAGTTCATGCAGAAGGGAGCAAGAAGGCACCTTCATTTCCAATCCCAGCAGGTGCGCTTCCTCAGGTATGGTTATGATGTGCTGCAGAGCACATTCCCCAGTAGCTGTTGGAGTTGCTGCATCAGCTGTGTCAGAGGCTTTGACCCAGACAGACCCTCTGACAGCAGATGCAGCTCTCCAGGTCTCAGGCTGCAGGGAGTGCTTGGGGCTTCTCCGGGAGGCCTGGGCTGGCAGTCAGGTTTCCTGCAGAAGGTGGGCTGCTGTTGATGAGCTGTGTCATCAGGTAAGGGAGTTATGGGAGGAAGTCAATAGGCTGCGTGGCATCCAAGAAGATGAGCAAGAGCTAGACAGGGTATTCTCGGAGACCATACAGCTCCAGGAGTCTCAATCCCCCACAGCAGTGGAGTTGCTGGAGGGCTCTGTGCCATGTGAAATGGTCCATAACACTGTAGAAGGTAGCTGGAAACTGGTCACTCCTTGTAGGAGGAGAAAGGCTCCTACTCCTCCTGACGACTTGCAATTGAGGAACAGGTTTAGTGCCCTCCAGGCTGAGGAGGAGCTGGGCATGGCTGCAAGGGAAGCAACAGGGACAACAGACCCTGTGCCTTGCGGGAACACCTGGAAGAAGTGGTGAGTGATTTGTTGTGGGGGACTTCCTGCTGCAGGGGATGGGGGCACCTATCTGCTGACCTGACCTCTTGTCTAGAGAGGCTTGTTGCCTACCAGGGGCTTGAATACGAGATGTCATGGAAAGACTGCCAAGGCTTGTCCACGCTTCGGACTACTAGCCTCTGTTGCTCTTCCATGTGGGCACTAACGATACCAAGGGCAAATTGGAAACCATCAAACAGGATTTCAGAGCTCTGGGGATGGTGGTCAAGGATCTGGGAGCCCAGGTCATTTTCTGCTGAGGGTCCCTGCTGGTATCAGGCAGAGGTGGTCTGTAGGTTTTTTCACTTCTTCTCCAGCTGGTCTGGACAAAATCCTTGGAAATGTGCTCTAGGTGACCCTGCTTGAGCAGAAGGGTTGGACTAGATGATCTCCTGAGGTCCCTTCCAATCTCAACCATTCTGTGATTTTGTGTGATTCTTTGGTCGAGGAGGATTGGGGATTGAGGATCATTTAGGCAAACTTGACACCCACAGATCCATGGACCCTGATGGAATGCACCCACAAGTGCTGAGTGAGTTGGCGGATGTTATTGCTAGGCCACTCTCCATCATCTTTGAAAGGTCATGGAGAACAGGAGAGGTGCCTGAAGACTGGAAGAAAGCCAGTGTCACCCCAGTCTTCAAAAGGGGCAAGAAGGAGGACCCGGGGAACTACAGGCCAGTCAGCCTCACCTCCATCCCTGGAAAGGTGATGCAGCAGCTCATCCTGGAGGCCATCTCTAAGCATGTGGAGGAAAAGAAGGTGATCAGGAGTAGTCAGCATGGCTTCATCAAGGGGAAATCATGCTTAACCAATCTGATAGCCTTCTATGATGGAATGACTGGCTGGGTWGATGAGGGGAGAGCAGTGGATGTTGTCTACCTTGACTTCAGCAAGGCTTTYSACACYGTCTCCCATAACATCCTCATAGRCAAGCTCAGGAAGTGTRGDYTAGATGAGTGGACAGTGACGTGTCTTGAGAACTGGTTGAATGGCAGAGCTCAGAGTTGTGATCAGGGGCGCAGAGTCTAGTTGGAGGCCTGTAGCTAGCGGTGTCCCCAGGGGTCAGTACTGGGTCCAGTCTTGTTCAACTTATTCATCAATGACCTGGATGAAGGGACAGAGTGCACCCTCGGCAAGTTTGCTGATGATCCAAAACTGGGAGGAGTGGCCGATACCCCAGAAGGCTGTGCTGCTGTTCATCGAGACCTGGAGAGGTGGGCAGAGAGGAACCTCATGAAGTTCAACAAAGGCAAGTGCAGGGTCCTGCACCTGGGGAGGAATAACCCCATGCACCAGGACAGGTTGGGGGTTGACCTGCTGGAAAGCAGCTCTGCGGAGAAGGACCTGAGAGTGCTGGTGGACACCAAGTTAAGCATGAGGCAGCAATGTGCCCTTGTGGCCAAGAAGGCCAATGGTATCCTGGGCTGCATCAGGAAGAGTGTTGCCAGCAGGTCGAAGGAGGTGATCCTCCCCCTCTCCTCAGCCCTGGTGAGGCCACATCTAGAGTACTGCGTCCAGTTCTGGGCTCCCCAGTACAAGAGGGATGTGGCACTACTGGAGCAAGTCCAGCGAAGGGCTACAAAGATGATTAGGGGACTGGAGCATCTCTCTTATGAGGAAAGGCTGAGAGAGCTGGGCCTGTTTAGCCTGGAGAAGAGAAGACTGAGAGGATGGGGCCAGATTCTTTTCAGTGGTGCCCAGTGACAGAACAAGAGGTAACAGGGATGAACTGAAACACAGGAAGTTCCACCTGAATAGGAGGAAAAACTTCTTTCCTGTGAGGATGACAGAGCACTGGAACAGGTTGCCCAGAGAGGTTGTGGAGTCTCCTTCTCTGGAGATATTCAAAATCCACCTGGACACGATCCTGTACAATGTGCTAGGTGACCCTGCTTGAGCAGGGAGGTTGGACTTAGACAATCTCCAGAGGTCCCTTCCAATCTCGACCATTCTGTGATAATTTGTATCATAACTCAACTTTTATTACACTGTAAATAGGAGGCAGGAAATAGAAGAAATATGCAGCCAATAAATGATAGCAGGTGGCAGTACTGGCTTCTCCTAAGAATGTGACCCACTTTAAAGCTCAGTCTATCTTGCTTCTTAGGAAAACAGTGGCTATTTATCAGAAAAAAGGAGGTGTGCTTACAGAGAGGTTTCTGACTAATTATAGCAGGCAGGGCCTGTCATGTGAGTCTTGTGAACCCTTAACACAACTGAAGTAAATAACTGAACAAAGAGCACAAACTACCTTCTGAGATGGTAATGGTAGGAATGCACATGACATGGTGGACATAACATACACGGGAGCTGGCCAAAGCAAATGACAACTGCTGTGAACCTGTGTGAGACATCTGGGAAATGTTAAACTGGTGACCAGTTCTAGCTGTCCAGCTTGCAACGTAGTGTTGTGTGCCCTTGGCCATGAAGACGTTTCAGTAGTTTGAGGAGCAAAGGTCAATGGCTGGCAGCAATTGCAGAATTTTCTTGAGACTCTCACCTGTGTAAGCCAAGACTGTGTCTAAAGGATGGAGGTCTGTCCCTCCGCTTTGACTGTGAGGTGTCATATTCACTAAGTGCTGCTACTGGGGGGGGAAAAAAAAGGAATCACTGTGAATTAGAGTATTGTTTAAGGTGATGAGAAGTGGCTGCATGGGGCCTTTGGCTAGGAACGGAGCTGCTGAATTGGTTTCCCTGTGCCTGGCCTTTTTCATGTACAAAACTCAGGGATGCCTGAACTACTGCAGAGTATTAAGAGATGTGGGGTTTAATACCCATTTCTCCCCCATGCACGAGAGCACTCAGTTGCTGAAATCTGAAAAAGTTGAAAGATCTTGTAGATATAGTGTCAGGATTCTGAGGGCACTAAATAGGCTGAAATGGCCCTGCTCAGCCTCACCTGCAGCCTCCACACACACAACCCCTGCCCATGGGCCCAGGAGTCCCGTTTCAGTCCAGCCCTGGGCCCTCTGTCCCTGCCCAAGCTATGCCATAGGAGTCTGATCTCCAGATCAGACTTGTGCCCAGCTGTGGACCTTGCTGATCCAGACCCCAACCCCTTGGAGTAACTTCCCAGCTTGACCTCGGACCTGTCCCGTCACTATGGACCTGCCTGATGATTCCTGGCCTGACCCTGGTTACCATCATCAGACTGATCCTGACCTGTGGGCTGATTTTTTTTTTTTCTGGCTTGACCTCAGACCTGCCTCATCACCACGATGGTAACCAGTGTTGGACACAGTCCAGTAATCCTAGCATGAACAGGGCTACTGGGATCAGTTTAGAGCACTGGTCTTCCTACAGTTTGGTTACACTGATTCCTGATGTAAACAGAATGCAGCTTTACCCTGTAAGTTCCTTTTTAGTGTCAGGCTAAGATCAACATCACAAATGTCCTCAAACTCATTTTCTGTAACGTGCATTTCTGTCCCTTGATACTTCTAAGGCAAAATAGATAAGAACGGAGGCAACTAGGGTGCGATTGTCACTTCCTTCCTAAATGAAGTCAGTGTGGTGTTTTGGGGGGGGGGTTTTGTTGGGTTTTTTTTGGCCAGGCAATCGTGTTTCATCCTTAGCTTGAGATGTGCTTTTTTCATTATAGAATAATCACTAGTTTAAAATTTCTTTGTTGACCATCAGATTAGAATGAGTTTATATGAAGTTCACTTAACACTTGTTCTTTTCCCAGGCTCAAATCCAACCAATCATGTTAATTTTTTTTTTTTTTTTATGCCAAGCTACGGAGGTCCTGAACAGTTCTCTGGACCATGTCTGCGCTTTCATTTAAGCAGGGATACTAGGTAGTTCTTCACTCTGCTGCTGCAAATGTTCACACATGAGTGTTGCTTTGGCACAGGCCAAAGAAAGGAGCTGTTGGAAGCAGGATGTCTGCGTAGGTGCAGCTCTCCGGGCATCGGCAGGGCTTGCACGCATATTTACCAGCCAACAGCCAAAGTTTGCTTGCCCTTGAACACACTTTGAGGTTAGGTTGTGGGCAGAAAAATAGACCAAAAGTATGTTGTTAATCTCAGGGACTCTGACACTGGCCTGAGCATGTTGGCTAATGCTACCATTTAGGAAGGTTCTCCGCTCTCCCTGCTAAAGTGCGTTTAGATGAGATAACTGAGCTGAGCCAGCAGCTTACTGCTGCTGAGCAACAGGGTATGATTAGCTGAAGACTTTGTCTTGATCTCTGCCGCTACAGGCAATTAAAACTAGAGGATATTTGTTTGAAATGTAGCTTGGTTTTTCTTTTCTTCTCCCTCTCTTTGTGTTTACTACACAGACCTTGAAGGCAGTGTTGAGGAGTCCGGGCTTGGGGACAGAGAGAGCAGCTTTCATGCGTGGAGGAGAACTTGTGTTTGTCATGGGGGTTTCTTCCTAAAGCAAGTGAAGCTTCTGCACCAAAGTAATAACACCCTGCTAGTTAAAATGCATATGCCTACAGCAGTGGTTATATCTGGTAACTCAGCACTGGCAGCTGAGAATGTCAGCTTGGGGTTTCTGCATGAGCATGATGCCTGCAGGGTATCGGTTTCCCATAGATGGCCTGCAGGCAGAGGGTTGGGGGCTGAGATGATAATGCCACCTGAGATCTCTGCTCTGCTCTGACCATGCTAGGCCAATCCCCGTGGCCCAGGGATTGTTGGGAAATGCAATGCTCAAAACGTAGTGTCTCCAGCGGACTTCCTACAGCCTTCTGTAATACTGGGATTTGCAGCCACTTCTGCTTCATTTCTTGGTTTATTTGGTTGTTTCTTTAACGCCACAACCTTCCTCTTGTATAATCCCTCAGCTATTAGAAATCTCACCTAGCAAGTGAGAAACAGGTTTGCTTCCCTCCTCTAACCCCCTTTTTCTGTATGCCAAGGCAGTGCTCTATGCTGCATGCTGCAAGCCAGCCTGGCACCAGGCCATGGTGCACCTGGCAAAGGCAGGACACTGTCAGTGGAGGAGCATGAGGCTTGTGAGGCAGCAGGAGAACGTGCGAGAAGGTCCCCAGTCCAGCCCAGTAGCCCAGTGTGGACCCCTGCAGCATATCAGCAGGGAGAGCCTGCTTCCAGGTCTTGCTGCCAGTAATTCTTCATTGCAAAAAGCATAAGTTGTCCCCTCTGGGCGAGCCACGCAAGGCTGTTGTGCTAGGGGTCGGTGATTTGTCAAATGTAGTTTAAGAGGAAAAAAAAAAGCCACTTTCTATATGCATAGAAACTATTCTGGGGTCAAAATAAGCCCATGTAGGGTTTTAAGACAGGAAATCCAGTTTCCCAAAGGTGCCTATTTCAAGGTGCCTTAGTGTGGGACCACTCTGGCATTTGCTGTTGGATGCCTTTGGCACGGCAGCAGTCATCATACTGGATGTGGGCAAGCCCTTTCTGCACCCGCCTAGCTTTTCTCTCATGTGAATCGGGAATTTGCGCACCTAGCGTGACTTTTGGGGATTTCATTTCTGGAGTTAGGCACCTTGTTCTGGGGATAAGTGCTTAGCTTTATAGCACTGACATTCCTCTGGAAACCTGGTTGCTGAGCTGAGCGCCCCATATATGAAACGGAGAGAATAATTCAAGAGGTTAATGGTGAGAGGGAATAATTTACAGGGTATGAAGTAGTCTTATATTATTATGATCCATATAGGGGCCACAAATGGAAAAACAAATTGTTTTAACTTCAGGCCAACGTTAACAAGAGAATATTTTCTCTAGTGAAGACCCAGACACGAAAGACCTTATATAGGAGAAAAGGGAGCAGGCAGATTTTCGCAAAAACTTTCATTGCTAGCTTTTATTTCATGTACAGTAGCATATAAACATGGACAGGCTCTTCCTTCACATCCAATAAATAAAAACAATTGATGTTTTCATTTCAGAGTGATGCCAGCATGGCAGCGTACTCCTCCTTGCTCCTAAGCAGAACTTCCTGAACATGAATATCTATCAGTAGAAGTGAGCTTCCCTATATCGGTGTGGAAAGGGTTCCTAGCGCCTGTGTTCCTCTACACCTATTCAGTACATTGGCAACAAACTGTGAGTATGAGTAACAGATTGAGAGATTTCTGGCTCTGTGAAAGTGTTGCTAAACACTTGTAACTTGTCCCCAGGTTGAATGCTATGGCTGCGTTGCAAACACATGCATGCCGCATGCAGACTTACGTGTACAGCGACGCTTAACCACTGTGCTTGGAAAGCACGAGCTGGAAAAGATTATAACCCTATGCTGCTAAGTGCACGTGTGCAGGGGAGGCCCAATTACAGGCAGATGTAGATACTAGAAAGGCTACAGGAGACTACTCCGTTCCATCTTCCAATCCAGGAGAAAAAATATGGAAACTGAAACACTGAGCCCAGGGTATCTTCACTCCAGTCAAGTGTCCTGCAGCTCATGTAGACAGACGCGTGGCTCAGGCTGAGTCACAGCAGGACAGCACTAGGCACGAGCCCCTCGCTTGACAAGTCCCCAGCCTCTTGGATGAGGTCTATGGTCTTGTTGCCAGAACTGCACCGCTGGTGGTACCCAGTCTAGCTGTTTGAAGGTTACCTCTGGCATGTCTACATGAGCTAACAGGTCCCCTTTGACTGAAGTGGAGATGGAGCCTAGATATTGATTTGTGAGGATATGTGATGTTGCAAGACAAAAGCACGAGCTTCATGGCTTGATGCATCTTCTTTACGTTGTTTCGTCCTTCAAAGGCAGCCAGCACAGGCGGCGTTGGCGCAGATTTCGCACAGATCAATCTCTTTGACAGCCATGCCTGTTAGGGTAAAAGAGAGTTTCAATGAAATTGCAAGGGAATTTCTTGGAGAGCAGAGCCACACACCAAGTGATTTGGAGACCCCTTCCCACTAGTGCTTTATGAGCTTTGATAGTCATTTAAGTTCTCACTGGCACAGGGAAAATCAGTTCTTGCAAAAGTCTTGCTTAAAACATGAAATCCAACCTAGATTCACTGGGAAAACAAGGGGAACGTATAGAGGCAAGAGAACAACAGGTCTTAGAGCAGTTACTTTTCTTTGCTACTATTTGAACATTTAAGGTTGAAAAGCATGATTAACGAATGGGGACTTGGCAATGCAAACTACATACTCAGCCTCTCAAAAATCACAGGCGCGTCTTTTCTTTCACACACAGGCTGGAACTCTTTGGGGAGATCTTTTTCTTCACATGGAGCCCGGACAACCTTCATGCGAGGGCTAATGTCTGTGTCCTTGTCCATGAGCTCCTTTAGCTTCTTCACGGACTCGAGGGAGAATTTCAAGTCTCCATCCTATGTAGACAGAACCAGAAAAAAGGCACCGGGAAGTCAGTCCTTAGATAAATGCATTTCTTCCAACTGAAGTCTGTTGAATTATGAGGCCTCCAAAGAACTGCACTATAGGAAAAAGAGGGTGTTCACGAGACAAAGCTGAGAGAAAACCAGCGCTCACTGAAGACAAAATGATCAGCTCCTCCATTGAGACCTTCAGAGCATCAATGAGACCAGACTGGCTGGTCAGGGCTTTTGCTGTGCGTCACACTGGACTGAGGCAACAGCAGAACTAGGGCATTTCTCACCCCCCATAAGAAAGACGCATAAAATCTGGGCTAGAAGGTGTGGGCCGGGAGTCCTCAGCCTAGAAAGGAGATGACTGGGCAGCGTATGGTAGAGATCTACAAAATCACAAGTTGAATGGAGGTGAACGGGGATTAATTTTGTTCGCTCTTTCTTCCAACACACCAGGAGACCTTCACGTGTTAGTGTCACGTGGCAGGCTCGAAACAAACATAAGGAGCTATTCTTTCACATACCATGTTAGAGCTGAAATCGCTCACCTCAAGGTACCGTAGCAAGTTTCCAGGAGTTTAAAACATGTCTCCACAATTAATGAAGACAAGTTAACTGAGAGCTACTAAATATGACATTTCGGACTCAAAGCTCCTGACAAAAGCTTACGGAGGCTGGAGAGTATTCTGGGAGGTACTACTCCATGTTCTTGATTTTTCAGATGCTGCGCATCTGCTAATGGTCATTCCCTCATGGTTTCAAGTGAATCACACCACTGGGGTCATAAACTTGAATTGCAGATGTTGCAATTGGTACACTAGGTGCATAGGATCTGTACGTGTCTGCACAGGATCAGTTTGGTCTAGAACAGGAATAAACATTTTCCAATTGACTTTTAGCATTTGTTTTACTTGGTTTAGTGACCAATCGATAGTCAGCAGTATAATCAAATAACACCTACTCGTTCAAAGAAATAAATTGAAGTGACACTCCTTAGGGCATGAGACCAAATACTGCCTGAAAACACTGCTTCGCAGTGTCATTAGCCTGACACTGAATTGCATGAGAGTGTTATTCTTGGGTTATAGTATCCAAAAAAAAAACCAAACTGTGGGTATGCATTTACTTATGAAGAGTCAAACCCTCTTCTACTTCCAATCAGTTTATGATTTTTCCCAGGTTAATTAATTAATTAATTTCTCCTACCTAATATCACTGCCTAGCAGGAATAAGCCCTAAGACATGTGTACATCCTGGTGACAAAAAAAAAATGTCATGTGAAGTGAGAATGATGTTTTAAAGAGAGAACTCAGCCTGAGCAGCATCTTCCCTCCAAGCTGCAAGTGCATGTTGTGCTGCTGAACCACCAGATTTTATCACAGAAATAGCGCAAGCCAGAACAAACCCTCCCTGTCATTTCTATGTTTATAGTCCACAATTAGCAAAGCATCCTCCACAGATTTCCATTGCATTCACTCAAGATTTGTGCCAGAAGGTGTCCAGATACTGATACCCTGTCTTTAAAAGCACATTGCAAAGTCAAATGAACTTCACGTGTGCCTTGCAGAGCGTTGTGTTAAATGAATGACTTCTGTGATGTATGGCAGGAGAGAGAGGGAAAGTTGTGAGAAGGATTTCACAAAACGAGAGCATAAGCCAGTTTTGTGCACCGAGGAATTAGCTGGACCTTAGACACCTCAAGTAATCGAAGTGAAAGGTTTGCAACATGCATGCACAGTAGATTGCACATATATGTAGGTCTTATAAGAGGCAGAAAAAATCCAGATTTAGCGACTGCCGAGACAAAGATTCAAACTACAAAGAGAAGAAGCAAAAGCTTCAGAGCTGAGCTTTCTAACCTTTGTCCCTCCTAGAAACAGTTATTCTCATTTAGTTATTTTTTACAGCTCTAAGGGGAAAATGGAGATTTTTTTTCATTTAATAATAGAAAACTATCTATTACCCCCAGAGACTCTCAGTGCTAATGAATGGTTTGAAGGAAAGGAGTAAGTGAGACCTGCAGCGTCTGACACCCAAAGGAGAAAAAGAGGTTGCTTCAAAGCACAAGGCTGGTCCCTTATCACTCCCTGGAAACCTCGTGTACATGCATGGAAAGAAATTAAATATTAGCCACCTTGATACTCCAAGGAAGTTATTTACACTGCAGTAAAACTAAGGTCTCCCAAATCATTTCTAGGGAGCAAGTGCAGACAGAGCTAGCACTGTCATGTACAGACCAGAGTGCTGAATGATCCACCCAACTGATTCCTCGGTGCACGTAACATCAGTCATGGGTGCTATGTGTTTCGGAAAACTTGGTATTAGCTTTTTCCTCCTTCTCCTACAGCTCATCTGCCCATTCATATTCCTTCGGAACTATCTAATCACTCCTTTCCCTTTTTTTATGTGTGGCATGTGTAGGCTCCATCACACAAAGCCGCAGATCATTTTCAGGAAGAACTTCCCACCTGCAAGCAGGTGAGACAAGACTCGCGCTCTTTGGTCACAGCCTGTTTACACCCTCCTGTAAAGTTAGAGGCGTCAAACCTCTTTGTATAAGCTCAGGACTTTGCTGAGCTTGTAAGACCAAGAAAATAAAGAGCAGAAAACTCACCTGAACGTAGACTGCCTGGGAGCTGTGCACCAGTGAGAGGAGCGCAAGGATTGCGAAGGAAAGCAAGCCGTTCATAGCAGCTGCCAAGCGGAGCCTCTCCAAAGCTGAATATCTTTTCTTTTCTTTTCTCCTGATTCGGTCTTAACTGCCCTTTTTTTGTGTCTCTCTCGGACTCCTCCTCTCTCTTCTTCTGAGCGCTCGGCTCTTCTGGCAGTCAGAGCTCTGTCTTCCCAGTGCAAAGAGAAGCTTTATAAAGCCTCCACGCAGCATTTGCTTGGTAATCCATTAATCTAAACTCTTTATTGACACACAATAACCCTTGAGTGGAGCACCAGTTATCTACTCGTTGGCAGAGGAGGCCAGTTACACCCAGGCAGATCCTAGTGTTTATGAGTCTTTCCTAGTTTGAGAAAGTGGCCGTGACACAGATAAGCAAAACACTACAAACAATTACAAAAACCTTACCGTGATAAACGCTAGAGGATGGGCTTAGCTCTAACACAAAGCCCGAGACTATAGGGGGAATGTCCTCTGGTTGCCGGCCGCTTCCTGCAGAGCTGTGAGAAAGGAAGAGCTTTGGAAGGAGATAGCAACTATTTGATCACTTGCACCAACTGCTGGCCAGGCAGTTCCCTCTTCTGGGGACTCCGGATACCAAGGCAGCAGCAACTAGGGTGCAGATGGACGTAGCCTGTGCCTGCGTATGAGCAGATCTGCAGTGGCCTCTTGCTGCTGCTCTTTGCAGCAGCTTATTAAAAAACACATATTAAAACATACAGGGATTGCCATTAAAAATAAAGGCTGCTAGGAATCAAATTATTTCTCCATGACTTTCAGCCATATAATACTGGAGGGTCGGAGAACTCCACTAACTTTGGATCATGACAATTTTTTTTTTTTAAATAGTTAAATCTTTCCGTCGAAGGTACAGGAAAAAAGAAGAAAGCCAACTAACATGCTTGAGATATAGAATTATTAAGTATATCTTTCATTTTAATAACTTTTTTTTATTCTCTTTCCCATTAGCTACAGGGGCTGATGGCATGCCATGGTGGAAAATCTCTGTGCTTTTCATCCAATTGCTCTTCTGGCAGGAGAGAGGTAGACCCTCTCGCCGAGGTAATCTTGCAAACATCTTCAGAGAGAACGGTGGCTGCCCTACACCCACCTTTGCTTTCCGCTTTATCTAACAGTTATGTCAAGTTCTGATACACCGGGTTTTGTCCATTATATCACATTCCTCATTCCCCTCTTGCTTGGGTAACGTTAAGGTAATGCCTGTTAAGTCAATAAATCTTTGAGTGGCACTATTACACTTTGTTGTTTAAATTCAGCCTGTCTACTTCTAAGTTTTGAAACCCCAAACTGCCAAGTGCCTGGGAAAAAAAAAGATTCCTTGCCAAAACTCAGATCATGCATCTCCCCTGCCTGGTACCCTCTTCCTCACTGCTGTGAGTGAGAAACTCCTGTGTGGTCAAGTGCAGGAGGCGAGTGTAAGTAAGTCATGGCCTCCTCCATCAGCAAACTCACTACAGAGGTGGGAATCAGTAGGACGGAGCCTCTCCCCGCTGGAGGTCTCAGGAAAGACGTGTCTGAAGATGAGACCTTTAACCCGAAATTCCTCTTCTTGTTCCAAGCGTGGGGTGAAGCTGAGAGCCTCCAGGTAGTCTCCCACACAACGAGGCAGTCGAGGTGTCTCTGGTGCGCAATGTGCCCTCTTCCCCGCAGAAGAGCCAAGAACCCCTCACTGGGAGACCACATTCCTGTTCAGGCATCCCCAAAGCAAGGTTCCCTTCAGAGAAGGTGGACAAGCTGGACAAGAGCCAGGAGTGCGCCCTCGTGGCAAAGGCCAACAGTATCCTGGGCTGCATTAGGAAGAGCATTGCCAGCAGGCTGAGGGAGATGATCCTTCCCCTCGACTCAGGACTGGTGAGCCCACCTATGGAGTGCTGTGTCCAGTGCTGGGCTCCCCAGGACCACAAAGACATGGACCTCCTGGAGCAAGGACAGCAAAGGCCACAAAGATGATTAAGGGCCTGGAGCATCTCTCAGATGAGGAGAGGATGAGAGAGCTGGGACTGTTCAGCCTGCAGAAGAGAAGGCTCAGGAGGACCTTATCAATGTGTAGAAATATCTGACGGGAGGGTGCAAAGAGGACGGGGCCAGCCTCTTCTCAGTGGTTCCCCACGACAGGATGAGAGGCACAAACCGAAACGCAGAAAATTCCACTTGAACGTAAGAAAATAATTCTTTCCCGTGAGGGTGACAGGTCACAGGAACAGGTTGCCCAGAGAGGTTGTGGAGTCTCCATCCTTGGAGATATTCAAAAGCCATCTGGACACAGTCCTGGGCAACCCGCTTTCGGTGACCCTGACTGAGCAAAGGGGTTGGACCAGATGATCTCCTGAGGTGCCCTCCAACCTCTGTGATTCTGCTCTCCTCCATAGTTTCGGTGATGGGAGACAAGGTGGACTTCCCTCTGCCCTTGGCTGGGCGGAGGAGAGCGGTGGGCTTTGCCATGCAGGTAGCTCTGCTTAGCGCAGAGCAACCGCTGCAGGTGCACTAGGGATTTTTCCTGCCACTCCCATTTCCTCACCGGAGGGCAGTGGCTGCTGGAGCCAGCTGAAGGTGGTTATGTTCTTCCACCGCTTTTCCTGCAGGGATTGCTGAAGGCAAGTGGCCGTGCTTGCCGTGCTGGTTCCCAGTTCAGCGCAGCGGTCATGCTTCAGGCCCGCTCTGGCTGATGGCATAGCTGGAGCAAGAGCTCTGTTCCCAGCTGCTCAGCCTGGGAAGCTCTGGGCACGTGGAGGAGCGACGTCTGAACCCAAAAGGTCTGTAAGAATTAATAGGGAGGCACCTCACAGGTACGGTCACCTCCAGGAATGACTTCTTCTAGGTTGTGCCTTTGATTTAAAAGGCCTACAGCAAGCATAAAGCCTGAACTAGGCTCCTAAATGCTTTTTGTGCTCTGTCAGCTACCTGAATTTATCCAAGAGAAAGCCGGCAGCTGGAAGGAAGATCTACAAAAGGATTTCTGATAGCAGGTGGCTCTTCAGCTGTGCTGGCAAGACAAGCAGGTCTATGTCTTTGCTTTTTTTTTACTGGGGAGCCCAGCACTGGACACAGCACACCCATGCAAATATACGCAAGCATGCACACACACATACATGCACACTCAAATGCACGCACAGGTGCATCCACATGCACATGCATCCACACGCACATGCACACATACATGCAAACACACACACAGGCATGCATGCAAAGGTGCAAATGCGCGCGCGCGCGCGCACACACACACACACACACACACACACACGTGCACATCCACCCCACCCCCCCAAAAAAAAACCCTGAAGCCCCCACTGTGCACATGGCTGGTGAGGCCCAGCCTGACGATGGTGCTCCCGGGCAGGGGCTGTGGAGCAGTTTGTTGGGAGGCTGTTGGGCCATGGGGGCGGTTGCTGGGCTGGGGGGG
>NW_020448963.1:1031771-1073351 GCF_003343035.1 Apteryx rowi
TAGGTGACCTGTGCTGAGCTCAATGGGCTTCTACGTGCTCATGCTGGGCTCTGCAGTCTCGTACAGGTCCGTGCTGGGCTCTACAGGCTCGTGATGGGCTCTATGGGCTTGTATGGGCTCGTGCCAGGCTCGTGCCAGGCTCCATGGGTTCGTACGGGTTAGTGCTGGGCTCTACGGGCTCATATGGCCCCGTGCTGGGCTCTGGGGTTCGTACAGGTTAGTGCTGGGCTCTGGGGGCTCATACGGCCCCATGCAAGGCTGTACAGGCTCGTGCCAGGCTCTATGGGTTCATACAGGTTAGTGCTCAGCTCTACAGGCTCATACAGCCCCGTGCTGGGCTCTGGGGGTTCATACGGGCTCGTATTGGGCTTGATGGGCTCGTCCAGGCTCGTGCCAGGCTTTATGGACCCATACGGGCATGAGCCAGGCTCTGTGGGCTCATACGGGTTAGCGCTGTGGTCTGGGGGCTCGTGCAGCCCCATGCCGGGCTCCGCAGGCTCATACAGCCCCATGCAAGGCTGTATGGGCTCGTGCCAGGCTCTGGGGGCTCATATGGGCATGAGCGAGGCTCTGCAGGCTTGTACAGGTTGGTGCTGGGCTCTGTGGGCTCGTACGGGTTAGTGCTGGGCTCTGGGGACTCATACGGCCCCATGCAAGGCTGTACGGGCTTGTGCCAGGCTCTGGGAGCTCGTATGGGCATGAGCGAAGCTCTGCAGGCTTGTACAGGTTAGTGCTGGGCTCTGTGGGCTTGTATGGGTTAGTGCTGGGCTCTGCGGGCTCATACGGCCCCATGCAAGGCTGTACGGGCTCGTGTCAGGCTCTGCGGGCTTGTACAGGTAGGTGCTGGGCTCTGGGGACTCACACGGCCCCGTGCAAGGCTGTATGGGCTTGTGCCAGGCTCTGTGCACTCATACGGGCACGAGCCAGGCTTTATGGGCTTGTACAGGTTAGTGCTGGGCTCTGTGGGCTTGTACAGGTTAGTGCTGGGCTCTGGGGGCTCGTTCGGCCCCGTGCAAAGCTGTACAGGCTCGTGCCAGGCTTTATGCATTCATACAGGCATGAGCCAGGCTTTACGGGTTTGTACAGGTTAGTGCTGGGGCTCTAGGGGCTTGTACAGGTTAGTGCTGGGCTCTGGGGGCTTGTACGGGTTAGTGCTGGGCTCTGGGGGCTCATACGGCCCCGTGCAAGGCTGTACGGGCTCGTGCCAGGCTCTGCGGGCTCGTGCCGGGCTGTAGTGCAAACACCTGCGGAAAATCCGGTGAGGAGCCGGTGACCAGCAGGATACACTATTAGGTGGCCCCTGGCGTGGGAAACTACGCCCTGACCAAATTCCCATCATCGGGGACCAGGCGGGCCGTGCTTTGTCCACAAGGTCCAGCTGCTTCCCGGACGGTAGTTTCTCAGGCTTAGCCCGGCCGAGGTACGGAAATGGTTCCAGCGGATCAAAGGGGCTCTTAGGACACCCGCGCGCTTGGGGTGCAAGTCCGTTTTTCGCTCTCTCCGCGCTGCAGGACAGGCGGGGTGCAGCCCCGCGAAGCGCTGCTGGGCGGGGGGCGGCTTCAGCTTGCGGGACCCCGGGGGCGGTTTATTTTTTTGGTTTGACTAGGCTAGACTTTCTTTTACTTTATCGTGCTGGAGAGGAGCTGGGTGGGACGGGGGCTCTGCGCCGGGGTGCCGGGCTGCGCTGCACCCTGCAAGAGCGAAGCGTTTCCCCCTCCCCGATGCGGGGGGGGGGGGCGCCGGGCACGGCCCGTTTCGCCGCGATGGGCTCCGCGGGCGGAGCAATAAAGCAGCTGCGGCAATTAGGGGCGATATCCGGCATTTCCTCCCCCGAGGAGGAGGAGGAGGAAGAGGAGGAGAAGGAGGGATCAGAGCCGCGGGAGCAAAACCAGCTGGAATAAGACACCGAACCGCTCCCGCTTAAAGCACTGGAGCGCCGCTCGCTCAGCCAGCAGACGCAGGAAGTCGGGAAACAAGCCGGGAAAACGTGAAAAAGGGGGAAAAAAGAAAGAAAAGGGGAGGAAGGCGGCGGGGTGGGGGGAGAAGTGCGAGACTCGCTGCGAGCAGGCGAGCGCCGGGGGGGAGGCGGAGGGCGAGCGCGGCGCCGGGCGGCGGCGGCGGCTCCGCAGCGGCCCCAAAAACGCCGTATTTCACCCCAAAATAAACCCCGGGGGGCGGTGCGGCAAATATCGCAGCCCCCCCCCCCCCCGGGGATCCGGTGGTGCAAACGGGTCCCGGCCGCTGTAGCTGCCCGCCCCGGTCCGCACCGTTAAGGCATTAGGAGGTTTGATTTGCGGCTCCCCCCGGTGCAAATCATCCCCCCATCCCAAAAAATAAAAAATAAAATAAAATCGGCGCCCTCGTTTTACACGCGACGGCGTTCAAAAGAGGGGCCGGGGAGCGAGGAAGAGCCCGGACGTGTCCACGCACCCCGCCACCCGCGCGGGGCAGGGTGCAGGGAGCCGGGGAAGGGGCTGCTCCGTGGTCCCAACCCTGGTGTCCTCACGGGTGGGCAGCAAAAACACGCAGCGGGCAGCTGCCCGCCCCCGTGTCCCACCACTCGGGATGGGGCTTTTGGAGCCCCCTTGCTCTCCTTGATGTGTCCGTTTTTGGGGGGGTCCCGGACTCTTTTATGTGTGTTTTGGGGTTCCTGTAGCCCCTCGGGGTGGCTTTCGGCGCACGCTGGGGGACCTGGTGTGTCTTTTGGGGTTGCCCGCAGCAGTGCGGTGCCTTGGGGGTGGCTTTGGTGCCCACGTGGTGCCTTTCGTGGTGCCCCAGCCCTGCTGTCCTGCCTTTCGGGGTGCCCCAGGCCTCCTGCTGTGCCTTTTGGTGCCCCCCCCCCAGGTCACCTTGCTGAGCGTTTGGGTGATGCCCTGAGCTCTGGATGTGTCTTTTAGGGCTCTCGGGACCCATTTCACGTGGTTTTAGGTACGTCCCAGGCCTCCTGATGTGCCTTTTAGGGTGCTCTGGTCCCCTCGTGGTGCCCTTGGGGGTGTTGGTGCCCCCTCAGGTGACTTTTGGGGCCTTTGAGGTGCCTGGTGGTGCTGCCCAGAGCATTTGCTGTGGTTCTTAGTGCTTGCGTGCCCTCCTGGGGGGCCTTTGGGGGTGCCCTGGAGCTATTGGTGTGTGTTTTGGGGCCACCACGGAGCCCTCGATGTGCTTTTTGGTGCACCCTGGTTGCCTTGGTGTGGATTTGGGGCTGCCTGGACTCCTTTCAGGTGCCTTTTGCGTTGCCCGCGACCCTTGGGCAGGGGTTTAGGTGCCCAGGACCCATTGGTGTGCTTTTTGGGGCCACCCTGAGCCCTTGCTGTGTGTTTCGGTGTGTCCCAGGCCTCTGCCCGTGCCTTTGGAGATGCCCTGGGTGCCTTTTGGCGTCTCTTGGGGCACCCCAGCCCCTCGGGGTGCCTTTGGGGGTGCCCCAGACCCCTCCCATGTGCCTTTTGGGGGGCTTTGAGCTCCTCGCAGTGCCTCTCAGTGTGGCTTTTGGTGCTGCCCCAAGATCTGGCTGGGGCTCTGGGGCTCCCTGGAGCCCTCTTCTGTGCTCTTCGGTGTCTCCTGGGCTGGCGGCTGCACCTTGGGTGCACCCCCAGCCCCTTGGGGTGTGTTTTGGGTTGTTCTGGTCCCCTTGGGGTGAGTTTTGGGGCCCCCGCTGCCCCCAGATGAGGCTTTTGGTGCACCCTTGACCCTTCCGTGTGTCTTTTGGGGTGCTGCAGACCCCTTGGTGAGCCTTTTGGTGCCCTCAGGTCGCCTTGGTGCCCTTTTAGGTGCTCCCCAGAGGTCCGGATGTGGCTTTTGGGGCTCCCCGGACCCATTTCACGTGGTTTTAGATACGTTCCAGGCCTCCTGGGGTGCCTTTTGGGGTGCTCTGGTCTCCTCGTGGTGCCCTTGGGGGCATCAGTGCCCCCTCGGGTGACTTTTGGGGCCTTTGAGGTGCCTGGTGGTGTGACCGTGACCCTTGGGCAGGGGTTGGGGTGCTCTCCAGGCCCCTCGGGGTGCCTTTGGGGTGTCTGGACCCCTGGCTCTGTTTTTTGGAACACCGGTGACCCTTCACTCTTCCTTTCAGCCTGCTCCAGACCCTTCACTGTGGCTTTCGGTGCCCCCCCGGTCGCCTTGCTCTGCCTTTTGGTGCTGCCCAGAGCTCCGGATGTGACTTCCGAGGCTCCGCGGACCCACGTCCTGCGCTCTCAGGTACGTCCTCGGCCTCTTTGCGTGTATTTTGGGGTCCCCGATGTGCCTTTGGGGGTGTCCTAGCCCCCGCCATGTGTCTCAGTGCTCCCCAGAGCACCCGATGAGCCCCTTGGTGCACCCAAGTCCCTCCATGTGCCGTTTGGTGCGCTCAGGACCCACTGGGGTGCTCATCGGTGCGCCCCATCTCCCCCGAGTGCTTTTAGGTGTGACCGTGACCCTTCGGTGTCCCTCTTGGGGTGCCCCAGGACCCTCTGTGTGGCTTTTGGGGCACCCTGCACCCATTTCACGTGGTTTTAGGTACGTCCCAGGCCTCCTGGGGTGGCTTTTGGGGTGCTCTGGTGCCCTCGTGGTGCCCTTGGGGACATCGGTGCCCCCTCGGGTGACTTTTGGGGCCTTTGAGGTGCCCGGTGGTGCTGCCCAGAGTGTTTGCTGTGCCTGTTGGTGCTTGTGTGCCCTCTTGGGGGGCCTTTGGGGTGCCCCAGAGCTATTGGTGTGCGTTTTGGGGCCACCACGGAGCCCTCGATGTGCTTTTTGGTGCACCCTGGTTGCCTTGGTGTGGGTTTGGGGCTGCCTGGACCCCTTTCAGGTGCCTTTTGTGTTACCTGTGACCCTTGGGCATGGGTTGGAGTGCTTCCTGGGCCCCTCGGTGCCCCTTTGGGGTGTCTGGTCCCCTCGGGGTGCATTTTGGGGCACATGCAACCCCTGGATGTGGCTTTTGGTGCACCCTTGACCCTTCCGTGTGTCTTTTGGGGTGCTCCAGACCCCTTGGTGAGCCTTTTGGTGCCCTCAGGTCACCTTGGTGCCCTTTTAGGTGCTCCCCAGACCTCTGGATGTGACTTTTGGGGCTCCCCGGCCCCATTTCACGTGGTTTTAGGTACATCCCAGGCCTCCTGGGGTGCCTTTTGGAGTGCTCTGGTCTCCTCGTGGTGCCCTTGGGGGCATCAGTGCCCCCTCGGGTGACTTTTGGGGCCTTTGAGGTGCCTGGTGGTGTGACCGTGACCCTTGGGCATGGGTTGGGGTGCTCTCTGGGTCCCTTGGTGTGCCTTTGGGGTGTCTGGGCCCCTCGGTGTGCATTTTGGGGTCCCCGTGACCCTTCACTCTTCCTTTCAGCCTGCTCTGGACCCATCGCTGTGGCTTTCGGTGCCCCCCCGGTCGCCTTGCTCTGCCTTTTGGTGCTGCCCAGAGCTCCGGATGTGACTGTCGAGGCTCCGCGGACCCATGTCCTGCGCTCTCAGGTACGTCCTCTTGGTGTGTATTTTGGGGGTCCTCTGATGCCCCTTTGGGGGTGTCCTGGGCCCCGCCGTTTGCCTATCAGTGCTCCCCAGAGCACCCGATGAGCCCCTTGGTGCACCCACCACGTGCCGTTTGGTGCGCTCGGGACTCGCTGGGGCGCTCATCGGTGCGCCCCATCTCCCCCGAGTGCCTTTAGGTGTGACCGTGACCCTTTGGTGTCCTTCTCGGGGTGCCCCTGCACCCTCCGCGTGGCTTTTGGGGCACCCCAGAGCACTTGGTGTGCTTTTCAGGGTGCTCTAGCCCCCTCGGTGTCCTTTTCCTGGAGCCTCGCCGTACCCGTTTGAGGGTCCTGTAGGCTTCAGTTTGCCTTTAGAAGCATCTTAGATGTTTCTCCTTGCCTAGTGGGATGTCCCGGAGCCCTCGGTTTTGCTTTTGGGATCCCCAGAGCCCTCTGAGTGCCTTTCAAAGTAAGTGCCCCAAAACCTTGTTTTTTTTTTCCTTTCAGAGCACCTCGGAGCCCTCGGTTTGGATTTTTGGGTGTCCCAGAGCCTCCCCCACTCCCTGTGCGCCTCAACCCCAGCCACGCGGGGAGGGCATCGTTCGGCACCTCCGCACAGGCAGGACTTGGATGAGTTTGGGAGCGATCCCTGTGCTGTGCCGTGCCTGGTGGTGCCCAGCACTGGGAGGAGGAAGAAGAGGGAGTCCCAGTCCTGTCCACACAGAGCCCTCTCCAGCTGGGCAGCACCCAGCGCCCGGGCAGAGGATGGGGCAACGAAGGTGGGTTTTATTTCCCTTGCAGCACGTCCAGCACTGCGGAAGAGCAGCTTTCCCAGCCCTGCTTTGCCGGCACCGGCTGCCTGTCCCCAAGGAGGCGTGGAAAGCGGCCACGGCCGCTCCGAGGTGACTTAGGTCCCTGCGACCGAGACGTTTCTGCAGTTAGACATCGACGTTCCTCGCGACGGCAGAGGCTGGGTCATAAACCCGGCTCAGGGCATGTGTCTGAGCCGCAGCACTTTTTTGCCCCCACACAACTCATTCAGGTCGGAGCAGCTCCAGCTGGGCCGGGCCTGCCCACTGCCCCCCCGGGGAGCTGGTCGGCTGGAGGCCTGCCCCCGATGCCCACCATTGCCCTTAAAGGTAAGGTTGAGAGGCTTTAAGAGTCTTAAAGTCTTTGGGTACTCTTAAAGGCACTTTGAGTTAATGTCTTCCTCAGTAACTCAAAGTCCCCCTAAGAATAACCTAAGGAACTCAGCCCAGCTTTAAGAACTTTATTATTAAGAATAAAGTTCTTAAAGTTGGGCTGAGTTTCTTAGGCTATTCTTAAAGTGACTAAGAGTACCTAGAGACTTTAAGACTCTTAAAGTCACTTTAGGAATAGCCTAAGGAACCCAGCCCAACTTTAAGACCATTAGTTTTATGGTCTTAAAGTTGGGCTGGGTTCCTTAGGCTATTCCTAAAGTGACTTTAAGAGTCTTAAGGTCACTTTGAGTTACTTAATGCCTTCCTAAGTAACTCAAAGTGACTTTAAGGCTCTTAAAGTCTCTCAACCCTGCCTTTAAGGGCAAGGTGGGCGTCGGGGGCAGGCCTCGAGCCGATTGGCTCCCCGGGGGGGCGTGGGGTGGGCCTGGCCCAATGGGAGAACTGGAGGCCCCTCTGCTCCCTAGCCTAAGAGAGTTGTGTGGGGACAGAAATTCTGCAAGGCTTTTTTGTCCCCACACAACTCTCTTAGGCTAGGGAGCAGAGAGGGCTCCCACTCTCCCATTGGGCCAGGCCCACCCCACGCCCCCCCGGGGAGCCAATCGGCTCGAGGCCTGCCCCCGACGCCCACCTTGCCCTTAAAGGCAGGGTTGAGAGACTTTAAGAGCCTTAAAGTCACTTTGAGTTACTTAGGAAGGCATTAAGTAACTCAAAGTGACCTTAAGACTCTTAAAGTCACTTTAGGAATAGCCTAAGGAACCCAGCCCAACTTTAAGACCATAAAACTAATGGTCTTAAAGTTGGGCTGGGTTCCTTAGGCTATTCCTAAAGTGACTTTAAGAGTACCCAGAGACTTTAAGGCTCTTAAAGTCACTTTAAGAATAATCTAAGGAACTCAGCCGAACTTTAAGAACATAAGACTAATGGTCTTAAAGTTAGGCTGGGTTCCTTAGGCTATTCCTAAAGTGACTTTAAGAGTCTTAAAGTCTCTGGGTACTCTTAAAGTCACTTTAAGAATAGCCTAAGGAACTCAGCTTAACTTTAAGAACATAAGACTAATGGTCTTAAAGTTGGTCTGAGTTCCTTAGGCTATTCTTAAAGCAACTATAAGAGCCTTAAAGTCTCTGGGTACCCTTAAAGTCACTTTAAGAACTTAAGAATAAAGTTCTTAAAGTTAGTCTGAGTTCCTTAGGTTATTCTTAAAGTGACTTAATGTCTTCCTAAGTAACTCAAAGTTACTTTAAGAGTACCCAGAGACTTTAAGGCTCTTAAAGCCTCTCAGCCTTACCTTTAAGGGCAGCAGTGGCAGACAAAAAAGCCCTGCGCCACCTCTGCCCCCACACAAAGCACGTCGGGGGGAAGCGCTCGCTGCTCCCTCGTCGCCGCCACCTCCTGCACCGAGCGGAAGGGGGGAGCGCAGGGCTGGAGCTGTGCTGAAATAAAGTGCAAACCTGGGCGGGGGGAGAAATGGCCCCTTTAACGTGAGCTCTCACCTACCGCGCGGGAGCAAGAGCTGCAGCGCAGCGGCCACGGCTGTTGCGGCGCAGCGACGAGCTGGTCCCCGAGGAGGGAGGGGGACGCATCCTTCTGTGAGCTGTTAGCAGGGATTAAAATACACGGCACCCAGAATAAAACACATCACCTTGTCTCAGCTGTGGCTCGCTCCAAGTTTTATTGCCAAGAGTCAAAACACCTTAGTGTGGTGCTACCGTGCCCGATTCCCTCTTTGCTCCTTCCGGGGGAGCAGAAGGAGCTGGCAAACGCAGGCCCCCGTCCTTCTCGAGGGGAAAATGAAGGCAAAATCCAGTTGCTCCTCCAGGTGGGGTCTCTGGAAAACAAGGTCCCTTCCTCGGCGCAGCTGGAGTCTGAACCGGTGGCCCCAAAGAGCTGGCGGAGGGGTGGGCGAGAGGCGAAACACCAGTTCTTCCCAGCAACGAGCACCTGGGAAAACAAAACGTGTATTTTAATAAAGAGCAGGACTGGAAACTCCAGGCCCTTTCCCTCTCTCAACACTAGGGCTCAACCCCGCGTTTCCCCCGCCGTGGGGCAGGCGTGCGGCTCTGCGCGCTGGGGCTGTGCTCCTTCTCGCGCCGGCAGCGTCGCTATTGCCGCGCCCGCGGCTCATCCCGGGCGGCACAAGTCACACCCGGACGGCCAGACCGGCCAAAAGCCCTCCCGGCCCTGCCAAAAAGCGCAGGGCATCGGCGGCAAAACACCTCCTACCTCGCGGGGGTCCCCAAAGCCACCTCGGGGTTTAGTTTTGGTCGCGCGCCGCTCTGGGGCGCTCACCCGACATCTCCTCCCGCGCAGGGATCCTCCCTCGCTCCCCGTGTCGGCAGCGCTGTGCTCCTCGCTGGGGCCTTCTGGCGCTTCGCTGCATCAACACAGCGCTGCTCGTGCTGAAAACAAAAAAAACCAAAGGTTTTTATTAGTAAAAGGGAGCAAAACTGGGACGAGACCATCACGGCTCTCCCCAGGGCCCCAGTTCCCAGCCCCGGCTCCTGCCCTGCAATCTCCAACCTAACAAACTGGGACCCGGCTCTCTGCCCTGGAGGAGCCAGGGATCACGGCAGCTCCCCAAAATGACCAGCCTGGCAGCAGCAGAGGGCTCTGGGGCGCACCGCAAGGCCCAGGGGGACGTTTCTCCCTCTCCCACCCCTAACCCTAGACCTTGGCCGTGCACCGAGTCACGGTCCAGCCCCCCCCTCCCAAAGCACGGAGGGGAAAGGGCTCAAAGGGGACATTTTTTGCAGCCCCGGTGCGGCGCGGCGCTGCAGGCACAGCCGCCGGCTCGGGTGCGCCGAGCCTCCAAAACAGGAGGGCATCCAGCAGCGATCGGCTTTGGGCGGAGGAGCTGCATCACCAGGGCCTGGCTCTGCTGGGAAAAGGCGATCCAAGGGGCAGCAGCTTCTCCCAGCGACCCTTCCCTGCTCATAACTGCAGGGAAACCAAAGCTCTAGGAAAAACCCACCTAACTTCAGCTGCTGAGAACCGGCGAAGGGAAAGAGGGGAAGAGGCGGGGGTTTGGGGGAGCCTCCTGCTCCGGTGCCGCACACCTACACTCGTGGCCGCGTGCGCAGACCCTGCAGGGAACCCGGCCTGGAGGGGGAGGCAGCCCTGGCACGGGCGCCTGTTGGGGGCAGCTGCCAGCGCTGGCCTTCGGCTAAGAAGCAGAAGAGGTTCATTTTTGCCCGTTTTGCTCTTTGCTTACCAGGTTCTCTGGCCTCCAACGCTGGGGTCCGCAGGGAAAGCAAGATCCAGTCGGTTGTTGCCGCCGCCGCCGCTGAACTTCCTCCCCGGGACGCGCTGCGAGGGACGAGGAGGTGACGGGCAGGAGGCAGAGAGAGCCGGAGCCAGGGGAGATGCCCGGAGCCGCCTGCGACCCCCAGCAAAGCGGCGCTGACGTCTGAGCTGCCAGGTGCTGCCCGGCCTGAAAGGGAAGGTACAGAACTTAGAGCAGAATCAATCCTCCCTCTTCTTCCTCCTCCTGGCCCCGGGCCCTCAAGAGCACGGCTGGGTCTGCACCAGACTTTTAATTAAAGCTTTTACTTTCTAACAAAAGTCTTTTAACTAGACCTTTACACCAGATTATTTAAGTACACTTAAATACACTTAAGTACCTCAAATCTCTTTGCCGTTGTCTCCCGTCACTCTGCTGCCAGGCCCTTTCAGAAATGGTATCCGGGCTCCCCAGGCATCAGCTCGGGATCCACCTCCTGCAGAAACACAGAGCGCAGCGGAGGTCTTGGCACCCCTCTGCCACCCATTCGTTTGCCATCGTCTCCCCCTCCATCACCCCAACGGTCATCGTCACTTCTCCTCCTCCTCCCTCCACCCAGCTCTCCCGGGTATCCCCCCACCACGCGGCTCTTACCAGGGTCGCGGTCCGCAGGCATCGGCCTCCTGCCCCGCTACAGCTGGGCAAAGCACATCCGACGCGGGCTTTTCGCAGGGCGCCGGCAAGCCCGCGCCTCCCGAGAGGCTGCAAGTCCATCCGGAGCCTGTGAAGCTCCGGCAATGCCTCGAGCCTGTTGCCATCCAGTTCTTTTTCACAAACGGTGAGAAATATTAACACCGATTCGCTCGAGGGCCTCCCAGGAAGGCAACGCCGCTAAGCCCCAAGCTGGAGAGGTGCATGTGCACGCGCAGGGGCGTAGCAGTGGGGTGCACAGAGAGAGAGACGGGCTGGTGCCCTCGGTCCTCCTGCACCATGGCATAGTCCCGGCCCGTCCTGAGCGCAGCTCAGCGCTCCCAGGGGAGCGAGGGCCCCGAGCTCCTGGCTTTGGACCTCCCGCATCGAGCCACGGGAACAAGGACACTCATCCCCAAAAACAAAGCGGTGCAGAAGGCAACACGGCAGCTGTGGTTCGCTTCCCCCCACACACACACTTCCTCCCTCCACAGCACGCAGCCCTTAAGACCGTGAAACTCCCTCTGCAAACGGGCTCACGAAGGCAAGGCCGACGCGGGGGCTTGCTCCGGAGCGCGACAGCGCTGGCGCGGGGCCCCAGCGTCCCCTGTAGCATCACATGCCAGCTTGGGGACGAGGCAGGGACTGCCAGCCACACCAAACTTCTAGGAGAGAGAGAGAAGCTGTTGAAGGGGGAAGCGGAAACTAGGTCGTTCATGCTGTACGTTCGGAAGACGCTCATTTTCTGCCCTGGGAACAGGGGAGGATCCATCAGAAAAGCATCCCCCTCCAGCCCCCCCCTTACACACAGGGTAACCGTGCTACGGCTCACGTGCAAGGACAAGGCAGTCAGCCCCAGCGGACAACACTTCTCCCAAACTACAAGAAAGGGCCACCAGAAAGCCCCAAACAGTCGATTCACACACTTCAACCTAGGGTGAGAGGAACGAGACTTTATTTTGAAAACGGAGTCAACCTCGAGTCAAAATCATTCCAATCGAGGGAAGAGACAAACAGAGCAGCAGCAGCACTGCAAACTAGTCCCGGAACAACGATAGCAGAATCACTGCGTTTCCAAATCCTCTGGCAATGGATTCCTCTCAAACATCCGGTTCATTTTCCCTCCAACTAGTCACCCCAAATTTAACAAAAAAAAAAAAAACATCAAAAACAAAGTCGTAGCTTGTCTGGCACCTACCAGTCCTCAAACAGTTACAGTAAGGATCCCGAGTGCTGCCGGTCTCTGCGCGGTGCCAGTGATATGAACAAAGGCTCTTCCTCCCATAGGGAGCTCAGTCGGATTTCTCCTTCTCCTTCATGTGCAAGAAGACGATGCTGAACATGAAGAGGCCTACCATCATGGAGAAGGCACCGGCATAGTACGGATATGCCGAGGGGATGAAACGTTCATACTGCGTGTGCTGGAGGGGACGCACAGACACCTAGGAAAGGAGAGAATGTCTCTTGAGTTTGGCAGTACGCAATAACAGATCAAGATAATCTCCTGCACACAACTCTACCACCCTCTGCTCTTCAGTGCCTGTTGCTTGACTAAAAAGGCAAATGAACTATTTATTTTTAGGACAGATCACTGGTTTCCTCGTTAGCTAAAAGCTTTCTGACATGCCCCTTGTATTCTAAAAGCTCCAAGTTCTCTACTTTGCAAGAAACATTTGCACGATTCAAGTCCCCCCAGCAGTAAGACTACCTTTGTGCTGGCATTCTCAGCAGCTGCACAGCATTTCCCCAAAAAGAGGCAACCACAAAAACAATTTTCTTGTGAAGCCCATTTCCACATCTTACTAAAGACCTCAAAAAGGCAAATCGAAAGATAAGGAAGTCAAAAGTGCTCAAATTCCTTGCACATTTAAGTACGCTGCACCCCAATAATAACTTTAGCAGATATCCCTTTCTTCCTGCATGATAAATTCCCACTGTACGTACCTGGGTGGAGGAGTACAGGTGAGTATAACCCAGTCGGTTATAATCTACTTTAAACTGAAACACTCCATAGACATCTGGCAGCTTGAACTGCACGCTGTATTTGCCCCCTAAGAAAGAGAAAGCAGCAGTGCTTAAGTGACACAGAAAACAGGAGGAGAGAAGCTGTGGAAGCCTTCTCCTTGCACCAGGTCTTCCTCGTTACAAATACTGCCGCGCCAAGAGGCAAGAACACGTAAACCCAAGGCCGGAGAGGCGACAGAAACCTACCATTTCTCTTCAAGAAAGTCCGGACAAACGGATCAATGCGGACAAACTCCAGCTGAATGTCGTCTCCATCAAAGGGAACCCACTTCCCGTCAGAGAGCTTTTCGATGACAATGCTGTACTCCTGAAACAAAACCACAGTGCATTAATATTACATAAGATTAATACCTGAAAAACAGACATTAAAAGACAAACAACGCCAGACTATGATGCTAGAGAAGGGAGAAATTTCAAGGTGACGAGGGAATTCTCCCAAATTTCTTTTTCCAAAGCAGATTAGGTATGTTTGCCCTCTTAGAAACACAACTGAACTATCAATGATCAAATCAGCTCTCAGTGGCCAAAAAGTAAGTAGATACAGATTTTACAGAGACCTGAAATAGCTCCAGCTATACTTTTCAGCTCCCTAGGCAGCCGAAACCTGAAAATATCCTCTCCAGTACAACAGGTTTTATAGTTACAATCTTTAAAGGCAATAAGGTGTTTTTTCCAGCTTGCCAAATGATACGCTTTGACTTTACTTTCTACAGCAGTCTGAAATCTCTGTATTGAAAGACAGACAAGCAATGACCAAGCAAAAGCTCCAGAAAAACAAAAACAAAAAAACCCCACTACTGAACATCAGCAACATTTAACAGAGAGGTCACAGGCTTCTCCAGACCAAGACATTTAACGCATGACTGTGGCCACTGTCAGCTCTCTCAGCACTAACTCATGGAGGCACCGTCTGATGGAAGTGACGCCGAGTGAATGCCAAGACTCTCAAATTTTTAACTGGAGAAGCAAAGACAAATCTGCTTCCACGTTTCTTGCTGCCCAAAGAACATGAACACGTTCCAACCGCATCATCCGCAGCCTTACCACAAGATCAGTGACAGTGTAGGCATTCGGAGGCGCGCGTTCTCCCACGCGGTGGTGAGACACCGCTCCAACACGCAGCACTCCCTCTTCCTTGAACACCCAGCGAGACAAGGCAATGGCCAGCTCGTAATTACCAGTCTGGGAATATCTACAGTTGAAGAAAGGCAGAGAAAGTACGGCAGCCACTCTGAAAAACTACAGCACATGCCAAAAACCAAGCCATTAATGGATCTGAAAGCAGCACAAAGCTAGCCTAGGTCTGAAAAGGGAATTACTTTCCAAAGCACTCCCTCCTACCAGGGCAAAGGTACATATCACGCACTCTTTACATTCCCGCTTTCTGGTACAAATTATTGCTCCTCAAGCATCAACTTAAGTCTGCTGGGCAGTCACTAAATACGGAGAAAAATATTTTTAAAAGAAATCCAGCGCTTAGTTTATGCCTTGCTTGTTAATGGGACATGCTTGTGCTGAAAGGGGGATGTGACACAGAATATTATGCACATCATAGTTGTGCCCTCAAGGCTATCAATTGCATTTGCAGAACCTTTGGATGTTCTGGATGCAAAAACAACCTGATGTTGTAGACAGGAAAAGCTACCAGAGGAAAACACACACCTTGGGCTAGTTAGCTAGCTTACCTGCACCGAAGTCAAAAGAACACAAGTCTTTACTTTCTTCAGGAAAGTACTCTGTGTATTTCCAATAGCACAAATAACTGCTGCCTGTTTCCCAGGATTTTTGTGATCAAACAGCTCCCCAGACATTCCTCAGCCAAGGATGCCAAGACGTTACCGTACCTCTTGGAGCCAGGAGTAGCTTTCTGCACAGCAGAATTGAAGAAAGCATCACTAAAGAAATCCAAGGAGCCACTGAAAATGACACGGGCGTTGTTCCTCGCTTGGAGTCCAGCAATCAGAAGGGTGTTCTTCCCAACAGCATGGGGATACTGAAGAGGGGCAAATCCAAATTTAAAATAGCATTTAGACAATTCAAAGATGGTTAAAGACAAGTGAGTCAGTCTCTAGGCCATCGGATTTCATTACTGCCACAGGCTTGCTGCAAGGCGGCACACTCTGACCATTGCTAGCATGGCCCAAAATTAAGCGCAGCTTAGAAGCTGACTGCCAAGAATAACCAGTAACAGGATTTGCAGTCTTTTTCCTCCTACCTCACTGGCTGGAATAAAACCCTTCAAAGGAGATATACTTCGATTCCAGCATAGTCTTTATTCTAGGCTGGCATTTCTTCCAAAGCATCATTCATGCTGCGCATTTTCCCAACGACAAAAAAAACAGAAGGGAAGAAAGATTCCCAGAGCAGTATCAGGAAGCAGACGACAGCCTGACACTTTCAAAATCAGGAGATGAACCGCCTGAGAATTTTGGCACATTGCTGAAACTGAGGGTGCTAAGTACGGCCCCAAAGAGGAGAAAAAGTAACTGAACGTACCTGAGTAATAGGCTTATCCGGGAAGAAGGAATAAGAGGTAGAAGAGCCGGTCAGGATGTCGAGTACCAGCGGGTTGTCAGGATCAGCCACCATCCTTACAGGGAGAGGCACAGTGAGCAGCAGGAACACCCCCTCAGCCACTCAATCCCAGAGGAACAGGCATACGCCACTTAAACCGCACAAACTTCCTCGCTCTTTGAATTTAGCAAGACACTTGCAGAAACGTGCATACTTAGAGAAATCTACCAGGGCAAAAATAACAACCTTTAAATCTTTCTTCCAGATATAGAATCGAGCTTCAGTAATTTACATTAAGAAACACTGCAAAGTCAACAGCTAAGCTATTTTGGGAGGTTTTCTTTCTATTATCATCTGAAATCAAGAGAGATTTCATAGCACAAAAAACAGAAAAGCCTAAAACAAGCGCAGCGTGAAGATGAGTATCAAAAGGCTTTATTCACTGTCTGTGCTGAGAAAAAAAAACAGGTAACAGGCCAGAACTAGGAAATTCAGTTTCACTCAATATGTGTCAACAAGTTAAAACTAATCCCATTTCTTGCAGCAGGTCTCAAAAGTTAAGAGTTGCAGCTGGCTACGCTACACCCTTAATTTACAGAAACACCAGTATTTTTGAAATGCTTCCCCACCAACAGCTTGTCCTATTACACCCTCCCTTCCAGCCCCACTTTGCAGGTTGCTTACCCAACTCCTCGGAAAAGGATGGGATTCAGCGTAGTTTTCCCCACGATAGTGGGAGCTTTTAGTAGATTTTCAGCATCCGCAACTATAAGCGTGTGCTGGGAGGAAACAAGAGAGATCTGTGTAAATGCAGCTGTCTGGCTTCGGAACACTAAAGCACAGGCAAATGCTTTTACGCACACCTTATATAACTTCTATGTTTTAGAGCGGTGAACAGTAGTTTCTTTTTTATGCAAAAATTAATTTCTTTTTTTTACAGATGACTGAACAGTTTTTGGAAAAGGGTTACGATTCGATTAAAATGCAGAAAAAAAAACATTTTTTGTTTCATTGTAATTACGATCAGATTAAACATGCTGATACATAAGGAAATGTAAAACACCTTTTGATAAAGAAAATATCGTTGCTCATTAATTACCATCACCTACAGGGGTCTGACCAGTTACTTCCCCATATCCAGTCACTTTCATCTTTAAAGTAGGATGGTTTCCATGTACTGCTTAAATAGTTTCATTTAAATGAAAATTACTAGAATCTGTTAAGTTCAGACCTCAATCTAGGTTTAATTTTAAAGTATTGACTGACACTAGAGCAAACTGACACTAGGAAAAAAAAAAACATGAATACATTAGTAAGAAACATCTCCCCCAAGAAGGGTATCAGCTACCGCACGCGTGCTTGGACGCCCTGAAGAAGAAAAGCTCTCAAATACTTAATTCCCTTGAACATAACTGGAATATCAGGTAGCTCTTGTGAAAAGGAGGCACTTCAAACGGTGCCACAACCAAAAAGACCGCCAAAAAGGCTCAACAACACGTCAAGGCAGCACATCAGAGGACTGTGTACATTTCTGTACGGCTCTCTCTCGACAGTATCTGGGACTAAATATTACCGTTGCCACATTTAAAGTGTCACACTTAACATCTTCGTTCCTAACCTCCCAGAAATAAAACCAGACACACTTCACGAGCAGGTGAAATCCCCCTCTCCCATCCTGGAGCGGTTCAAAATCGCTCACTATGCCCACTGGCACTGCTTGAGACACAGTAACAATTTGAAACTACTCAGGGCAGCAGAAAGATCAAAATCAGGAAGTTCAGAAGGACAGATTTGAGAGCAGAGATCCCAAATGTGCCCGGCATTATGTTTTTTGGCCTGCAGTCCTGACAGCAGCATGGCTGAATACTGCTAAATGACACTACTTGAGACCTTCTTCGGAGCAAGCCAGGAGAGCAGAGAACGGAAGGAAGAACAAGAGGAAAACAATGACAGAAGATTCATCTCCAAATCTCACACCTAACTGCAAGTCGCTTCTCGCTAACAAAAACATTAGCTGCTTCACAAAATGCACTCTCTCCCTTCAAGTACGGGGCACCCCCAGAATATTCAGACAAAGACTTTTACCTGGCCTGGGTCCGATATATCGTAGTTATGGTGGTCTATGACAGCTGTCCTTTCCTCATCAAACTCTATCCCACACTCACTACCCAGTTCTCGCAGAGGGTCCCCTGGAAGGACAAAACGGATTCTCGGTTATGCAGCGTGCTCCGAAGGACACGATGTCAATCTGAACAGTCAACACACAAAGCAGGTACAGCTTGGAAACGCGTGCTCAGCACCCTATTAGCCAAACCACTCGCATTCACAACCCCCCTCGGCTCAGTTCCCATTGAAAACGTAGCTAAGGCAGAGGTTGAAGGGTTGTGAGGACACAGAAAAAGTTCTCTTTTCCTCTCCAGGTGTGAATTCCTACAGCACATCTACAAAACTCAAAGCTAAACAGCTCTGTTCTACAGACCCACAAGCTGTCATCAGCTTTCCTGCAGTAGCTCAAAAAAAGGGCAATAAGCCATTCACTCGTTGCAGGAGGTAATTAGGCAAAGGTACCCGTTACACAAAGTAGCTGACACACACCGATTTGCTCGTGACGCTACCTTCATCTGACAAGCATTTGTACTCACCGATGTCCGAGCTGGCAGCTACGAGGACGCTGCCACCACCATCGATGAAAGCAGTAATGGTCTCCACATTGATGTTTCCGCCAAAATCTGAAAACGCACACCAGAAATTCACACCTCTATCATCTGCCGCAGCCTCCATCTCAGAAATAATCCCAAGCATCCACAACTAAAACCACGGCAACACACCGGATCGCTCTGATCATGGCTAGAAGAACCATCATTACAGCAAAGGCCTGGAAGCAAGCTCGGTTAACCTTAACTCTACCCCCAGCACCATCTCATCTTGGGTAGCAGTTACCAGCTACAAGACAGACTGAATGATATCAAAAACGCATAACTTTCTTAATATTCACAAAACACTTTGAAATCCCTTTTTAAAAAATGCCACCAAGCTACAATAGTGCTCATGCTTTTCCTTCGTGTATTTACCTTCTATAGACGGCGAGAAGATGATCAAGTTATCATACAAAAATTCCCCGTATTTTATAAGGGACAGGCCAGCGTCGTCAGCCGTCCGGAAGGTGAGATCAAAGCCCCTGTCTGCAAAATTGACAACCGTAAGCATTTCACAAGCTAAAAGAAAAACATCAACGTAGCATCACAGCACTACACTGCCACGTCCAGAGCTCTACAGGGCTTGGAGGCATCAGAACTTTGCGGGAGCGTCACTGAGGCGCCCCCGGATGAGACGAAACGGGGATTAAGCAGCCGAAAAGCTCTTTTGTTGCTACCTCTGTTTTCTTCGCCTCCTGCTAACACGACCGGACCCGGCCCGGGGACCCCGACCGCCTCCCTCGGGCCCGGCCCGGGGACCCCAGGCGCCCCCGAGCCCTACCCGCCAGGCTGCGGAAGAAAAGCGAGTGCGTGTCCCGCAGGTTGCCGTTCTCCAGCAGCACGAGGGTGCGGGGTCCCCCCTCCGCCCCGGTCGTTGCCGTCGCCGTCGCCGCTGCCGCCAGGAGCCACCACAGAACGAGCGCGGCCGCCGCCATTTTCCCTGCCGGTCGCAGGCTTCCTCCCGGAAGGCGTCGGGAGCGGAGCGCCAATCAGCGGCAGGCGGCGCACCGGCGCCCTCCAATCTCCATGGGACAGCTCCGCACTGCCGGCCAATCAGCGCCGCGGCGGGAGGGAAGGAGGCGGGCCGAACGGCTGAATGAGATCGCCTCCCGGCCACCGTAGGCGCTACCGGGAGGGCGGCAGGGCCGGGGCGACCCGGGATAATGGCGGCGGCGGCCGCCGGGTCCGGCCTCACCTCGCTGCCCGCCGGGGCCACGGCCTGGGTCTCTCCACCCCGGGCCTCTCCGCCCCCTCCGCCGAGCTGCGGCGCAGGGGGGCAAAGGGAGAGCCAGGCGCCGCGTGAAAACGCTGTTTATTGGCGTCGCGAGAGCGGAAAACGCAGTTTTCGGGAGCAAAACCAGCCCCGGCGCAGGGCTGCAGCCTCCCCTCTCCTCGGGCAGAGGCAGCCGATGCTCAGCGAAAGAACCGCGACAGGGCAGTCGTGGCAGAAACATTTATTACAACGGAGGGCAAGACCGGGAAATCCCGTACAGGGCCTGACCGCGGCGCGAACGTGACACTGAGAAAGGAAACACGCAGGGAGAGCGGCGGTTGTGGGGTTTCTTCCTCTCAACAAAGAGGTTTCAGTAAAAGCAGGGCAGGTTGATGTCCCTCGCCACAGAGACAGAAAGGGGGACGGCAGGCGACGCGCGTGGACAGGGCAGGGACTCCACGCAAGGGCCGGAGAAACTTGCCGGCCCTCACACGAGCCTGGAGTTGTCAGTACCGAATTAAAACTGCTGGAAGCAGGTTCAGCTCTTTCCACTGTCCTTCAAAAGCCACCAGTCAGGGGGCTTATGTCAACTTACAGCTACCGCAGTCAGAAAGGGTCGCTACCAAAGTTGGCTTTGCCCTTTTTACGCTTGGTTTTGGCAGAGGGCGTGGTGAAGTCGAGGGATTCGAGGCGGAAAGGACGTGGCTGGGGCATCTCTAGAGCCGGTGCCGGAGGGGCCGATGCCACGCTGGAGGTGCTGTTGTTATTCAAAGGGACGTTCAGGCCAGAGGCAGGGTTATGGTGAGCTGGAACAGAAAGGAACAGGCTGTCGTTACCTATTTAATCTGTTCAGATATAGAGATGCTTTTCCACGTTCCCTGCTCCATTCAGGCTTTAGCTGTGATGTTTAATAAAGGGCAGAAATGCCCATATTTAATTTCCACACATTAATGAACACTGAATTCCCGGTCAGCTGCCAACTCTGCCACCTGACTGCTGAATGGCGTGCTGCCTCGTGCCCGCTTTGGTGACTTGACCCCCACGTTATGAGAAAGACATTACGACCTTCTCAGCCCACCGCCACCCTCGTTTAGTTTGTTTAAACACTAATAAGTGCTTTGTTTAGTTCTGGCTTTGTTTAGTTCTGGCTTTGTTTATTCTCTGTAGTTGAAGCACTGAGATGCCACAGGGACAGGCATCGCTGAGAGCAGTTGCAGCAATTATTTATTCACGGCAACGTTCTTCCTGTTGCGTATCAACGTGCGTCAAGGTGGGTTCTCGAGGGCAAGACAGGCATCTCTATACCCCAGGCAGGTTCTGACCCGCTCGCTGAAGCTGCCATGCAAAAAGCATTTAGTGGCAGGGTGGATTTTGTTCTGCAATCAGCTGGTCTCGAGGACCAACACGGACACAGCAAATCCATGCCACTCAACCCTGCTATTTTCTAAGGACTGCTTTTTGTCATATATATCTAGGGAGACCATAGCCAGTAACCAGAGGAGGAAGTATTTTAAGTGTCTTGCTAATCAGCAACATTTATTTTGTGGCCTGGTGCAGCAAAGGTCTGGAGTTCTGCAGAATACAAATTTTTAATTAAAAACCCAGCCTCATTCTGCAAAATATTCCTGTTAAGTTCAAGGGAGCGGTGGGCACCAGTGACTCTGTTTTCAGAGGTTCACATTTAAGTATTTCTAATCCAGGTTTTTCTACATCCATCAAGGGCACTTGTCACTGAGGACTACATCTATAGCCAACTGAAGCAGAATAACACACAGTTTAAGGATAGTGCTCCCAAAAATTCAGCAGCCCAGCAAATTTACTCCTGAAAAATTAAGATGAACAGCAACAATATATTGGACAAAAGACCCATTTACCTCTGTTCTTCATCGGGTCGGCGTTAAGAATCTGACTGGCTCGCTTGGATCGGAAGTAGTTACTGGCAATATTCTCACTATCGCTCCTGTTCAACATCAGCTTGTAGCGGTCTTCCTCTTGCTGGAATCAGAAAACACCATCATCAGCACTAGCTCTTAGGCAGACAAGTTTCACAGATTAAGGCTTAGAAATACTGCCAAGTACCCTAACATGAGATACAAACAACTTCTTGGATACAGTGACACAAAGAAATCTATACAGAAGGGGTATGGTCTAGCCTGGTTTGGGGCAGATACTGCAACCCTATCCAGCAGCTGTGAGCCACGCCAAGCTGTAATGATAAAAGCAACTCTGTTACACTGGAAAGGCCAGGAAAAGAATCGCCCCAAATCAGGCTCTTGTTGTTTGAGGAGAACTAAAAGCGGCTGAGTTCCCTGGGAAGTGAATGCAACCTACTAGGGCCACACTAGCGCTCTACCTGCTCACTTTCCACTGCCATGCTGGACCCGAACCCCCAGGACGCCCAGCTCGAGCTAAATAAGCCTCTCTATTCCTTTGGCCACCAAACTGTGCCGCTAGTTCTCTGCTTCCCCGTTTACTCTGCTTTGCACACGTCTTCAAGGGTCCTTTGCTGTAATCCTGCTGGCTGACACCGACTATATACAACTATGTGCGACTGCCTGGGCGTTTAACGCTTTGCCCGCAGCAGCCAGAGTAAACAGCTGTGTACCACACGGACTTCCCAGCAGGATTTTTCAGGACCCCAGGAGGAAAAGAAATATAATTTACCATTAGTAGTTCTCCACTCTCAGCTGAAGGGCTCTTTCTGGCAGGTTTTGCCTGTGGCTGTGATGAAACTGCTATGAGAAAACACAAACATTAAAGGGCCATCACCTCTAAAACAATTACACTCATGATTGTGCTCCTTGATCCCCACCACTGCTCAAAATCACTGTTTATTGGGCTAACAGAGACGCTTCAGGGACCCTTACTGTGATTTGTATCCAACGACTGGTACAGGATATGCATCAGCTAAAGGAGTAACGTGCGAGTTCACCAACTCTTGGAGGGAAGTCTTACAGGGAAGGCAACACACCTCTCTGGCTAAGACACCTCATAAGCGGGTGGGAATCACATGAAGAGCGCAAGGACCCTGAATTCTGATTCTCAGTCGACAAAATGTCACTGCGAAACTTCAGGAAAGCCACCTAGCTGAAATCAAGATGTTTCCTTGCCTTAGTTGCTCGAGTTTTGGAACAAGTCTTACAACACCACGCTTACAGGGGTTGCTGGGCTTACTCATTAACGGCATAAAGTGATTTAAGATCCTAGGATGAACAGCTTTAAAAGGGCATCACATTCAGTCTCCACAGAAGGCAGGCAGAGACCTGCAATACTGAACGTACATGGCTTAGCAGGGAAACCTGTGCCTGCCTGCTCTCCAGTTTTTATCACACATTGTGTAGACCCACAAAGAGAAAGCTGTGTCCTCATTAAACTAGGTTATTATTCAGACTTTCTAGAAGGACTCCAGCCCATGCTGTACATGCAAGATCTTACAAGTGAGCGCAATCAAAATGTGATAAACAGCATGCTGACGCACTGATGAGCTGGGAAAAAGCCATGTGTTGGCAGTAGAGTTGAGATGCTCCTCTTACCTGCAGGAAGGCTGGTTTTTTGAATGACGGGCTCTGGAATTTTCCAGCAACCAGCCTCCTCATCCCAGACGCACTCACGCTTGATCTTATCCAGATTGCTGTAGTTACAGTCACGCCGGATGAGGGACTGCACCCGATCTAGCAGCTGCTGGAAGAGCATCACGTCTCGCTCCAGCCGGCGGATAGTGCCAAGGTAATCAATCTTTTCTAGCTCAAACTCCGACTGCAAATCTTTGATCTCCGTCTCAGCAGCCCGCAGCTGGGTCATAAAAACAAAATGGCTAGTTGGGATTATAATGGAGAGTGGACCACTGACTATGAGCATGAAAATTTGTCAGGTAGAGAAATGGAAATCATTCGGTTTACTCTGAAAACAAATAAGAAAGAGATGTGATAGAAGCACAAGAAATAACGAACAGCTTGAGAAAGTGGACCAGCAACTTTTACTTTCACTGTCCCATTATGCAAGAATGAGGAGGCACTTACAGAAAAGTATGGTGGAAAAACTCAAAAATGCTACAAGGAGATATATTATTCCATAATGTAGATTTAGAATCAATTGAAGCCAGCAACTTAACAATGTTCAAAAGATTATAAGGTTAGTGAGAGCACATACAGTCACTTCTCACTTTTGAAAAAACAGAAGCTTCAATGCTTTAGAAGACTTCTAATTTCTAATTAAGAATTAGGACGAGTTCTATCAGGAGAGATCATTCCACATCTGTTTTAATGAGATGCTTCTCATATCTTCCTCTGAATACCAAGTCTTCAAACAGAGCTAAAGTAAATCTTGCTAGTAAGTCCAATGATAACAAACTCTTGGGAGTTTTAACTCAGATGAAAAAGGTGACATATTCTTCAATAACCTAAATGCATATATAAGTCCTAATATGTATAGATTTAGGACAGTGTGCACATACACACACACACACATACACACGTTTTTTGAAGCTCTTCTGATGGTTCTGCCTCACACCTTCAGAGCAAAACTGATTTTCAACTGCACCTACAATTTAGGAGCACAGTGTTGCTTTTCCAATTGTTTTTTCCCCCCAGAAGACTTTGCAGTGCGTAATTTCTTCCTGAACCACAAGTGTAGCATCCAGGATGATCAGCATTAAGGGCACCTGCCTGAACTGGTGCCGCTGCGACTGTAGGAAGCCGTGTAATAGATTGCGTATGCCAGCAGAGGGAGTCGCATCCTCTGCCATGAACAGACATGTTCACGCAGCCAACCTCTTACACAATAAAGTTGAAAATGGTCAGGTGAGGCTTTGAGAAAGCTGGAGACAGGGAACAACTTGTTTCACCCCTGTGAGTGATGCTACAGCAACTATTTTATAAGAACGCATGCAAAAGAAACCTTATAGGTAATAATGCAGGCACACGTGAGAAATATTAGACACAGCCAGAGTCATTCTCTAGACGGATTGCCTACAATGCCTCAACGTAAAGAAGATGGAAGCAGAGGAGGAAAGGCAGATGAGGATGTGTTGAATAAAAGAAATAAATAAATAAAAAGCCATCTTGAGAATAACTGCACTGAATGCTCCCTAAATTAAGCGGGGATAGCAGAAAGCTGCTTTTGCAGGCTTACCTTTTTCTGCATCTTCTCCAGAAGTTTGCTCTTGGCTCGAACCTCTTCCTGGATGGAGTCGTAGACATTAAGCAGAACCCAGTCACTGCTGTCCTCGTTAGATTTCTGCAGCGCGGCCACCAGCTGCATCCTCCGCTCGTCTGCATACTTTTTCCGGCGTTTATGCTTTTCCTTGAGGTCCTTGTTTTTAGCCTGTTCTCCCCCTACCACCTGTTGTTCTAGCATCTGCAGCCTGGAAAAGGCAAATACTTCTCTCAGATCAGCAGCGCAAAGAAACATATGCGTAACTGCAAATGATATACATCCCTACCTGAATGGAAAGACACGATACAGAAGAAGTCATTTCTTCTGAGATTTGCTGACCTGAGTAGTGACGGCAAATTCCACTTTTAATAACACTTTGTCATAAATACTGACGTGGACCCAAGCCAACACGCCTGTTACTCTGAGCGCCTTTGTCATCCGAGTAGGTCTGGAAATCTGTATCTACGCTCACAGAATTCTATTAAAAACATCATTTTGTGTAACGCATATTTCAGTTCTTCTTTCTTGTTTTGAAAGGCTCTCAAAGCAAGCACAGAAGGTGCTAAAATTAAAGGTGAAATGCAAACAAATATTTTAAGTGGTGGATAGGGGAGCGGTACGGCTGGAAGCTATAGCACAGTTTCTCTACTGGAGCAGTATCAGCAAGGGTTTCACACCTTGGGCTACCTCAGCATTGCTGCTCGAGTGCAGGCACGGGCCCATATTTGAAATGAAGCTCGTCTCACGTCCACACCGCATGGCTTTCTATGCTCCAACACAGCCGTAAAAAAAGCTTTGGAGGAGCCGGGGCTCCCGTCCGTTCTCACAGTGCTTTCGCATGATGCGACAACCAAAGGACCCTTCGAGCAGGCCCCCGTGCAGCCTGCCAGAAGGGCAGAGGGATCTGTAGGTAGCCCGAGGTCAGGCAAACTTTATACAGTGAAGCAGAGCAAGCACTAAGCTACCGTCAGACTAAATGTAGCGTCGCAGCTCTTGAAACCAGCCCGGGGAACGTATCCCCATTCTTCAATGTGCCTCAGTCTGCCTTTTAAGGGCAACACTGATGTAGCCCTGCTGAGCTTAACGCCTATGGTAAAACTCCCGGAAGGCAGATAAATATTTGACAAAGCGCTAAGACCAAGTGTCCTTCTGTGAGTCACAGGACAAACTGGCAGCCACACATCCTGAGGGAGCAATCTGTTTCTAGACATTTCGCACGCTTGAGAGAAAATCTGTTCCCCTCCCAACTCGCACGCAGATCGTGTAAAGTTATTGCTGCCTTTGGAATATGGGAGTCTTCCTCTAATGCCTGGCTGTGCCGAGGATTTCAAACACCAGGTTGCTCACCCCTTATACCGTTGCACGTGCCTTAAACACCTTTAGGCCCCCGTTTTCCCTGCCGTGGCTCGTGCCTATTCAGACAAGGCATGCTGTAATTCAGAGCTATTTTCTTTGTCTGCACTGGGATCTGCAGCAGAGAAGATATCTCAGGGGTTGGCCAGCACCGTCTGAAACTGGAGAAAATCCCACTGCTGGTGAAACCTACACTGATAATATCCTCTTAATTATCTTCAAACCCACCCCTAAAGAGCTCAGGTGCCCTCCAGAGATGACTTGCTCTTCTACTTTACTGCACTTCCCAAGTAGCCTTCAGTATCTTTTGCTGAATGCACAACTGAATCCCGCTTTGCTGAGCATCAGAGATCTCACAGCCGTCCTGATGTGGAAAGCTTTTAAAAGGAGCCTTTGAAAATCCCATGCCTGTGGAGCCAAACCATCCTGCCTAATCTGCAGAGAACTTTGATTTTAACAGTGTAATTGGGCAAGTATTTTGTCCTTGTTTGTTACAAAAAGGAACTCTGCAATACGACTGTTAAGATTTGATATAATCAAAATGAATGGCTTCTTTACAGCCATCTCCATTAATGGAGAGAATTGCCTGCAAATTACAGACTGTGCTATTCTGTATTTCTTAATAGCTCCTTTTTCAGCTAGGAGAAGCCCAAAAGAGCAAGTATGCTCCATAAGAGCTCACAGCAAAGCTGGAAGAGTAGTTAAAGAGCGTGAAACTGTTCAGAATGAAACTGTATCATCCACAATATGATATTTTATGTTAAGCATTTCCAATTTTAACATAATTCCACACAATAGGGTAAAATACAGAAGTCAGCAGAATTTGCTCCTAGTATATGCAAGGAACGTACTTGTGAAACAGACCTAAACCCCATGTGTTTCTTTCAATATGCTGTGTTGTACTCTGGCTAAAGGAATACTCAGTCAAGACATCTCTCAGCTGGAGGAAAACAGGGCAGGACACATCTGAGATGGGCCAAGCATGAGCTTTGAATCTGCACCCCTCACATCCCAGTCATGTGATCCAGGCCCCGGACCTAACGTCGCCCCTAAAATTTGGTTCTCAGGCAATTTTGATGCCTGTTGTGGCTGAAGTCTTGCAAACACTGCCAGATCCATGAGTTAGAGGGAAAAAGTGGTCTCCCAGGCAGGGTCTGAACCGGTTATCTGGAAAGCACGTGCACTTTCTTGCATCCACATCTCCTGTCACACCTCAGGATTTCTCTCTCTCATAATTCTGGCACTTGGCATCATCTAATGCCACAGCTACCATTTAACTACTCACACAGGACAGAGTTAATTTTGGGATGAAGAATATGCATCCGCCTGATTTTATGGTGCACTGAACACACAGCTGAAGCTCAACAGGAGTAATAATATGCAAGAACAGGATTGCTTCTTGCCTGCGTGTGCTGTGTGCATACACGTACACAGGAGACAGTTAACAGGACCAGAGGTATCTTGTACAGTCACTGACCTGGCAAGCACCTGCTGCTGGTCTACAGGCATTGAAATCCTTTCAGCAGTGACAGCCACCTCTGCTCCAGCACTCTCCCTGGTCACACTGCCAGGCTCTGGAGCTGCCTGAGGCTTTGTTGGGTCCTGAGGACAAAAGGAAACCAAAGGCTGCAGCTCTGAAAAGATGCATTGCGAGTACCGGGGTAGATCAAGCATGACACTACCAACCTGAGGACTGCTCATTGCCCAAAGAATGAGGAGCACTGCATTACTGTCCCTCCTTGCCACCCGAGCCACCAGGACTACCATGCTGCCTTCAGCATTCTGGGATTAAGTAGGATGAGGTTTAGGCACCAGAAAAACTACTTTCCTCCCTGCTCTTCAGTTACCTTTCTCATTTTCTTCCCTAAATGTGCTGGTGTGCACGTTTAACAGGAATTAGCCCTGCCCCAGAGGCAGATGTGGCAAAAATAGATAACGACACACTTAACCAGATTTGTGAATACCCAACAGATGCTGATGACAAGCAGGAAAGTTTATTCAACCCAAGAGTGAGAATTAGCCTGAAGGGTACCTTGGCTGACGTTGGTTCTTCATCTGCTGCAACAGCAGAGTCTTCAGGCAAAGGTGTCTCAGCAGGAGTAGTTTCAGTCCTCATGACAGCTTCTGAAGAACAAAAGAGGAAATACCCACAATGTAAGTGATGAGCTCTGCAGAACTGGAATGTAAATTTGTGAAAACATCACACAAAATCTTCACCAAAAGCTGAAAGCTATTTGGGAGGAAATGCCTCATTATTTACCTTCTCATGCTGGTCAGTAAAAGCCATCAGAGACCCAGAGGGCATATCAAGTGAGTAATATAGATCTTACAAGGCTGGGAGAGCTTGGATCCTCATGTTCACATGCAAATAATCTATTTCAGAGAGCTGGGGGGCACACGTTTGTAATCAGAGGAAAAAAACAACCTCTCACTTTAGGAAATGATAGCATCAAAAATTTGTGTTAGAGGTTCAATAATTAATATTGAGCGTTAAGTGCTGAATAAGCACATTACAAAACATGCTCTGAGGCACTATAGAAGCATAAATAAAAAGCAGAAATGAAGAGGACAGCCGGCCACAATTTATAGGTGTGGGAGAGGACTATCTGCCCTCCAGCAAAGCGATGGTGATGATAATTCACCAGGAGACCAAGAGCTGCATCAAATTTGCATGCAATGGAAGAGACTGCCGCAGCCACCCTCGTCTCGGGCATGTGAGTTGTGCGAAACCAATCAGATCAAGACAGAGCACTGCCTGCTGAGACCAGTCATCGCTGCAATTCAAGCCTCTGTTCTAGGCAAACGCTGCTATAAGTCAGAGGAAACTCACGGCTACGCAGGCAAAACCGCCTTTCATTGCCTCAGGGCTTGCAGGGTAGGGCCAGGCTGGTCCTGACACGGGAAGGAGGTGGCGGAGATAGGGAAGAAGACAAAGCTGGGACAGAGAGTCTTAAGAAGGGCCCAGGAGAGCCAGACTTAATGCTTCTGCTATCAATAAGGGACAGGAGGGATGAAAGCAGGGACTGCTGCTGCTGCTAGGCAGCACTTACTGCAGGAGTAGTCACTGCCACTTCAGATGTTGCAGTAGCTGCCACAAATCTGACTTTGCAAGAAAACATCTGTTTCCACGCATGCCTAAACCCTCCAGTTTATTACCAGCATCGGGGGACCTTCAACCTGTGCTGGGCTCGCTCTAGCACCCTCCACCTGCCTCGTCCACACCTGCTTCCTTCCTGAGGTTCTCTTCTAGAGCGGACAGCTTGCGGTCGTAGGAGTTCCTCAAGCTACTGATGTCCTCTTCAAGGCGGGCACGGGACTCCTGCTCCGCTTCGTAGTCTGCCTTTAGCAGGGCCAGCCTCTGTTCGTACTCCTGAAAGGCACAGCAGAGAGCCTGATGCAACATCCCTGCTCCCGACTGCACACAACCATTCTTCTGTCCACCACAATAAAACTTAATTGTCCTCTATTAAGACATTTTTCTGTGATTTAGGTGGACACAGTAGCTGAGGAGAGGTGACTCGTTAGCCCTAGAACTGCCATCTTTCATTCATCCACAGAAAATGATTGTCTTGGGCATATGTGGTGCCCTGGAAGGAGCTTTGTAAAGAGCAAGGAGAAAGTTTATTCCCTTCTGGCCTATTCTCTTTGTCTTCTCAGCGCCTCATTCTTCCTCCTGGATCCACCTCTCCTTTCTCTTTTTCCTTCATCCTTCTACTGTTACTAAAATTTTGTCTACTGCTTTTTCCCCCATATTTCTCCCTCCTCTGACAGAACAAATCTAAATTTCACACATACTTTCCTCTTCTTGTTACATGTGCTTCAAAAAGCCTTCTTGGGAATCCATTCCAATTCATCCCCAGAGAAGTAGGAACAATGCTGAGAGAAAATGTTATTGAAATAAGTCCTCCAACAGCATACATTCTGTCCATAGTAGAAGTCCAAGGACCAAAAAATACATACAGAACTGTACTGAGAAGGCTACGCCACAGACCCCTGCATCATATTTGTAATGAGTATTATAAAAACCTACGAGCATCAGTAGAAGACAGTATGGTGCCGCCTTGCTGACTTACTTGTCTGATCAGCTGTTTCTCTGCTTCAACGTCTAACTGGGATTCAAGGAGGGGATCTGGCTTCATTTCCAGGTGAACAGTCTCAGCAGGTAAAAGCCCTGCAAAGCAAAGAAGAAATAAAAATCAGTCACAGTTACTGGGTGGGATTATCTGTAGAATGCCTGGAAACAGAACAAAGAACCTCTCAATCCACGTGCTCCTTTAAACTGTGCTCGTGTGCCAGCATCTGTGCTGCCAAAACGCCCACTGGCCTGGGACTCCATAGGTGTGGGGAGAGAAGGAGTCATTGCTGAGCAGAGGAGTAGATATTTAAGCTTCAGGTATATGAAAGTGAATATAAATTTAATCTCTTTCACAGAGTAACAGGAGACTTGTTTCTAGAGATATGCTAACAGATTTGGAAGATAAAATACCCTGGGAAGGAGATGAGAGGTGCAAGAAAAGAAAAAAAAAAAATCTTACAGTCTTATCCTGAAAAATGGGCAACTTTCAGTGGAGGGGTATAATTCTCAAAAGGTGATCAGCTCCCTAAAGACCGCTCTTTCCCATTTGTCCCCACATTTGCTATTCCTACTTCATAGCAAACAGTGAGTGTGTTGAGGCTGGGCTGAAGCCTCAAATAGAGCACAGTGCTCCTCTGTAAGCAAATGCTGTTAGCAGGGCAAAACTTTCCTGGTACAGTCAAAAATTCACAGCTTAGGAGAACAAGGGCTGAATGCTAATTTTGAAAAAATATGAATATTTAATAAAGAATTTTACATTATTTCTTTAGCAGCTCGTCTTTGTTCTGCCAGCTGCAACCTCTCTTCTGTGACTGACCAAATCCAAGCTAGAATGACCAAGAAGAACCGAGGATTTGAATCATGTCAGCCTGTTCTAACAGAAATTGTCATTACTGAAAAGGGAAAATACAGGATAACTGAGATGTCTTTGCAGAATGGAATAAGGTCAATCTGACATCAGTGAAGAACAAGCACATTAGCAGAATGGAGGAGAGCTCTTCCTAACAGCTAAGGGAAAGGCTGAGGTGAAATCCAAGGAGCATTTTACGTGTAGAAATTCATTGTTCTGTGAAAGCTAAAACATCGGTGGTGCTACTGAGGGCTCTCTTACCTGACAAGGTATTCATGTTCATCTGCTCAGCTAAAATGGCCTTCAGCTTCTTAATCTCCTCCTGATACTCCCTCAACAGAGCATCCTTGGGGTCCTCATTGATACAAGGCTTGTTCTTGATGTTCTTTGCTCGATTCGCATAGCGCAAAGTGCTGAGAGTTTCATCGTAGTTGTTATCAGCCGGAGATAAGCATGCTACCATCAGGGTCTTGGTGTTACCTCCAAGGGAGTCTTGCAGCAGCCTTGTCAGCTTTGAGTCTCGATAGGGGATGTGTTTACACCGGCCATCGACCAGGGCTGAGATGACATTACCCAGAGCTGAGAGAGACAGGTTGATTTTGGTGGCCTCTTTGAGCCGTTCCCCCGTGGCTCCAGTTTTGGACTGCCTCTCACTTCCCGCCAGATCCACTAAATTGAGTTTTGCAGCCCTAAGGTGATCCTGCCCTCTCTCATCTGCAAGAAAATAATTTGGGGTTAGGGTCTTCTTACAAAGCAGCCTCTTAATAACAATAAAAACAAAAACTTCTTTTGGCACTGTGTTTCAGTTCAAGCCCCATTCTTTGTTTGCATTTGGGCCCTGGTTTCCTTAAGTAAATACCTACTTAATTTTAGAACTATACATTTTAGTGCTTTCCTGAACCAGATCCTGCATTTCTGGAGGATGCCATAAAAATTTATAACCGTTACTATCCCTCTGAGCCATGAAGACACACAGCCTCCACAGACTTCCCTAGAAGCTGAGTATGTTTAGAATTTTATGCAAAGGCCTCTACAAGTAACAAGATCAGACCATGGATTTCAAAACTTCTTTCCTCCCCAGATTATTTCATGAAGTTAAATGATGACTGACAACAGGAGGGAGCATGGTGAGAATGGGACTCAAGAGGCAGCAACTGGAGCAAGGCTAAATGGAGAGTACAGGCCGAAGAGTGGGCTCTCTGAATGCCTTCATGATACGGAGAGGAAGACAGGAAGGTTAGTTCTAGAGATCGCTGTGCAAGGGCTGGAGGAACCACTAGAGTGGGAAACAGTATTTCCATGAATTTCCAAACTACAGCTTTTCTCAAGACCAACCCTCATCAGGGGAGATGTTCAAGTAGTTTCCTGCTGTGCTTCAAAAGAAAAAGCACATCCTATCAAGAGATCCAAATACCATCAAGGACCACCATCTGGCTTTCCGTCCCAAGACGGCGCAAACATTCAAGAAGCAAGGCAGATCTCCCCCCTTGTCCAGATAGCTCTAAAACAGTGCAGTGACTCAGCACACAGGCATGCTCAGCAGCATCTGTTCCTCCTCAATTCACAATGTTCTCGATGAGAAAGTAAAATGAGGGAACATATGCAAGAAACAAGAAAACTCGTAGAAATCAGGACTGAACTCGGCCCTAATGATCCACCCGGATGAGGAGCCAGATCTCCTCAGTGAGCTGGTGCCCTTCCCATCATACCTGTAAGGGAAGGAGTGAGCTGAAGTTAACAGCTGGTAAACAGCTAGCTCCCAGCTACCTAGAAGCACACCTCATGCATGTAATAATACCTGCTTCCTGACCTACATTTCCAGGCAAGATTTCCAGGCAACATGATGATACAAATCCCCCGTGACTAAGACACGTTGCATTCAGTTGCTTTAAGCAGCCCTGTTTCGCTGGCCAGCCTTGCCCGGCTTACCTCGTGCTCTTTGACATCCTTACCTTCTCCACTGAGACAACAGTGCCATTTTCCCATTTGACAGCTGGCAGGCCGAGGACTTGAGAGACTAAACTCTCCCAGCCTCATGCGGGGAGTTCATGAGCAAAGAGTTGGACACACCTCTCCAAATCACGGACTACCCTGCCGAGCACCGGACCACGCTGTTGCATATCCCTGCCCCAGTCGTTCCTTGCAATCGCAACACAAGTTCAAGGAAGGAGCTCCTTTAACACTCCAAGCACAGATTCACACCAGGGTGCAGCAAGGTTTCCACCGAGTCAGCCCTTTCGCAGACATCCCACTGACTTCTGCAATACCTAACCTCGAATTTGGTCAGTGTTACACTTTATGGCCATGAAGAAAACCTAAACGTGAACAATGAATAGTCCAATACTTGGGGGAAAAGTTAAAAGTTTTCAGGTAAGCATAAAAAAAACACCGCCCCAGGATATTTCTCCAGTTACAGTAATAGATTGTTAACAGCAGAACCTAACGTTTGCAGCAGAGCACTGCTAATTGTTTCGGTCCAGATGTTTCTGGCATGTCAGGACATGGGGGAGAATTGGGAAACAGCAGATGGAGCTTGAAGAGTCCATTCTCTCACTATCCTTTCTCAGTGCCAGGATGAATGGACGGTCAGAAAAAGCAGGTTTTCTAACCCTTTCCCTCCCTCCCCTCCTTCATATAAACACCAACTTGGCAATTAAAAGGTTGTTTTGGTTTCTGCCAGGACTTTTACCCGAGGAGGCTGTTTGTTTCAATCAGGGAGCTTAGTGGTTTAGTTTCCATGGTGTAACAAGGTCCCCCGACTCTTGCTAAAACGCCTGCAGCAGCCTGAACGTCTTGGCTCTTATTGTCTAATTCTCTTACAGTCCATCAGCCCTTTCCGGTGGCATAAGCGCTGGTCAAATCTAAAACTTCCTTCTGTTTAGCAAATCAATCCCCAAGCACAATGTAAAGGAATAAAACATCTGCTACTCTGAATACTCTAAAAATACAAATGGTAACTTGTGCACTTCATACATCCATAGCCAGAGAAGCCAGTATTTGCCACAATCCTGTTCCTGAATCTAAACTTTTACTTTAAAAAAAGTCATTCGAGTCCACGTAACTATGAAGAGAGCCTTTAAATGCCTGTAAATTGGGATGGACTGCAGGCTCAGCTGGAAAACAAGTTTGAACTTCTCCATGCACATCTTTTGGAAGCCTAAAGACAACAATATAAATACCAACTTTGTTAACTATTTCAACTAGTGATTATCCTAGCAGAACCATCCAGCTACTGAGATTGTGCCAGAATCCTAAACTTTCTACTCGAATATTCCAGCTGTCATCTACTCGACTGCCAAAACCTCATGTTTCCCAACCTTCCCCTGTGCCACTCTGGATTATCAGTAACCAATCTTAAACCACATAGAAACTGAAAAATTGAGGAAAAGGTAAAATCAGTTTAACTTTAAAATAGATAAGGGAGCACTGTCTTGCCTGTATTCACTTTTAACTACAAATTCAACTTATGAAGAATTTTGAGTTTGATGTCTGACAGCAAGATGCAAAACGCAGGGTCTCGGAACAGAATTTAGGTCCAGGGATTAGACAGAGGTCTGTTAATGAATAAGTGAAACTACAGCCAGCAAGTGAAACTACTCCCTGGCAGGGGAAATCTCTGTGCTGCCATTCTGTAGCGCACAAATTTTGAAAGCTTTAAATTATTACAGGCTGGATTAAGAGCCCTGCACCCATCAGCAACACAAAAGAGGAGTGTAAATACTTAATTTTCCTTGTTAGCATCAAAGTCAGGATTTTACAGACCCATGTAATGCAAGGATTTGCATCACCGCCTGTGCTAAGTTCCAAAGATCTCACACACGCCGTTTTTAATAGATGTTTGCTGCATAATCCTTCTTCTACTCCTGAAAATGAGGTACTGTCACTGACATCTGGAACCACGGTTTAGGAAGGCATTGTGTAACTTTCCCCGTGACTGAAACAGCTGAAGAAAATGAAGCCAAGCTGTTCACAGTCTTAGCTGGGGTCAAGGACTAGACAGAATACAGGAGACTGAATTCCTTTCTTACTCCCAGAAATAATCCCTTCAAGGTCCGAGTTCAGACCCAGTGATGCAGCTTTATAAGCTTTATCAGCTAAAGAAGCTCCAGTGGCAAGAAGCCAATGGAAATGAGATACTTGAAAAAGGGAAATTAGTCACTAAAACATTATTAAGGGACTCTTATTCCAGTCTTTAACCTGAGATTAGCTGTTTGCTTAAACGATGTGCCCCATGATTAAGCTAAAAGAAGGAATCATCGGGTGAAATTATCCAACTTGCATTATAAAGGAGGTCAAACAAGACAGACAATGGCACAAGTTTCTCCAGGCTTTATAGTTTATGAACTCCAACCCAAAGTATGGGCTGTGATTTTTAGCACCCCTAGCTAGAAATAAAGGGTTTTAGAAGCTAAAGAACCAGAAGGAGACAGAAATGTGTTCCCAGTTCAAGCATAAGACATTTCTCTCCCAAAGGAATCAAGGGGGAAAAAAAAAGAGTTATGAATACTCAGCCATTTCATACTGTGAAGAATGCCAGCGTCAGGGCACAACACTGATTTCTACTAAACCTAAAATCATTTACAATCTAACTTTTACTGTGGGATTACTGGCCCGATTGCACAGGCTGTTTCTATGCTCTGCTTGCTCCAGGCCTGACGCAGGGAATCCAGCACCTACCTACAGTGTAGATTTCCATATTGATGGTAAAGATGGAGTGGGAGCGGGAAGAGTCCTTATTCATTAGGGTATAACCCACTGCGCGGTTTCTCCAGCCTGTCTCCATGATACGCTCACACTGGACCACGCTATGCACTGTGTGCAGAGAAAGACCCTTCACATACACCCCTTTCTCTGGGTGCTCCTTCAGCTGCAAACAGGGACAACACAGTACAGGTTACAACAAGATACACCAAGACTCCGGGAAAGCACACTGAAACCGTCCAGAAGCTCGAGGGCCAGACGCATTTTGCACGTGGTGAAAGAAAACGCGCTTACGTGAAAATTGCAGCACAGCAAAAACGTACCGTTAACTATTGAAAAAATGTAACGAGACTGCCGTGAACGTGCTGAGCATCCGCACCTCCTGACAATTTCATGCGAGCTGGGAACGCTCAGTAGGTGGCCGTCTTTGGCACACCCTACCACCCAGCTGTAATTTCAGTAGGCAGTGGTATTTGGCTACCACCACGAAACCTGGTATTTCTGAAGCAGGAACAAAACCACACAAAAACACAGAACCACCTTTAAGGTTCTACAGCCAAAAAGAATTAATGTTAAGAGCTTGCTGATTGATTCCTACATCTTCCAGACCACAAGAAACCCAGCTTCTCTGCACTGAGCTGCTTTCTACCTCCCCTATTATTAAACTGCATACGTTAAAAAGAACTGGAATATTTTTGACCTATTATAGCAAAATCTCTAGTGTATCTTCAATCATAGAGAGCTTTTTAAAATGGAAGCACAGATTTAATAATAAAGGATATTGTTACTGGGTACTTCTTTGAACCCCTCTGCTCTGAGAGGGCGTCTTGATCTCACTGACAAAACTCCTCAAGTCACGCCCATCACGCACAGGACTATAATAGATTTTCTCCAGATATTAGTTCCTTTCTTTAGATGCTCTAACATCCTATTCAGGCATCTGGATGGAGGTAGAGCGTTAAGTCCCAATAGCATCTTTTCAGCAATTACCAATTGTGCAGAAGAAAGTTTTCATACAGCATGTTAATAAACTATTGAAATGTTCCAAGTCTTCAATGATCCATCAAACCTACATAAAAAATACAAAACAATCAAGAGATTCCTACCCTCCTACACTAGCCACCTCTGAAGCTCCTTCCACGCTGGGAATTTTAAATGAGCTGAAATCATTTTCAACAGCTGTGTTATGCCCCACATCCACCGAGTTCATAACTAAAATCCTATCTTTATCATAAGTCAGCTGGGATATCGAGATGTAGGTGTCATGATTGGGTGTCAAATATGCGACAGATACTGCATTTGGCAGTGTGACTTCCAGAGAAGAGCCTCTTCTCTGAATCTTAATCTTAAGAGATACTTTAGTGATGCACACACTCCAAAAAGCAATGTAAAACAGAATCTTTGCTATAAAAAGACCTGTGCAGAACAGAGCAGAGCTGGCTGAAAACTCTAAGCTAGACAGGACTTTAGCCTTGTTCTATGACCAACGTAAAGCCGTGACAGCCCAGGATTAATCCAGTTACAGAATCGTAGCCAGACCGCTCTTACACTATGGCTTTTGACCGAGCTACAGTAGAAATGTGCAGCTGGCACAGCTGCGTTTGAGGACGCTGCAAAGGCCAAGTCCCTGAGGAAGGGAGAACTTTGCAATCCTCCAGGCACACAACTGAAGACATGGCCGGTGTTTAGCTCCATAACAAACGTTTCAAGTGACCGGGACATTATCCTAGCAGAGCTCTGAAGGACTCACTCTTCACAGGGTTTCATTTCATGGGAAGTGACTGTGAGCCTCGGAGCAGGGGGTTCAGACTCATGGAAATCCCTGACATTAAAAGGCAACAAACACACCTCTGCAAAGAAACAAATAGAAATGGGATTTCAGAGGAGAAAAAGGGCCAGGCTCCAGGAAACGGGAGAAGGCAGTAGGTCAGTCTGGTCTCTCTGTCTCCGCAGGACACGACTCGCTTAATTACTCAGTGGAGGCAGCAACAGCCAGCGGCTGTCACCAGTGTGACGGTGTTACCCTGGAAACTGTTCTGCCCAAGTCCTGCCCTCCCAGTGCCAACTGCGGTTGTCATAGAAACCAGTGTCACTGCTGATGTGGAACAAAGGAAGGGAATCTGCAGAAAGCTCCTTCGAAAACAGCGAGTCCCCTTCTCCCCCTTCTCTCTCGGCACACGCATGCACGAGAGACAGGCTTGGAAGGCAAAGCAAAGCACAGCCCGCAAGAGCGTTTGCCTCTGTTAAAGGCAGGAGCCTGGAAAGAAAAAAAATCTGCCCTGTAAGGCAGGGGGAGGCAGCCTGGGTCTGTCACCATCTCAGCGCTTCTGTGCAGCAGATGGTGCTAGTGCCTCGGTTTTCTTTACGAGGGCAATCCTGCAGGGAAGTAAATTGGGACAGAAGATTTGCAGGTCTCCCCCCTGGAATACGTGGTAAAAGGCAGAACTGCAAAGCTACTTAAGAGGCAAATTCTATGAAAACCAACCTCTTGATTACAATTTCAGTGAAGTTTCCCTCCCTGTCTTTTGGGAAAATTCCCACCTTTCCCATGCGTTCCAGTGGGGAGTAATATCTGCTCTGTCCTTTCAAAAGGGATCAGCCTTTTTGTTTTAAACAGGTATTGATATCCTCCACGGCTACACTGGATCAGATTAAACATTTATAAGGCATAGAATCCTCCTGTTTTAGAGCATAAACTAGCCATGAGATGAAGAAATTGCCCCATGAGCAGTTTATTCCAACAATGACTTCCATGCAGCTTCCACTAAGCTTCTGCTACTGGCCACCATTAAGAAGGACACACAGGACATCTGTCCGACTGGATCCTGTTCCTACTGCTACAAAACTTTCAACCAAGTCCCTCCATATCTCCTCTTGGCTTCCATATTTGTCACCATATCTTTATATTCAGGTGCTCAACTTCTGACAGACAATGTTTTTCCACTTTTGTAAGGTATTAATGGTAACAGTTATCTGAGCAAATTAAAGCATGGCCTAATCAAGACACGCTGACCCTATGGTCTCCTCACCTCCAACTTCTGCTTGGTGTCAGCTCCTAGAAGGTCTCGTATGTCTTCATTGTAAATCTCCAAGTAAGAAGCTCTCACCAAGAACTTGGCATTTTCAGCACACTGCACAAAACAGGAATGATTTTAGGATGAGGTTCTCAAAATCAAGGGAACTAGGCATCTCGCATTTACCCTCAGCGACAGCTGGGTGCCTACCTCTCTGCAGCACTTCATCATATCTTTCACGGCATTTAGTCCCCAGGTTTAACTGTTTCACACACTTGCTACAGAAGCTTTCAGGCCTTACACTTCTCAGGTGAGAGTCAATCAAGTCAGAGATTAGGGCACAGTTCATATGACTATACACAGGCCTCTGCTTTAGGCTGAGACGTGATATACCCTGAAGTTCACTGGCCATACTGATCCGAGAGGATGTCCTAGGTGACTTACTCAGAAGCAGACACCTGCTTTGTAGACCCCCACCTTTTGGCTGGGCTGTAGGCCTGCTGTCCAGTGAAAATAAACAGACCCGTCACGGTGTGCAGGACTACGTTAGCCTAGTCCTGTGTTCAAGAGTCTATACCAAGATATTTCAAATGCTGTGCTTGGAGTAAAACTAATACCATACCCTTTCTCTACCACCCTGAGTAAAAAACATCACGATACTTTACAACCTCTGAGACTGAAACCTCACAGGAACAGGGCGTCATCAAGTCTTTTATTGCCCTGGTGGTCACGCAACACAATTTTACTGATAGTGAAACTGAGATTCTAAAAAGATACTTCCAGAAGTGGGAAAAAAAAATAAAAGGTACTGCTTCAAAGACAATCCAAAGTCCCAGATGAGTCTGTTCCCACTCTTGCTACTGAATCACATATGCTCAGCCAGCCAGAACTGCGATCAGCACTCACTCATTCCTCATGGTATATTCTTGTCCAGCTCACTGCCTGCTACTCTGCTGATGGTTTCAGGGTTAGGAAAAATGGTGTTTTGGTTCAAAACCTTGACTGGGATCTAGGTCAGGGTACTACTTGTAGCTCTGTCTGATTTGGCGGGGCAGGAGGAAGTGCAGAGGATAGTATGGATATTCCTCCTCTACCTCCCAGAAGGGTTGCCAGGATAAATTCTTGCTTGTGGCTCAGAGAGCATGGCAGTGACCACTACAGAAGACCACAAAATCATCCTTCAGGTATCACGCGATCTTACAACGGGAGCTCCTTCACATTTTTATACACCTACCTGCACACTCTCAAAAATGTGTTCAAAGGCTCTGGGTATTATGCCTTTCTGTGTAGGCGGATCCACGATACCCTGCATGGTAAACGACTTCCCGCTGCCAGTCTGGCCATAGGCGAATATCGTGCCATTGTAACCTTCAGTGACACCCTGGAAACAGAGTAAAACCATAAAGCCGTTATCTTTATCTTTTGCATAACTGGAAATAAGTTGTTCGAGTTCTTTCCCATCTCATAAAAGGTTTTTTTTAAGGAAGAGCTGGAAGTAAACATCAAACAAATTGCTGGGCAACCTGGAGGTGGATGAAATGCACAGATCTAAGCTGCTATTTGAAATTCTTGTGGAAAGTCCCTTGGGTTCTTAAAAAGAACAAGCCAAGGACTTGGTTAGACATGTCACTGAAAAAATTTGAGAGATGAAAGGATACAAAACTAGAGCACGAGAAAATCTTCCTACGCCGTAGAAATAAGATAATAAATATGTGTTTTGTTACCATATAAATGCGGTGGTTTTCTCTCAAAATGCAGCGTTTGAAAAAATGCAGAAGGCCCAAACAGGAAGGCCAGCTGACAACACTTAGAAAACTACAATATTTTTGCCATAGGGCAGAAAATATTATGAGAACTAGAGAGACAGCTAGGACGCTAGCTGACTGCAGGGTGGCCAAAAGGGAGGTCTCTAGCTTAAAATAATAAATATGTTATACTTCATCAACCATCTCAAGGGCAGTCTTTGGAAAGCTGACTGAAAGAAGGCGTCGCTCTCGTTTGTTCCTATTTCAGGGAACCGTGATATAAACAGAAGATACTTGGATTTCTTAATGTTTAAGAAACCTACGTGCAAAGCCCCCAGTTGCAATGCTAACAGATAACAAAAGCCTTTGAGGGAGACACTGAAAAATCCCATCCTAACAGGAACGTAGGATAGGGAAGGATGACCCCGAGCGCCTGCAAGCGCAGCAGCCATCTTATAAGGCTCTTTTCGTGCATTTCTCAAGAATCACACACTTGCACAACAGCCACCTTAGAGCAATCAGGCTCTGTAACTCTGTTCACCCCTCCGCTTCTGCTGGAAGACTGTTTCGGAACTCGGCTCTCCCGACCATCAGGAACTTGAGTCTTAAAATTATCGATGGCCACGTTACCTCTCTGCTACTTCTTGCAACGGCATTTTTCTCTTGCTTGACTGGTTTACCACGTGTTAACAGGCAACGATCGTGCCCCCTCTCAGGATTCGTTTTGCTAGGCTAAATAAAACAGGTTGAGGTTCCCTAGTCTACTCTGAGATTTCTCGCTAAAAACTGCCCTGCAATCTTCAGGGGTCTTTGCTTGTCCTTCTTCCCCTCACAGCATTTTCCCCTGCTGTAAAGGAAGGAGAGTACTGAAATTTCTGTTTAGCTACCACGTCCAGGGCCTCCTCAGGGGGTTCATCTTTCATGTAAACATCTGGCTAGAAAGAATCTCATACGCTCAAATGTAATCCTATCCGCCGTGCCCCGCTGGCTGCTGGGGAAGGGTTTTCTCCCCCATTTCACAGCCTGCTTTTGGGATGCCATTCGCTCCTCTCTGCTCCCCCAGTGCTCTTTTAGGCACCTGGGCTGTCGCTCAGCCTCTTGGAGTGGGGGGTATCGCTCAGCACCACTTAGGGGCAGCCCCCCCGTGTAAAACGCCTGTCCCCAAATACCTGCATGGTTTCGGACAGCTTAACGCGTGCATTTAAGACGCCACACAACCAGCAGAGCTTTATCAGAGTAAGTGACTTTGGTGCAAAGCTCCAAGCAGCAGAAGATGCGCGTAGATGCATGAGGAAGGTGGTACCGTAGCAAGGCTACGTTCGGGTTTTCTTTAAATATACCCACGGCGCAACAGACCGCAGGGATAATCCTGCGGAAAGCGGCGTCAAGCCTTCATCTCCCGCTATACATTCCCTGCGGCCGGCCGGCCGGCTTGGCGCCTGCCCACGGCGGGCACGTGCTCGCGGCCCCCCTCACCTCCACGAGCGGGTAGGCGATCTCGTTGTAGATCTGCTCCGTGCTGTGCTCCGGGCCGTAGGCGCCGTCGAAGGTGAACTGCTTGGGGGGCTCGCCGGCGGCGCGGGGGTTCTGGATGGAGCAGCGGCCCCGCGCGCTCTCCGTGCGCACCACCACCTTGCAGCCCAGCTCCTGCTCGCGCTCGCTGGGCGGCCGGCACCGCACGATCACCTTCACCGCCTCCGAGGCCATCGGCG
>NW_020448963.1:1074146-1104309 GCF_003343035.1 Apteryx rowi
ACCGCGGAGCGTCGCGCGGGAGCCAGCGGAGGGGCGGGGCGGCGCCAGGGCGCGTGCGCGGGAGGGAGTTGGGGGGGGCGGCAGCGGGAGCGCGCCGGTGCGCGTGCACGGGCGTGCGCGTGCACGAGTGCAGGGGCGTGCAAGTGCATGGGAGTGCAATGGAACAAGTGCATGGGAGTGTGGTTGTGCGAGTGCATGAGTGCGAGTGCACGAGGTCCCCAGAGCAGGAGTGCACGAGGGTGCAAGCGTACAAGAGCATTAGTGCAAGCATGAGTGCACGGGCGTGTGACTGAGTGTGAGTGCACAGGACAGCAAGTGCACACGAGTGTGTGTTTACAGGTGCATCAGTGCACGGGAGCACAAGCGCATGAGCGTGCAAGTGTGGGTGCATGGGAATGCACCTGCATGAGTGCACAAGAGTGTGCAAGCATGAGTGCATGGGTGTGCAATTGAGTGGGAGCATGCGAGTGCACGAGTGCAAGCATGTATGTGCAGCAGAGAGCAAATGCATGAGTGTGAGAGTGCATGAGAGCACAAGCGTGACTGCTTGGGAATGTGATTGCACGAGTGCATGAGCGCACGCGTGCACCAGTGCATGGGGGCACGATTGCACGAGCGTGAGCGCACCGCTGCACTCGTGCACGAGGGTGACCGCGTGAGTCCCTGCGCGCGTGCATGCAGCCGTCGGGGGGGAAACGGCGCAGCAGCAGTCGGCTCCTCCTTTAGCAAGCGCGCTTTTTTATTGCCCGCGGCGCCCCGTACAGCCCGCGGAGCACCAAGGCGGCCGACGGCGGCGACGGAAAGCGGGGCGCCGCCGGGCCTAGCCCCGCTCATGCTGGCCGCCGCCGGGGGCCCAGGGCACCTCGGCACCGGCGCCCGCCACCTCCCGCTCCTCGTAGCCGTGGTTGCGGCGCCCGGGGGCCAGGCGGCAGAAGCAGCCCCCGGGCGCCGCCGAGTAGTGCGCCAGCAGCGCCGCCACGCTGGCGAACTCGGCGTTGGAGTGCTGCCGCCGCGGGGTGGGGAGGGGGAGAAAGTGGCCGTGAGCCCCCTGTCTCCCGGCTCCGGGGGTGACGGGATGGGAGGAAGAGCCCGCGGTGCATCCCGGCCCCCCGCGTGGGACAACGGCGGCAGGCGGCGTGCCTCGCCGGCGCACCGTGCACCGATGCACCCGTGCACTCGCGCCCCGGTGCACCGATGCACCTGTGTGCCCATGCACCGATGCACCCGTGCACTCGCGGGCCAGTGCACCGATGCACTGGGTGCCCGTGCACCCTCTGTACATCATGTGCCAGTGCACCCATGCGTTGCTGAGCCCCCTGCCCTGATGCACCGGTGCACCGGTGTGCCTGTGCACTGATGCACCCGTGCACCCACAGACTATGTGCCCATGCAGCTATGCACCCACGTGCACCATGCGCCCATTCACCCGCGCACCCATGAACTGGTGCACCAATGCACCCATGAACCTGTGCAACATTGCACCTGTGCACTCATGAACCGGTGCACCCATGAACAGGGGTGCCAATCCACCCATGCGCCCATGAAGGTGTGCACCCCTGCACCCATGAACCTGTGCACCAAATGCGCCTGTGCACCCATGAACCTGTGCACCAATGTACCGTGCAACCAGTGCACCCATGAACCTGTGCACCCATGCACCTATGCACCCGTGTGCCTGTGCACCATTGCACCCATGAACCTGTGCCCCAATGCACCTGTGCACCAATGCCCCTGTGCACCGAAGCACCCATGCACCATTGCACCCGTGCACCCATGAACCTGTGCCCCAGTGCACCCGTGCACCAACGCACCCGTGTGCCCGTGCACCTGTGCACCATTGCACCCATGAACCTGTGCCCCAATGCAGCAATGCACCCGTGCACCCGTGTGCCTGTGCACCTGTGCACCATTGCACCCATGAACCTGTGCCCCAATGCAGCAATGCACCCATGCACCAGTGCCCCTGTGCACCAAAGCACCCATGCACCAATGCACCCGTGCACCCACGACCCTGTGCCCCATTGCACCCCGTGCGCCGCCCTCACCTCCACGCAGAACCTTCCCTGGTGGGTTTTGAAGACGTAGTAGGGGATGACGCCGCAGGGCACCCGCACCCAGAGGCACCAGCGGTTCGCCAGGCCAGGCTCGGCGCGCAGCAGGAAGGCGCCCGGCACGTCCCTCCGCAGCAGGGCCACGCCGCCGTCCCTGGGGACGAGGACAGGCCGCGGTGCGGGGGGGGGGACGGACGGTGGGCGACAGCGGGGACGACACCGCGGGGCCGCAGGGCAGGGGGGGACGTGCCGGGCTCACCTGGCGATGCCGGCGAAGGCCCAGACGCTCTCGGGGAGGCCGCCGTCGCTCTCGGGGAGGAAGGGGGGGCCGCCGCGGGCGCCTTTGCTCTCGCAGCCCCCGGGCGCTGCGGGGAGGCAGCGCCGGTTGGCGCCACGCTGTCCCGTCCCCCCCGCCGCCGTGCCTCAGTTTCCCTGTGCCCCGGCGGCACTCACCGGCCTCGCGGGGCGGCTGGCCCTCGGCAGCGCAGTCGCGGTAGGCGCCCGAGCGCAGCACCTTGCTGCGGATGGCTTTCTTGCGCACCAGCACGGGCGAGCAGTAGGGGTTGCCGGGCCGGGCGCCCTCCCTGCCCTCCGCCTCCGGCCGCCTCTCCTGCAAAGCGGGCACCGTTGCGCCCGGGCACCCGCGAACCCGGGCACCGATGCCCCTGTGCACCAAAGCACCCATGCACCATTGCACCTAGGAACCCGTGCACCAATGCACCTGTACACCAAAGCACCCATGCACCCGGGAAACTGGTGCACCGATGCCCCTGTGCACCGAAGCACCTATGCACCATTGCACCTGTGCACCCAGGAACCCGTGCACCAATGCACCTGGGCACCAAAGCACTCGTGCACCCAAGCACCCATGCAGCAATGCCCCTGTGCACCAAATCGCCCATGCACCATTGCATCTGTGAACCCAGGAACTGGTGCACCAATGCACCCGTGCACCCATGAACCTGTGCACCCATGAACCTGTGCACCAAAGCACCCGTGCACCAAAGCACCCGTGCACCATTGCACCTAGGAACCCATGCACCAATGCACCTGGGCACCAAAGCACCCAGGCACCATTGTGCCTGTGCACCCAGGAGCCGGTGCACCAATGCACCCGTGCACCCATGAATCTGCGCACCCATGAACCTGCGCACCAAAGCACCTGTGCACCCAGGAACCTGTGCAGCAATGCCCCTATGCACCAAAGCACCCATGCACCATTGCATCTGTGAACCCAGGAACCCATGCACCAATGCACCCGTGCACCCAAAACACCCATGCACCCACAAACCCATGCACCAATGCATCCATGCACCCATGAACCTGTGCACCCACGAACCTATGCACCAAAGCACCCATGCACCATTGCACCTGTGCACCCACGAACCTGTGCACCAATGCACCCACGCACCAATGCACCCACACAGCACCCCCCTCCCCGAAACTCCCGGCCGTGCACCCACCCGGGAGGCCAGGCCGGAGGGGGCGAGCAGGCGGCGGAAGGAGACCAGCGCCTTGACAGTGGGCGACGCCTCGGCCGGGTGCAGCGGCGCCCGCAGCACCCCGGTGCCCGGGGCCGGGCGCGTCTCCTCGCCGCCGGCCTGCGCCTCGGGGTGCGCCAGCAGGTAGCCCAGCTGGAAGCAGCGGCACAGCAGGAGGTGCAGCGTTTGCGCCTGGGGAGCAAGAAGAAGCTGCAAACACGGCGGGGCGGCGGGCGGCGGGGCGGGCGGCGGAGCGCCGTGCCCACCTCGCCCGGCTGGCGGCCCACGAAGAGGTGGCAGAAGAGCTCGGTGGCCGGGCTGCGGGGGTTGCGGGCCACGAAGGCGAACTGGCAGTCGGCGGGGCGCCACGTGCTGTAGAGGATGCGCCGGAGGGCGTGCGCCATCAGCAGCGTCTGCGGGGCGACGGGAGGCCACGCTGCCGGCGCCGAGCCCGCAAGGCCGGCGCCGACCCGGGTGCAAAGGTGGCACCGGCTCTGCAGGGTTGATGCTGGCCCTGTGTGCAATGCCAGCACCGATCCTGCAATGCCGGCACCGATCCTGCAATGCCGGCACCGGCCCTGTGTGCAATGCCAGCACCAACCCTGCAATGCCGGCACCAATCCGGAGTGCAATGCCGGCACCGACCCTGCAATGCCGGCACCGGCCCTGCATGCAATGCCGGCACCAATCCTGAGTGCAATGCTGGCACCGACCCTGCAATGCCGGCACCAACCCTGCGTGCAATGCCGGCACTGATCCTGCAACGCCGGTACCGGCCCTGTGTGCAATGCCGGCACCAACCCTGCAATGCCAGCACCAATCCTGAGTGCAATGCCAGCACTAACCCTGCAATGCCAGCACCGATCCTGCAATGCCAGCACCAATCCCGAGTGCAATGCCAGCACCAATCCCGAGTGCAATGCCAGCACTGACCCTGCAGTGCCGGCACCAATCCCGAGTGCAATGCCGGCACCGACCCTGAGTGCAATGCCGGCACGGGCCCTGCATGCAATGCTGGCACCGACCCTGCAGTGCCGGCACTGGCTGTGTGTGCAATGCCGGCACCGGCCCTGCGACGCTCCCCCAGGGCCTGGGCACCGTTGGCACCGGGCATCTTCCAAGCCAAGCGCCGTCCGGCCCGTGGCGCTGCCCGGTGCCGCGGGGCCGCCCACCTCGCCGTCGCCGCCGTAGATCTTGAGTCCCTGCAGGCTGAACTTGAGGACGACGGCTCTCCTCCGGGGACAGTCCTGGCGGGCGGAGAGGTGGCGCTGGGCCGGGCCGGGACGCAGGGGACCCCGGTGCCGCCGCCGCCGCCGCCGCTCTCACCTTCAGCGCCCGCAGCTGCTCGTCGAGGCGCCCCGCTTCCCGCTGCACGTCCAGCTCGTCGGCGGCGAAGGAGCCCACGTACTGGCGAGGCGAGAGCCTGGCAGGCGTCAGCACGGCCACCGCGCCGCCGCCACCGTGCCACCGCCGCCGCCAAACCCGCCGGCATCTCACCTCGGCCGCTTTGGCGACCGCCCGGGCGCGCGGCTGCTGCTGCTGCTGCTGCTGCGGTTGCGCTGTCGCCGCTGCCGCCTTCTTCTTCATGGCCCGTGGTGCAGCGGCCCCGGGGCGGCCGCGCGGCTCGACGCCGGGGTGACGGGCTCCGGCGGCGCGTGGAGGCCGTGGGTGGCCCCGCTCACTGCGAGATTTAGGGGTCCCCGCGTCCCGGCCCCATGCAAGATTTAGGGGTCCCCGCGTCCCGGCCACATGCAAAGTGCAGGGGGTCCCCGCATCTCGACCCCATGCAAGATTTAGGGGTCCCCACGTCCTGGCCCCATGCAAGATTTAGGGGTCCCTGTGTCATGGCCCCATGCAAGATTTAGGGGTCCCCGTGTCCCAGCCACATGCAAAGTGCAGGGGATCCCCACATCTTGACCCCATGCAAGATTTAGGGGGTCCCATGTCCCGGCCCCATGCAAGGTGCAGGGGGTCCCCGTGTCCTGGCCCCATGTGAGATTTAGGGGTTCCCATGTCCCGGCCCCATGCAAGGTGCAGGGGGTCCCCATGTCCTGTCCCCATGCGAGATCTAAGTGTCCCCATGTCCCAGCCCCATGCAAGGTGCAGGAGGTCCCCATGTCCTGGCCCCATGTGAGATTTAGGGGTCCCCACATCCCAACCCCAGGTGAGATGCTGGGGGGGGGTTCCCCCGTCCCGGCCCCCCCATCCGTCCTCTCCGCCTGCCTCACCTCTGCGAAGCCCCTTCCCCAGCCGCACACAGCCCGGGCTCCCGGGGGAGCCGCTTAACGCCGGCAGGAGACGGAGCAGCCGCTGGCGATTGCAAGAGCAAAGATCCCGCTGCGAGGGGGCGTCGCGGCCCCCCCCCACCCGGCCTAGACCCCACCGAGGGGGCAGCAGCTTGGGGACGGGGACGGGGACGGGATGGGACTTTTCAGGCGAGGGCCCACCTGCGGCACCCCGGCCGGGCTGAGACCCGCGCAACTCATTGCACCTGCCGCAGCAGCACCCCGGCCGCCCCCCCCCCCCGCCCTTTACAGCATCACCCGGGGGGCTTCCCCCTCCCCCCCAGCCAATCCGCGGGCGGGCAGCCCCCAGGCCACGCCCCCTTTTTCCCACGCTCAATTTGTCAATGGACCCCCAGAAAGAGATGCTGACCCCAAGGTGGGTTTTTTTTTGGGGGGGGGGGCAGCCAGGTTTTTCCTCTCCCCCCCCAAACCCTGATGCCGGAGGGCTCCCACCGACATCCCGACGGAGCGCAGTGGGCAAATCCCCCCCCCATCCCCCCCCAGCCGGGTGTTTTGCTCCCTGCGCCACGGCCGCGGATGCTCGTCCGTCCGCCGCGAGCCCTGCGATCGCCGCGATCTACCTCCTCGCCGGCTCCTCTCCGCGGAAGCGGCGCCTCCTGCTCGCCGCAGCAACGCTCGCTCCAGCTTCGGGGAAAACGCAGCTGCGACGGATCTTTCCAGCGTGCCCGGCGGAGAAGCGATTCCCAGCCATCTCTCCCCCCCGGCGGCCACGTGGTCGCACACTCTCCACCCCCCGCCTCGCCGGCCGCGCTCGCTTCGCCCCAAATTCCCAACGCCCCCGGCGCGGCAAGGCCCGGCTTCGCCCACCGCGAGCCTCCCGGGATGCCGGCGGCCAGCACTTTCCCAGGGCCGCGGCAAGCGTCGGGGCACAAAAGCGCCCCGAAGTCACTCCCGGGACCCCCGCGCCCCCAGCAAGGACGTTTCTCATTAATTCCCCCTTTTTCACCTTCTGGCCGGCAGCTGCCAGCTGTTCCCGGGAATGCACCGTCTCTGAGCGGGTGACGGCCGGTCCCTCTCCAGCGCCTGGAGCCGATGAAATGCACCCAGAACCGCCGCTCTTTTGGCTCGACTTCAACGACCAATTAAAGTCGCAACCAAAACGCCATCAGTGATGGGTTTAACACGGGAGGAACGAAGCGGCTCCGACCCCGACATCTCCGATTGCTTTGCACCCCATGGATGTGTCTTCGACTGGTGCTTTCGCTTTCCCAGGTTCCCATGAGCCGCGATTCGCCTTAACCTGCTGTTTACATCCTCTTCCCCCTTGCTACAGGGCTGCGACGCCGCTCGGCGTGGGAAAGCAGGGCGAGGGGGGCGAAGAGGGCAAAATCTCAGCCGGTTTGCACAGCGGCTTTTCCCCCCTCACCTTGGCGCTACCGGGGGGCGAGGTGAGAAGAGCAGCGCAAGGTTCGAGCGGCTTTTTCTTGCTCACCTTTGCCTCCAGAGAAACCGAGGAAGGAAAAAGGTCGCAAGTCCAACCAAGTGCAGAGCTGGGCAGGGGCTCAGACTAAAATAGGCCTCTCCTTCGAGCTGGCAGCGTAGTTTTAACAAAGATTTGCCTCGGCAGCAACGCACGCCTACGGTAATTCCCTCCCCTCGACTTCCCGGACGAGAAAGCCGCGGCGAGGAAGATAAAGGACACGCGGAGCGAGCCTGGAATCTAGTTTCATTTTATTTTAGCAAACTGCATGTTTGTCGCTTATCAACATCTCTACATTAGCAATTGTATAGCTCTCCGACTTCTCTTTTAAAAAAAGGGTAAACGAGAAGTGACAAAACGCAGGCTCTTCATCTCTTAAAAACATCTCAAAGTTGGGTTTCAAGAAGACTTTTATATATTTTGGTTTTAAGGTAACAGATGCGGCGTGGAAACGCTAATTCCAATCACCCGCCTAGCGGAGAACTACCCCTTCCGGAGCCCCTCCGACGTCAGGCGACGGCGACGGGCCGCAGCCTCCGTTTACCGAAGGCCTGGCTCGTCCTCGAGGGAAACTCGCCGGTCTGAAGGAGCCAAACGCACCGTCTCCTTAGCGTTATCGCTCTAAGGGCCAAGCGGAAAGAGGCGCCTCCAGGACGCCGCGCGAGCGCTGTATGTACACCGCCTCTCCGCGGAGGCGTCAAGGACCTCGTCATGCAGGGGATCTACGGAGGACTCTACGGCAGCTGTACCTTCGCGTTAAGGATTACATTTCCCCAATCATCCCCGTTCCTGCTGTCTAAAGATATATAAAGATCTTCTCCAAAGAAGTTTTTAAAAGCCGGCCCCCGCCCCGCGCCTTCCCTCCTCCCCCCCAGCCAAGAGGAACACCGTAAAATGTACAGATTATATGTCCTAGAAAAGTCCTAAAATTATTGCAGAAACTAAAGATGACTTGATCCAGGGGAGGGGCAGGCACGAGGCACGGCATCGGGATCTAACAAATGCTTGGGATGGTTTGATTTAGTTTTCAGCTTTTTCCCCATCATTCAAGAAGGAAAAAAAAAAAAAAAAAAAAAAAAAGAAGAAGTGTTTAAGCATCAGAACTAAAATACAAATGCACGTTGACTTTATAAAACAAGATTGTGGATTTGACCATGGGATTCCCTGACACTGGAAAAATTTTACTTTTTTGCCCGGAGAGATTTCCTCATGGTGGATTTGCCCTTGGCAGAGGGTTTCACTTCCTTTCTCCCACCGGCTGCTGGTTTCTTGGAAGAGCTGCCACCAGAGGGTTTCTTGATGGCTGGGGCTGCTGGTTTGGCTTTCTTAGCAGGAGTTTTGACCTTGGGGGGAGGCTTCGCTTTCCCCCGGCGGGCTGCAGGGGTTTTCCTTGGCTTGGGCTTGGACTCTCTTCGCTTCATCGGGGGCGCCCTGCTGCGCGATTTCGGAGGAGGTCTCTTCTGCATCCTGTCAGGAAGAAAAGCAGCGCACGATCAGAGCGGAGGCGCAAACGGCACCCGGAGCAGAACCGCTGGACTCGGTTCATACCGACAAAGCCGATCTTGGCGTTCTCCTTCTTTACCGCAAAGGTTCCTGCACGCAGCAGTACGTTTCATTATCTAAATCCCAAAGAGCAAGAAATACTGCGGTGGGTCTTGCCGTGCTAAGCACTTCTCGTTTCCCACAGTGCGCTGTCCGCTAGGTTTCTAACTCCTTCGTTAGGCGTATAAAACATATAAATAACAACGATGAATCGATCTAGGTCGATTATCAAAACAATTCAAAGACCTAAGCAGTCTCTCTCCCTCTGCAAGCGGAATTTTATTACTTAATGAACACTACTCATCTTAAATCCATGCTCTGAGTGAGAGAGGTTTCATATTTGGCTACAAAACAGCAAATAGTACTGTAGGGAATAGTTATCCTAATGAAACACTTAATAAATACAAAAAAGTCCCATATGAGACCTCAGACTTCTGCAAAGCACAAAAGGCACACGGGAGAGCTAAAGGCAATACAAAATAAATACGGGCTCTTCTCATCTGGAGGAAAAAGACATTAGTTGCAAATTACTAAATGGAGGAGATCAGGATCTCCGGAGCAAGGTGTTGCTTCTGCAGGCTGCTGCAGTACAGCACACGTCCCAGAGAAGTCCTGATCCTCACAGTGCCCAAGAATTCAACCACAACAGAAACTCCCTTTCCCAACACTTCCGGAGCAACAGCCTTGCGGATAAATAGCCGCAGCAGGAGAACAAACCCCACAGATCTACGCGCAGGCATTTCGTCTTTGGAGACCAGTGAACTGCTGTATTCCTGCAACCTTCTGGGTATGATATTCATTACTCATGCGGACTATCCCGTCTCAGCATGTGCTCTCAGCCCTGAAGAAATGACCACAGAAATAGCAATGGTCATCACCACCCCAAAGTCATCCTAAACAGAGCAATCAGGACAATGTCACTACCTCAGCGTCTTTATGAAGATTTAATACTCCTCACTTTCTGGCACCGTGTTATTTCAAGAGATCCAGAGGGAATCCACCCAGAAGAACGAGGTGCTCTCTACACCTGTGACCAAAGAGTCACTTCTACTTGGTCTGAAGGGGCCTGTGTATCTCTAATCCTATCATACCTTTTCTTTGGTGGTGGCTCTTCCTCCTCAGACTCTTCCTCTTCAGATTCTTCTTCTTCCTCAGACTCCTCCTCTTCTTCCTCATCAGATTCCTCAGAGTCCTCATCCTGTTGCTTCTCTGGGTAGAGCACACCTGGGCTACAAGAGCATTCTTGTTAGAGCAAGACTACTCGCTTCTAAGGACACAACTCAAGGGTCATCAAGCCTCGGGTAACCCTGGCTTACCAGGCACTGCTGCTCATCTTCCTGCAAGATTACAGCTTTGAGCCTAATCCCAAAAAAACGACTTCTGCGCTTCTTGCTATTTGAAACCAACAGTATTTTGTCTCTGCAATGGCAGAAGTGCAACTGCTTGTAAGTCACCAGGAACGCCATAGCCCTCCCCTCCCTAGGCTGCCCTTTCCCTTCCCTTCATTGCTTCTTTCTCCCATTGCAAACACGGGAAGACAGACAACAGGACAAGATCAGACTTCAGCGACTCCGAACGCAAGCCGGAGCCACTGAGGACTTACACGCACGCAATAAAGGAAGGTGGGAAGCAGAGACTTTAATGACTGCGTTGCCGTTTGGCTCTTCATGGGACACTAAGTCACCATCCCTGTGCTCCATGCGGCCCAGCGCAATATCCATTCACAGCAGGAGAAGAAAGGCTCTTTCGGGCTCACAGTAGCTAATCTAGGTTACCTTCCCGCTCCCCCTCCTCCCAGCTCTCCCCCCCATCAGCATTAGGAAAGGCAAACAGCTGGGTCCTTCTCATTATGAGCATTCTTGCGTTAAAGCAACACAACACGCTCTACCTGCTCGTGCAAGTTTGTTTTAGCATGGGAACACTTAAATAGCCACTGTCCTGCAAAAAGCATCACGACAGAATACCCGAGAATATTTAGCCCAATGTTATTACCCTTAAAAGCTTCCCTTGCTAATGAAGTCAGCTTTATGTCCACTCACAGTCGGACACCCAATTAAAGTCACTGCGAGATGGGTGACAGTGTTGTGGCTCATTCGTTACCAAACCCTACAAAAACTTCCCTGTGAACATGCAGCTGGCCTATGAAATTCAGCAACGCTATCTGGCTGATCTATGAAATATTCATCTTTAACATTGTTTCACAGCCAAGCTCTTTACCTAGGATAATACGGGAAGCAAAGCTGAAAAGTTCCACTGAAGCCCTTTCCAGAAATTTGCTCCATCCAGCCATTCTTCTCACATTTCTGCAGGGTTCTCTTCAGTAGATGCACTGTGAAATGTCAAAGAAAGGCGGCATTACATCTTTATCCAGTCACCCATCCCAAACTTACCGCTTTCCGCGGTGCCCTCTGAAATCAGAGATGGAGAGCCAGGATGAAAGATCAGAGATGCACGGAGAGACCTCCCCGTGCTTCCTTCCACACGCAGCAAAGACCAGCCGCTATGTGTAGGACCCGGCTAGACCACTGCGTTTAGAAGTTTTAGGATGTCTTATTTAGAGGGAAATCTTTCCAGTTAATTTTCAGGAAGATGGCAGCACTGTTCCTAAACACTTCGCAAACGCGGCTTTAAACTCTCCAAAGGAAGAAACCAAGAACAGACCAGGTGCTTGATGTTACAAGCAGGGGCTCCTCCTTTATAAATACATCCAACAGCATCACATAACTATTTCTGTCAACATTTAACCCAAGTCTCAGCTTTCTTCAACCAGCTCTAAAAAGTAGTTTTTTTTAAAAAAAAGTCTCTACTCTGTTTTTGCTCTCCTCTCCCTTGTGTTCCAAAATTTGTATTTGCTGCCTCTTTCCTTGCTTTGTTTTTTTACGGGAAAATATTTGGTCTAGAAATATGAGAAATATACTTTTTGCTCCAGTCTTCTGTTCCATTGGGCACTGTGTAAGCTTTCTAACCAAACCAGCACAAGCACAGGGGATCTCTGCCTCTGGCAAAGGGCTGAAGTGCTTTAATCAGTTCAAAACCACTTTCAGCTTAAATTGGGGGGGCCCATTTACATATTTAGCTCCCTCCAAGCCAAGGGAAAAGCAAGCCTTGCCCTGAAGCACATTCTAAAAAGGTTCACTTGAGGAATGGAAAGAGAAAGAAATCCAAAGAAGTGTGCTGGTTAAACTGTCACCTCAATCTGCTCTGCATGATTAATGGAAAAGTGTTCACTCAAACCACTTATTCAATGCCACTGAAATGGACTTTTATCAAGAACTGGCATTTCACAGCAAGAAAATCACTTGGGACAATGCCGTACTTTCACCAGCCTACAGACTACTTCTGCTGAAGAGCTTTCATTTAAACGGCACTGGAAGAGCTTACACAGCTAATTGAATTAATTGTATCCATTAAACTATCAGTGTTCCAACATTAGGCTCTTAAGCGTCCAAGAACTTTTTAAAAACCCGCACTTCTACAAACAGGGGCAGAACATACAACATCAGGCTATTTTTACTCTGGGTACCAAAGATTAACAGCAGCATGTAAAGGATTTGACTGGAGCTGTAAGTGTGAGACACCAAATGGGAAGGAGCGTAGCGCACTGCCTCGGTAATGTCTACCTGCCTGCTTTTACTTCTCACGAGACCTTCTTCCAGCTGCTTCTAAAAAGGAGTAGAGGTCATCAAAATTATTTTTATCTGATGGAAGAAGACAGAAAAAAAGCAGATCGCAAGCTGAAATTTCCTTATCTGACTTGGAAGACTGACAAGCGCTGGAGGCAGGCTAAGCACAGGCCTCTGAAGACCAGGGCTGAAGTTTCCAGGGGTCCTGAAAGCAAATATAACGCAAGGGCTTAGTAAGCCTGGGCACTCTCCTCCCTGCCCCAGGATGAAGAAGTCGCACTCGGCATCAGTCTCTAATCGGCAGAGGGCCTCAGGCAACTTCTTCAGCCCGCACTGCTGGGAGGAAATCTGTGCTCCTCTACGCGGCAGCAAGCCCTGCATCACGCGGCCGTGCTGATGCAGTGCTTCAGCTCCAGAGGAAGAGTGCGGAATCAGCAGTCTCCTCTCCAGCCCCGTATCCTGAGGGACAGCACCAGTACTGAGAAACCACCCTAACAAACTGATCTGCTTTTAGGTCTGACTCTAGCAGAGACTTCAGCAAGCTCACGCTGTTTCAAATGACCTTCGGCTTAGGTTAAACAATTGCACAGGGGCGCAGATCAAATAATGCAAATAAGCCATTAGAAGATCTACTTTAAAAAGTCTCTGCTGTCCTGGCTTCTGCTAATGCAAAAGCCAAAGCAGACATTAGTGTCATTACTGGGAACAAAGATGTACCAAATCTCTTTCCAAATACAACAGGATTAGTTTCTTCCCTCACTTGCTTAACCTTTTAAAATCAGAGTGAGAGGAGGATCTCCAGGAAATCAGTAGAAGGGGTGCTGGTAGGATTTATTTTTATTTTTATTATTTTTTTTTTTAAGTTAGATGGTGCAACTCCTCTAAATAAAACACAGCTTGGAATTACTTTTATTCTGAGCTGTAGCCTGCCAAAAATCAAGAGAGACAGACAAAATCAACTTTGTGATTTAAGAACAATGAAGGACTTGAATACTACTCCCCTTCCCTGAGAACAGGCTATAGACAAGAGAAACAAGCGTTATGTCTCAGAAACTCGCCTTTGTCAGGCTTGAAAGAAACTAATGGGAATAAAAATACCGAGCATCTCTGCAACGCAGTTTTCGCTCGGCAGCACAAAGAGTGGAGCAGCTGCCAGTTCCCCAGCAAGCTCAGCTGAATACTTCAAAGATGCAGCAAAGACACAGCTGCGGGACTTTCACGGTGTGAAAAAAGAGTCCCAAAGATTGGTACTTTACCCTGGAAGTTGGAGTTGGTCCCTGGGTGGTTTTCCAGGATATACTTCTTCAGCGCTGTGGTGGAGCAGGTCTTCGGTTCATTCATGGCAGCGATAGCAGACAGGATGGCGTCTTCCATCAGAGTCCCACCCAGCAGGGGCTTCTCCCCTGATTTCTTCAGCTATTTTCCAAGGAGGAAGAGAAAAGCATCAAGACAAAATTCTCCCAAACCAGGTCAGGACAAGCTTCTCTGCACCAGGTGGGTCGGCGCTCCTGCATTAGCACAGATACGTTTTATATTAAAACACTGCAGAGGGAACGCTGCTCTCCCAGCTTTAACGGGAGGACAGGCCTATTTAGTCAGCTGGCCTGGAGTGCTTTTTATTGGTAACGCATTGCCCCGGTCCCAAAATACTGTGCGAGTATGTGGCAATCTAGGGGCCTATCGCTCAGGAAGGGAATAAATCAGATCTTCCTCCATCCCACAGACCAAATGCGCCCAAGAGACATCTACGGCATAGACACGAGGAAAAGACACTGCAGACATCTGGGGTACCTGCTGCACTTGCAATTAGTGACAGAAAGGAAAGCTTACCCCACCATCTCCCCTACTGTGCTAGTGAGTCAGAGCTGAAGCAGCGTGTGGAGCACGCTAAGCAAGGAAGGCCTGTTCCAGAAATGTAGACCAAGAGGAGAATAAGAGTCCTACTGCTCCATAGTTTGACAACTGCTGAATATGACAGGCTGCTAAAGAAAGGTGTACCCAATAAAACTGGGGAGGGGGCATTAACACAAATCAAAGGATGGAGGTCAATATAGTTAATAAAGCAAGATGAACTCTGGCTCTGACCTGGAATGTCCCAGATGCTCCTTTCCCTGTGATCTGCTCTAACTGGCCTTTCTCTACAGCTCTCTGCAGGGCATTCTTCAACAGCTGGGGTCTGAAATGCAGGCGGATAAAGCTTTACTGACACACACTGACAGCGTAAAAGATAAACAGAGAAACAACACCTTACACAGAGCGCGAGAAGAGCAGTACTTACATGTGGTATCTGCCTGCATACAGACATTTTAAACGGAGATCAGTTAGCAAGTGCCGATTATATGAAAAGAACAATGTACGTTAGCGGATATTCAACTGCAAGGCTTTCTTGGCATCGCTGCGTACCCAGAAACGCACACGCTTCACTTGCAAGGATTTACTCGTTTTAAGAAGCACGTTTGGAGACAGGACTAGGCGGGCAACGAGGTAGTCAACCGAGAGACAGACAAGGGATTGAGTACAAGCCCCTCTAAAAGGCAATACGTATGGTTTTCCTAGATTTACCTCCTCTCCTGGCCCTTGACCTGCTCCCTATGGGCAAACCGACAGATTATTGTGTGCACCGGTTAAAGCTTTCAGAAACAAGTGCAACGAGACGCCAAGAAGAGGCCTTCATATCCGCGCAGCTGGAGGGATCCGATTTTGGTTAAGGGTAGAGGTGTGTAGAACGAGGCTAGTGTCAAACGTCAGGAACGGAGAGAGGGTGTAGAGAGACGCAGAAAAAGGCACAGCTTTTCTCAAGCTTTCCTGCAGGCTCTACAATGCAGAGCACCACCTGTCTGCTGCCGGATGAAATACCGGATCAAACCACCTTGAAGTGAAGCAAAACGGGAGGACACTAGTGTTTCAAGGCTATTCGGGAGTCCTGCTCGCAGAAGCATTCCCCTGCACCTACCTTACATCTACTTTGAGTTTGGGGTAATACTGAGACACGTATTTCTTGATCAGGCTGTAAGAAGCTTCCTTCGGCTCACAAAGGCGGGTGAAAGCCAGTGGCAGGATGTCTTCCAGCTTGACCTGTTGCTCTGGAGTCGAAGCAGAAGTGCTTTTCTGAAACAGATGTGTTTTTACGCATCAGTGGGGCCTAGGATTTTGGGTTTTCTGAACCCGCAACACAGGTGGGGAGAGCTACTCCTGACATCAGCCACAGATCTTGAAAAACGAGTTCTGTAAAGCAGCTCTTTACATGAAGAATTCAAATGTTTAGCAGTTTAAGCAAAATCTAGGTAAGCTGGCTAGAATTTGATAGGAGTCTTAGGAAAGTTTTTTAAATACTATCATTGCTGAGTATTTAATGATATCTATATTTTTAATGGTTTCCCTCCTCTTTTTAAGGACTCTTTCCTCGCTACCCTTCCATGAGAGTCAGGTGAAAATGATTCACACTGACATGAAATGAAAAAACATCGAAGGCAAGACACCGTCCTGGGTGTCTACACAGGTCAAATCCACCCCAAAATTGACAGGCAAACATGACTGTGCTTTTTTAAGTTGGCAGAAAGAAATCTTGATTCTTTTACCTGAATTTTCCTCTGTCACTTCCCTGCTAAGAGGGAGGGATGATCAGAAAAGAGAGATCTTTACACAGAAAAGGAAATGGGGAAATGTGCAGAACTCCAGTTGGATTTCGATGCTGAACAGCAGCTTTGCAAACAAACGGGTAAGGGTGCTGCTCACCCAGAGAGCCGCCTCACTGCTAGCTGAATTCACTGAAAACAAGAGCGAGCTCTTCATTTTGCTGCAGCTTGGGGAAAGTAACTAGGAACAAATACACCAACTGGCTGCAGGCAAGAAAAATGATGCGTTAGCAGGTATCAGGTGCTTTATTCAAGCTTCACATGAAGCCAGTGAGCTCTATTTAAAAAGAAGTTGCACTGTAATTAGTTTCCTTCTGTGCAATAGTACCAAGTGTGTCACTGTTACCTTTAGTTCTAGGACTTTTGGTCTCCTCAGGAGCACAAAGCTCTCTTACAGTACCCGAGAGGCCTCTCTCTCCACCAGGTAAAGACAGAAGAGGAGCTTCACGGTTATTCATGTTTCTGCCTCTGAACCAAAGCCTAGTGGTTTCATGTAAAAATTCTAAAACTAAGATTTTGATTATTTTACTTGGTTTTAATTTTTCATCCTAGTTTTCTGATTCTGATTTTAGTGGAACAGATGTTAAACTTACTTTACTTGGGGAGGAAAGGTACAGCAAGGAGGAAAAAACTGTTTGGGCTGTGGTTAAGCACATTTTGTAGCATGCAAGTGTTTCAGTGGAACCCACAAATATTTTTCAGAGGATTGTTTAAAACAATCCATCTTACCTTTCTGTCTCTGGCTTTTGGAACAGTTTTTCCTGTATTAGACACTACCACAAAGCTCCCAGAAGCTCCCTTCCCTTTCACCTAATTTGAAAAAAAAAGTCTATTTCAGTCTTCAACATACAAAGCAACTTACAGCACTAACCATCTGAAAGAGCCTACTTAACATCGTTATAAAGATTTAGGATGCGCTGCCTGATTTTGGAGGCCTGATTTGAATCCACTGCTTTCATCCGCAGAGGGCAACCTGTTCAAACGCGAAAGCAACGCTCCCCCTAACAACAGGGGCCTGACGCTTCCGTAAGACATCACTAACATACTCTGTCGTCCTGAGCGGGAGATCCTAAGAGAGTTGATATTGCAGGCATAAATTACACTGTTAAACGAAACACGCTGATGCAGAAGCGAAGTTGGTAGACTCGGTTTGAAGACGCATGCTGCTGCAACGCTACGCGACGCAACTGAAAACCAAGAAACAGCCATCCATGTTACACAAAAGACATCCTTGCAAAGTATCCGATTCGCCGAACAATGCTGAAATTCCGTCAGCGCCTAACAAAGTGGAGGCAGAGGTTAATTAACCTCCACGAGGGAGAACACGATCACCCCAGAGAGCTGCTAACGGAGTTTCTTAAATTCCTGTGTAATTCAGTAACACCAGCTGCAGGGCTGTTCCACAAAGCACCACTTACCTGTCTAATGATTCCTCTCTCCAGCTCCCTTTTCAACGCTTGCTTTAGAAGATAGCCTCTCCTCTCAAGCTCCAGGGAAGGGTATTTGTGGATGATGTATTTACGGATTGCAACCACCGATGCGCCGCTCTTTTGAAAGCACGCCTGAAACGGGAGCAATGAGTTAGCAGACACCACCTGCACGGAAACTGCCTTGCTGCGGGACTGAAAGAACAGAGATTGAAGTGATGCATATAGGCCAACACAGCGGCACAGGATGCCAGCGCTGGCCTTCTTCCTGCGATGATTTGACAGTATGAAATGCCACTGACTAAAGACTTAACTAGAGCACTTTCCCCTTCAGAGTGGCTGAAGGGCAGACAACGTGTTAACCACTCCCCTATTCTGCAGCACTTAAGAGTAACGATATCTACACAACATGCTATTACAAAAAAATAGTCACCTTTAAGAAAAATTAACACCGCACAACCGGTAAGTCATTTTACTAATGTCAGACAGAGTAATCATTAAATCATAACAAGCTGCCAATTTTTTTTTCTAAGGGAGTTGGAGGATAAACATTAGCAAACTAGTAAAAAAAAATAAGTTAAAGTATGTATTTTGAAGATTACTCTCTCTGAAGAATCATGGTAGCCAGAGAGCATTACAGAAGTCCTTCCATTAGGGATCAGAAGGGGATTACACCAAAACAATTCTGCTTTATATTTTAGTGATTGTACAGGTCATAGAAAACCCCAACTGTGACTTGATAAAACTCTCTCTGTTTAAGCAAGCTTGCAGATCTAGGTGGCTTCAGGAAGACTACTACGCAGCTGCACTGTATGGAATGCAGTTTACTTAAGCACAGCATAATAATGTACTGTAGATCCTACTCTGTTACCTACCCTTCTAAACAACTGCCAGAAATGTAAGGTTTAGAGTAACCTAAAGTTCACAGCATGTCTTCTCTCCCTCTAATGGATTTGGGTGCACTGCTGCACGCTGTAGCGGCTGGAAAGGCAGTCTTGCAACCAAGGCTGGGGGAGTCCAGGCCTCCCGTGAAGGCAGCGTGCATGAAATAAGTGTCAAGGGGAAGGCAGCAGCGTCGCAGTGCAAATACAACGGCAAAGGTCTCTGTTTACAATTAGGAGGAGGGTAAACCAAGACCAACATCGCTTTGGAATGCTAGTTTACAGTATTTCCATCTATCCTGAATTAAGATAAGTTAATGTTGAAAGAGGCACACATCAAATAGATGGATTAACCAACGTAAATCAAGTTAAACATGGCTAGAAGGCACACCAAATTAAATGATGCCAGCAATCAACTGGTTATGTCAAAGCTGTTTCTAATAATTTAATTAGGCAGGGAAACAAATTCTAAACAAAGAAAAAAAACCTACAGGACCCCTCGGTTACATCATGGACTTGCATTTCAGTTCTGCAGGCTTTCAGACAGTTTGTCACCAATAGTGCTAAAAGCATAAACGTCTTACACAGTAAGTTTCCTGCTAACAGACAGCACTACCACCCGTAAGTTGAAATTGGGGATTTTAGGCATATAAGTTATTCTGCTTCGTGACAGACAAACAAAGCATTTGTCTCCTGCTTACCTTGATGGCCTCAGTTAAAATAGCATCCATCTTGGGGCGCGAGGAGGCAGCCATCTGAGTTTGCTTTTGTGCTCTAGCCAGTTGGCTAGCAGAAAGAGTAGCCCACGCAGGAATGGTCTTTTTCACCTTCTTCTCCTTTTCCTTAGACTGATCCTTCTCGCTTAGGAAAAATACAAAGCAATAGTAAGACGAGAGACACTGTAAAACAAGCCGCCAGGCAGAACAGAAAGAAAACACTGAACACTTGACTCTGAAAATTATTTGAAGAACATTTTGATGTTCTGATTTAAAAACAAAAAAAACAAAAAACCCCAAAAAACTATCTTGAGGCTCAGTCTCACAACGTATTCTAGAACAGCTGCCGCACTTGATCGCTAGCTTGTTCCTCAGAAATAAGAGCATCTTTTCCAGGGACCCATTCTATTTTTCCAATCTCTCGCATCACCTTTTCTATCAATAGAAACTGGAGAGACTCTCTCTCCAGTCCTACCCACATTCCCCATTCCAGCACTAAGCAAGCCTTACTCCTTTTTGGTTTCTTCTGAGGACTTTGTTTCCCCCTTCCCTTCATTCTCAGGTTCCTTTGGCTGTTCTGCTTCACCGGATGCAGCAGGCAGGGTTTCATTCTCTTGTTCTTCTCCAACAGAGGCAGATTCCTCAGAGCTGACTTCTGGATCTAAAAGATGTGAAACCGCATCAAGTTACTATCTAAACCCAGCATCTATTCTTCAGGAAGGCAGAGAAAAAAAAAAAAAAAGCTTACAAACACACCCCAAAAATGATTTCCTATTTCTATTCTCCGATTTAAACGGATGATTTGAAGGTAACTTAAGAAGTGAACAGAACTATTGAAAGAGCTTCAGTAAGGTGCAATCAGCCAGCAAATGCCAGAATAACTTCAAACAATATCACATAGCATTTTCACAATGAATTAAATCCCCCAGTCTTCTCCTCTTTAACTCCTGGAAGTTACTGTTGCAATGATCACTCATCACAGACGCCTGGGGTGAGGAAGGGAAAGAGAAGAGGAGGAGATCAGTACCATGAAACACGAAGATTTTGGCCTACATTAGGGTTTACACATTTTAAGTCAAAGAGGTGCAAAAACATACAATTCCACAGAGATCTGGGTAGATAAATACAAGCTTTTAAAAAAGCTGGAACCAACACAAATGTATCCATGTGGGTTTTTTTTTGTTGTTTTAAAAACAAGCAACTTCGTCTACAACGGATTTGTTTTCAAACACCACTGCTTCTGCACTAAATACTGTGGCACTTGAAGGATGTTAACTGACATGTTCAGTCGCATCTTTCCAGACTAGGCACAGCTTTACATCGCACATGCATTGGCAGCAGCCCTTGTTTATCAGCAGGATCAAATCCAGTCAGAAACCAACTTAGCCAGCAAATTAACTCAAGTATTTGTAGCTGCGAGAAGGCCTTAGAGGCTGGACAGCCTACCAGGTAAGATGCATATAAACTGTCATTATCTATTATTTGGGTAAGGAGTTATTTATCTACAATGACTGCTCTACGTACTACGCAGATTCTCTATCTTTGAGAAGATAAGCACGCCTGTTACGTTCCTGTGCACAATTTTTATATGGAGGCATCACGTATTTAAACACAGTTTATTAAGAGGTACTTTTGCATGCAGTGTATTTATTCCTCATACCAAAGAGGATAAAGTCAATGAAATTAACTGAACATGATACTGAGATGACACATTCTGAGAAACCGAGGTGAAGCTACTAGAACCAGACACATTAATATCAGACTGGATTTTACCACACAGGAAAACAAAGAAAAAAAATTTAAAATACTCTGTTTTTCCATTTATTAATTCCACTTTTTGATCTCAAGCCATTTTCCTGCCACTACTGAAAGCTCACAGTTTCTACCTTTATTCTGAAGAATGAAGAGGCTGAAAAAGACCATATTTAGCTATATTTTCAGGTCTGGAGAGTCAGGGCTTTGCTGCAGGGTATGAAGGACAAAATAGAGAAATGGGTTTAGACTGGAAAGAGTGGCTGCAAAATACGACTTCCCAACAATCCAGGAAAAACCTGTGAAAAGGTGCTAAGCATGTGTAATATTTTAAACACGGCAGCAGGATTTTTCAGGAGCTGCAGAACACAAGTCTATGTTTGAAAATACATTAGTAATCCACTACAGAATTATTACCATACCTGCTTTGACCTCCTCGCCTTCAGCAGGTTTGCTTTTGGGAGGAGTTTCCCGGGAAGAAGAATTCACGGAGCGACGGATCGGCATCGTGTCGTCTTCAACTTTCTAAAGAAAGTACACAAAAAAATCGGTACAGATATTGGAAAAAATCAGAAAGTTTCTGAAATGGGATTAAAGTACATCAAAGAAGCAAATGCAGAAATATTTTTGTTACATTTGGATTTTTCAGCATTTTAAGTGACAGTGACACTCAAACCAGCTTCTCTGAAGCATACCATGAGAGGACAGTTTCACATTTTACATTTATAAGAGAAACAATTTCTTTTCAATTCCAAATTAGGTGAGAAGAGCATTTGAGTATTTTGACACATACAACATCTCAGGGAAAGCAGGGAAGGGGAAGGAGCGTGCCTACAGGGTTTATCAGACTCCCAATCAAGTTTCCTACAAGCAAGGGAGAAAGACTATGAAGTAACCTTCAGCAGGACTGGAAGTCAAGGTCTGATCCAAGGGCAAGCTTGGAGAAAGGGCCAGCCCCTACCTCACTTAACTTGTCCGTGTGGATCAGCTGAGCTCCCGTTAAGAGTGGAAGCGCCTTATGATGCACGGGTTCAGCTTCAGACAGATCAGTCGCCATTTAAAATAATTTCTAGCCCCAAGTGCAGGGAACACTGTGGAGCCCCAGGTTTTAACCCCAAGGACTTTTTCCTAATGGTTTTCACAGTGCAGGGAGGAGTCAACCTAAAGTACAGAAAAGATGTGGTGTGAAGATTAACAAAACAAAAACATCTACGTCCATGCATCTAACAAACCAAAGATTAAAAAGAAAAGGAGGATAAATGACTTACAGCTTATGACTAACGCAACTGACAGTCAACACTTGCAGCAGTCAACAAAGATGCTAAAACATGTATGCAAAATTAAGCTCTATGGATGCAGCAGAAATGGCAAAGGCATAAGCCAGACCTGCAGCCTGCTCCATTAATACATTTCTGAAAGAATAAAGAGGCTATTTAAATGAACAAGAAGCGTTAACAAAAACCAGACATTGCACCGTGCCTCAAGTAAAGCCTTGAGGTAACTAGTAAGTCGTTCCCTTCAGGTAAAAGCAGGAACCGACCCGCTTATCCAGCTTCTATTAGCCTACGGAATTAAACCATTAAGTCCATTATGCAGCAAATACGTACACCAGAGACCCGAACCATGCCCCTCCCAAGCTAAACCCCATGCAATTTAAAGAACGAATGAGCCCTCGGACAAGCAAATAACCATCAAACAGCGGTCTCCACACCTTCGACAGTAAGTTAAAGCTTTGCAAAACTCTCCTCTAAACACAATCATCAGTACCGAATGGGTTTAGCTTAGCTGAAGCCTCATCAACAGTCTCGCCCCGTACTACCGTTTCGCTTCTGCAGCCTCTCTTACCTGTTGCCCATCCTTCTGCATCAGCCTCTACCAAGGAGAGGTGCTCCACTACTCCCGTTGCGGAAGAGATGGTTTACTTTCGCGTTCACTCCCTGTTCTTCACCATCCCCTTCAAAACCCTCGAAAGCAAACCTCGCCCCTAGCAAACCAGGGCTGGACCAGTTCCCCATGTTCCATCAGAAGATCAACACGCTCCAGGCGGCCTTCGTCCCTCCTTGACAAAGAAAGAGCCAAGCACTCGCAATATTTCTAGCTATCCTGGATATGTTTTCTTTTGTTCTGACGAAAAGGCAAGACCATGACCACAAACTTTCACTTTTAACAGGTATTTCCCCAGCCTGAGAGGAGCCTTCTTGAATGGAAAGCTAACATCCCTCCCGACACTGTTTTCAAGGTGACGTTCACCTAGTCTCAGCAATTCGTAGTGCGTTCCACATCGCATGGGCGGATGTGCCGTATCGCACCACCGCCATCCGAACTACCCAACGTTCTTGCTCAGAAGTACAGTTTTCATATTACTCAACAGTGAGGACTCCTAATCAATCAGAGCTATCCTCTCTACCTCGCTTATTTTCCCAGGCAACCCCAAACCCAGATCGTCTGCACAGAGCATTTTCGGTAAACCTCCGAGGCAGAAGAAGGATTAGAAACATCACCAGGCCAAGCGGGTGGCGTTTCAGCAGGAGGTGCTCTAAAAGACATTCACCTATCTTCAAAACACAGTGGTTCTGATGGCTAAGGGCACTCCATCCACTTCTGCAAGATCTTCAACTTCTCATTTGACACTTAACAGTCTTTTTGAAAAATTACAATAAACTAGTCCTGCAGAGACCTGTCTCAGCACCAGAAAGAGCAAATGAGTATCACAGCACTGGATGCTTTCTTGAGACAAAACAAAGAAAAATGAAAAAACACTACATTCCAAAGACAAAATAAATGAGATGAATGAAACTTTCTTATGAGATTTCAGGATGGGTAAATGAATACAAATACCCTATTAGAATATACAAACTATTGGCCAAGCACAACTTTTTGCCTGTTTTATGGGGCCTTCCTCCCTCAAAGCGGCAAGTGAGAGGGAAAATGTAAAATACTACCAGGCTTCAAACTGGTATCGCACAGTTTTTTCTAGCAAAGCATAACCTGAACACCTTTAAAGAAAGATACCATTTTCAAGCAAGTCCTCAAATAATCAATTAAGGATCCATACCAAGAGAAATCAGTTGGGGGCTACAAAATATTCTTTCCTTAGGATTACTCACACACACACACGCACTGTGGCTGAATTAGTTATAGATTTCACACGTTTATTTTTAAGCAGGTAAGTCGCACATCACATGCATGAAAATATAGTACTACCAACTTTGATTAAAAAAATCCCTAAGTTCTAAAAACCTTTGTTTAGATCCCAGCGTAAACTTCTCACAGTCTCCTTGCTCTCAAGAGTGAAACCTAAGAGCAAGAGTGAAACCTAACGTAGCACAATTTACAGCTTCAGTGCCTACAATACACTTAATTTTCCATCACCCAGCAGAAATTCACGGTGACCCAAACGGGAGTTTGCCGATTCCCTCTGCATTTTCACATGCAGATCATCTCCTGCTCAAAAGGCCGACCGGATCAAAGGGGCAGGAGGATATTGCCCCACTGACTTCAAAGCCCTGATATTCTCAAGAGGCAAAGTCAGGAGCACCATGGTCTTCTGTGAAAGCATCACAGCTCAAGAACTGTCCTTGCTTAGCCAGTTTCTTTCCATAGAGGGGTCAAAAAAGTGCTTTCTACAGTAGCAAAAATAAAAAAGGGGAGGAGGGACACACCAAAGCATCGCTTTCTGGACTGAGCGTGCAACGCCACATTGCTGAACTTAGTTTCTCAAAAGGCTAAAGCAAAAGACTAGAAGTTTTTGCAACAGCTCTGCAGAAAAGAGCTGCGCGGATGCGGCTGAGGTGAAACTCTGAGAGCCACTCTTGCGCCTCTTCCAGCCGTGTGAATTAACTTGCGTTTGGACAGCTTGTTTATTTACAACACATTTTATGGCCTACACAAATGGGACTCTTTACCCAGCACTACAAAACAGCTAAGGACCAGAAGTGAAAGTTAAATGATTTCCAAATAAAATGGCACATGTATTTTAATGGAATTATCAAGTCACCCAAGCCAACTGTTACCTGGATACCCTACCTCATGTGTCGTGTATTAAGACATCTTTAAATGCGTCCCACAGCTATGATTCTAAGCATGACTCTTAATGACAAAGAATTGGAAAGTAATAACTGTACTTTGTGTTTACACAAACGTTAAACAAATCAAATACTGTGCTTAGGAAGTGGGAAGAGAGACCATCGCTGAAGTGAATGACGCAGGTCTTCAAGGTAGCAGTTAGGTAACTCTCAGGAAAGCTTACAATATGTCAACTGGCAGCAAAAGCACATCAACAACGAAACAAACGTCAGGATACTAACCTTTAAAAAAGTTGCTTCAAAATATACATACGTAACCGTTCATCCAGCTACTCGCCCCAGTTTTCCTATGAGTCACTGGAAACCAGATCAGATCACAGATTCCCACGCTATCGTAAACAAATCATTTGCGAGCAGGTGGCCCAGCAAGGGGCTCACGAGCAGCAAAAAAAAGACTGCGGATTTCTAGATGAGCAGAAACGGTCCGGCAGCGCCCGGTCTCCCATCTCAAGCGGTGGCCGCTTACGGAAGATGCGGACGCTGCTACAAGTAGCTTTCTATGAGCTATTATGAAAAACGTTATCTATACGAATTCCATCCTCATCTATCAGCAAACAGGTAAACATGGAAAAGGGGAGGCTGTTTCAGGTGACGCATTCTGGATAATAAAAAAGTGGAATCACCCCACCAGTATGAGAGACACAGGAACTTCAAAAGAAGGTTAACTTGAGGCATAGTTTGGTTGTCTCGAATTTCTGCTGGACATAATGTTTTCTAGCTTATCTTAGATTTCAGTCTCTGGGAAATATTTGGGGAGGAAACTAGGTCTCGAACATGGCAAGCCACTTATCACTGGTGGAAATACCAGGTCACAAGACTCCTGGTAGGGCACAGAGGCTAAGCTAACTGAAAGCAAATATGCAATGGAAAAATGAGAAAGCATATCCAATCCCGCGTTGTCAAGGGTGTCCACTTTCTGTTACGCAGCATGCGCACCAGTGATTGATGTGCTCTTAGAGATGACTTGGTACACTGTTCACAACGTGGGTCTGGAAATAAGATCAAAAACAGCAAGCAATTTTTTTTTATGTTACCCTTGCAGATCTGAAGTCAGGGTGTCAAAGGATACAAAAACACCACCCTAACAAGCAGCTCAGGCAGCAATGTCTGTTTATTATCAGAAAGGCTTAAAAAGCAAAGTAACTGGATTTCGACCAGGCTATTGATTATCATGCAATTATGTACCAGTTTCTAATACTGTACCGAACAGCAGAGCATTTAAATGTCTCAGAAGTTGCAGGCAAAAGCGCATGAAACGTTAACGATGAGCTGCAAAGAAAAAATGAAAACCAAAAGCAAACATGCTAAAATGGTACCTTCTAAACTGCAAGTTGGCCAACTTTTTAAAAGACTTCTGGCTCTCTGAAATCCTCACGGCTTTTCCCCATTTACTAAAGACTGGACAAAATCCAGCTCCAGTAGAAGATCTTACCAGAACCATCAGTATCTACAGCGCTTCTTAATATATCATTCTGTACCATCTTTGATACCAATTTGTTTTAGAAAATGGGTCCATTGAAAGTTCTCAGCCGTTTGCCTCTCACAGCCTGGTTCACAAGGCTCTTTAGCATTTACTGCCTTCTCTTTCGCTTTGCAGTTCACTGAGCAGCCTGGTGTCTCGATTAGGTCAGACTAGTAGCACTCGGTCAGTTAAAACAGCCTAAAAACGTGCAACGAAACAAAGTATCTTCCTGAATAAAGAATACAAGTTACTCCTCACTTCTAATCCTTATTTGGCAGCCTCCTCAGAAATTCACTTCTGCTTCGCATCTGGCCGAGCATTACTTCACAACTGGCATCCCCATCCCTGCCGTTCCCATTAAACAAGTTTTGTGCTAACTTTGTCCCGATCCAGCAGCAGCCACCGCTGCTGCTTAGGGCCACTACGTCGCATCAACATCCCGGGAAGCGTCCCAGTTAAGCAGACTTTTCAATCGAGCGTCTCCTGATCAAGCCACAAGGACCGTATTTGTGATTCGGCCTCCCGGAGATCTGTTACAGGCTATCCGAGCCCCAGGCTGCTGCGAGCGTTATAAGCCATCTTGTTTCAATTAAAAAAGAACAGTGGTCCAATACAAAGATCCAATAGCTCACAACTTTGCCAGGCAAGAAATTCTTTGGCTTTGACTAGCGCAACAGCTTCTATTCCCATAGAATCCTCCCGGAGACAGCGTTAAGGAGGGGAAAAGCAAATCCCAGGGTGCTGGTCTGGGGGAGCACAAAGAGAATCTTTTGCATTTCTAATATCCAAACGCACGCATTCCTACACAGGGAGAAAGTCTACAGAGAGCTTTTGTTGGCCTAAAGATACATTTTCATTTCAGGGTAGCATCCAGAATTTGGACCTCTGACTCCACTAACGGAACCTGCCTTGCGCCTTGCCTGTTCTGTTGAATTTTACACAGCAAAGCAAAGATTAAATACGGCTGTTCCGCGCACACACACAGATACTGCTTTCGCTGCAAAAAAGGCACATTACTACACTAAGATTGATGCTGCGCCTCCCCACCTGGGACCGAGCTCAGCGCCTCATCTCTGCAAGGATATAATACAGTACCGGCAACTCAAGATCTGCTCAATCTCCACAGCTGCTTGTTAAAATACAAGTAACAACCCATGCCTCATCTCCACTCTTCTGCGACGCTAAGAATGCTAGCTCAATTAGAAAACAACTGCAGGCATCAGTTTATTTCCCTATCTATCCATTATTCTTTAAACCGAACAGAAGACACTTAGTAACAGCAGTTCATTTCCGTGGCCTGGATTATCCCCTCTTCCTAAACCCAGGAGTCATTCTTCATCTCCAAACACACAACCAAAGCCAGGTACTGTGCAACTTAAGTTATGGCAGCATCGTGCCTAGAAACTTGCAAAAACTTTGGCTAAGGGATTAATACAGAGCAGAATTCCTGCTTGCATAGCTGTTTAAAAATAATCCCTCTCTGCACTGAAGTTCACGACCGTGACAGTGACAACCTAGGTGGGACAAAAGTTTTCAAACAGTTCTGGCTAGTATGGTCCATGATCCAGATTCTCCATGCGCTGCTGCTTCAAGACACACCTAAAGAATGAAATAGCCTGTATTTACCATAAGTTTAGGTCACAGACTTAAAACTGCTCCGACAGAAAATCCACCGCTGAAAGTTTCACAGTCTTGGATGAAATATCTTAATTGCAGAATCCAATATTACGAATTTTGACAATCCACTGACACTTGAATGTAAGCTTATGCCACGAACATTGCACAACGGAGTTAAGAACCTTTATAGGCAACATCCTTCTTGCTTAGGTGGTTTAAATTTGAAGCCACTGTATTTACCCTTCTCCCAAACTATTACTAATTCAGCCATCTCTGATTATTTTATAGTACAAGACTATACATAATAAAACCTACGATTTCCTTGTACTCTGCATAAAATCTCTCTTCATCAACTCACACTTCATATTAGAGTCCATTAATGTAAAACTTCTTTTATTCTCTCTTACGGAAGGTTAAAATCCTCAGAACACCCTGGGTCACTTGTAACAAAACACTGCCAAAAGCTCAAACATCAGTTTCTATTGAAAGAGAAAACACAAGAGAAAAAGATATTCTGAAGACAAAATTAATCCAAGCAGATCCTACGTGAGGAAAGCGCATGAAGCATTGAAAAGTTAAGTAATTGGGAGGCACACTCAGTTAAAGAGGAGAATGGGTGCAAAAGTTAGTAGATATTTTCAAGGCGTAGTCACTAAGTTCCTCCCCCCCCCAACAGAGCTGATGTGTGTTTTTCCCCTACTCATCCCTGACTTCCAAGTGCTCCCCACTTTATCCGCCGATCTCTTTAAATGCCTCTTGAGGAAGGTAAGTGCTCTCCCGTACAGTGCATTAACACACCTCCATTCGTTAAACTGAACAGAAGGGACACAAATCAGCAAGCCCTCCCTCGTCTCTCGTCCCCCCTAAACATGCTGTCCCCACACAGAGGAGCTCGATAGCACGAGATTGTTTATAAACATCAGTACTTTCAAACCTTTGCCGCTCCAATAAAATAGCGGCTTGCCAAAAATTGTTAGCCAACTATTTTGTTGAAGATGCTAAAAATACTATTTATGGTAAAAAAAACAAAAACAAAAACATCACATGCATGGAAACCAGAGAGTGGCTATTACTCAAAAAAAGCCCGATAAGAACCAAAATGTTACATGCTGGTTAACCCAGAAACAATTTAGCAGCCAAGCAAGACTCCTGGAAAGAAGGAACCTGTGAAATACCAAAGACATAAGCAAACCGCCAGTCCCTACTACACTTTAAAAGGAGTGAACACACCCACAAGCACAAGATTAGCTAACTTTTCTTTTCCTCCTGCATAGGCTGAGCAGTCCCCCATGACTTGCAGACACCTGTGACTAGGAAAGGAGTTAGACTACAGGCGGGAAGGAGTTGTTGTGAACCGTGTCCCCAGCCTGGAGCTGTCCTCGGGCACTATAAACTGGCAGAGCCCTCGGAGCTGGAAAGAGCCACGCCAGTTTATACGGGTTGGGAATTTGGTCCACCGCTTCGCTCTACCTTAAGCCTTTGTAGGGTTTCAAGCGAAGAAAACCCACGGTGGCACTAGGGATAATGAATCCTGAAGGAATGCACGCTGAAGCAACCCAGCCTCTCCGGCGCTGGAATTTATAGCTTTCCCTACGGAGAAGCACGTGCAAGGAGGGAAGGGTTGGATAATTAGCATTCTTGAACGAGGCTGCGACCAGGCAGAAGCCCAGAGGTGTCCGATATCCCCCAGTTTCGGCGCGGAGGGGGATTAGGCGCTTCCTTTCGGCAGGGCGGCACGCCGCAAGGCTCAGCGGGAGCAGAGCACGTTCGCTCGAGCGGCGGCGCTTCCCCGGACTCCGGCGACACGAGTTTGAGGAAGGGAAAAGAAAAACCGGGGCGAGGACCGGGGCAGCGGCGGCCGTTTGTCGCTCCGCGCCCGGGGCACCGCGGCGGCGGCTGTTCGCCGGGTGTCAGCGGAAGGGAAGCGGCGCCGCGCCCGGGCCCGGGCGGCTCCTTTGTGAGGGGCCCCGAGGCCCCCGGCTGGGCCGCGGCCCCGCTCCCCTCCGCGGGCACCGGGGCCTTTCGCCGCCGGGAGGAGCAGGCCGCGCTGGGCCCCTCCGCCGGGCTCGCCGCCTATCGCGACTCGTCGCGACAGCCGCCCCCCCCCTCACCGCGGTCTGTCACACCGCGGGGGGAGGGGCGGCGCCGAGGGGTGTTTCCCGGGG